>NC_048427.1:60044-62959 GCF_013103735.1 Etheostoma cragini | reverse complement strand
TGTGTGTGTGTGTGTGTGTGTGTGTGTGTGTGTGTGTGTGTGTGTGTGTAGTTCAGGCCTGTGTGTAATAACAACAGAGTGTAAATAGTAATTTCTCCTTTGGGAATAAACGGGATTAATAAAGTAACATTAATAGAGGTCATGTTGCATAATGACTGGACAGCATGAGACATTTGAGGACTTAAGGACTGTGGGAAACACCACTTTCTGTCATTTTAGGGACTAAACAACCGATTCATTCATCCAGGAAATAATCAACAGATTCATCAACAGTGAAAACAATCGACAGTCGCAGCTCGAGTGTGAAACAGTGTTCCTGAAAACATAGCTGAGCGTTTGAGTGGAAACACTCAAGATTGGATTCTGTTCCCAAAGGTGAAGACAACTAAATGTTTGTGAGCAGGCATGATGTCGGGCAGCTTAAAGCAAGGAGGAAGTGAAAGATGGCTCGCAGCCTCCCACTCTCACATCCAGGGGGAGAGATCTCCCATTGGGGAGAGGAGTCTCCCCAGACAGACTCTGGCTCAGACGAAAGGCCGGGTGGTTTCTTTGAATAAGTTTTGAAGGTAACAGGAAATAAAACTCACTGAAAACGGGTGATGGAGTAAAAGAATAGCGGCAGAAGGAGGCAGCAATGCAACATTATGCATGCCGGCTGCTGTAAAAGACCAAAGAAGAAGAAAAAGAGCATGGCAGCTTGTGGATATGGCGCATGACTTTTGGGATATCTGGCTTTGAGTCGCACTGCGATGCATCAACCAGTGTCCCTGAGCAAGGCACCTAACCCCTTGTTGCTCCACAGGTCTGCAACCTCCGACATATATCGCAATTGTGAGTCGCTTTGTATTAGAAACAAGACATGTGATTGATTTTGTGGACCTTGCAGAGTCATGGAAGCATGTTGGTGGGGGGGGGGGTGACTGAGAGAGGGTTGTGAGACTTTGGAATTGAACACATCCAACGAGACAGCTCACGGTGTGTAGCTGAGATCAGTGTTGGATAGAGTCCTTTGGTTTGAATGGAGATTGGATGTGTAATGAAAGCCAATGGTTGGTCTATGAATGTATGGATATATTTATGGATGTATGTGTGGATGTATGGCTGGGTGGATGTATGCATGTGTGGGTGTATGGATGGATGTATGGGTGTATGTGTGGGTGGATGGATGGATGTATGGGTGTATGTGTGGGTGGATGGATGTGTGGATGTATGGAGGGATGTATGGATGGATGTATGTGTGGGTGGATGGATGTGTGCATGTGTGGGTGTACGGATGGATGTATGGGTGTATGTGTGGGTGGATGGATGTGTGGATGTATGGATGGATGTATGGATGGATGGATGTGTGGGTGGATGGATGTGTGGATGTATGGAGGGATGTATGGATGGATGTATGGATGGATGTATGTGTGGGTGGATGGATGTGTGGATGGATGTATGGATGGATGGATGTGTGGGTGGATGGATGTGTGGATGTATGGAGGGATGTATGGATGGATGTATGGATGGGTGTATGTGTGGGTGGATGGATGTGTGGATGGATGTATGGATGGGTGTATGTGTGGGTGGATGGATGTGTGGATGGATGTATGGATGGGTGTATGTGTGGATATATGGATGGATGTATGGGTGTATGTATGGATGGATGTATGTGTGTATGTATGGGTGGAAGAATGAATGAAGTGCTGAACAGCAGCCGTTACTTTTAAAGCAGACAGTAACCGATGGGGATGACCAGCTGAGACAGTCTGAGTTAGCAGAAGGTCCAGGAAGTGGTTTGGAAAGCGTGGGAACAACGTTGTTAAGTGGAGCAGAAGAGCCTCAATCAGGCTTTAAAACATAGCTGTTACTGAGAAAAAGCATCATGAAGCTGCTTGTGTAATGACTCTGTGTGTGGGGGGGGGGGGGGTTGGGGGGTGCAGCTTTGTGTCCAAAATTCCACCACGGCCACGCCAAGACCTGCCAATTGGCCGGGTTAGGCGTAAAGGGGTAGTTTGTTTGAATTGACGCATTAAGATCAATTTCCAAAAGATGATTTTTTTTTTTATTCATCTTTTTAATCAACTTCATCCTGGGGGGTTAAGCTTTTTAACCCTTGTGTTGTCTTCACGTCACAGTTGAAAATCAACAATTTACTTGCCACTTTTTATCTTTACATTTTTGGACGTTTTCAACACTATAACACTAACTTATTAACTTTAGTTTTACAGTTATTTTTGGAATTTATGGTCAATAAACCTCATTTATAGAAAAATTATATTTTGAGTTAGAAAAGCAGAAATTAGGAATTATTGAGACTAAAATTAAAGGAATGGATGTTGATGATAATCACAGACTGGAATCAAAATCACCCCAAATTGGGTTAAAAAGAACATTGGTATAGGGAAATGGGTCAATTTGACCCGGGGACGACATGAGGGTTAAGCACTGTACAGGACAGTGCACCCAAGAAGAAGACCAAGTGAAGCCCAGTCCTCATGTCCAGTAAACAGTCTCCCTGCCCTCCTTGTTGTTATTTTGATTTCCATGGTGATAGTAACACATGTGCATCACGTAGTCCTCATGAGTTCTCACCAGACCTCCGTGTCCCTGTCGTCCTGCAGCCTGCGAGCTGATGAACCAGGGCATCCTGGCGCTGGTCACCTCCACGGGCTGCGCCTCCGCCAGCGCGCTGCAGTCCCTGACGGACGCCATGCACATCCCCCACCTGTACATCCAGAGGAACGCCGAGGGGTCGCCGCGCACCGCCTGCCATCTGAACCCGAGCCCGGGGGGGCAGCGCTACACCCTCGCCGCCCGGCCGCCCGTCCGCCTCAACGACGTCATGCTGACCCTGGTGGAGGAGCTGCGCTGGCAGAAGTTCATCGTCTTCTACGACACCGAGTACGGTAAGTGATCCGCCGGGGGGACGGTGG
>NC_048427.1:57191-59944 GCF_013103735.1 Etheostoma cragini | reverse complement strand
GGGTCTGGGAGTGACATAGCACATAGCAGTGGGGGAGTGAGGGGGTCTTGGAGTGACATAGCACATAGCAGAGGGGGCAGGTCCCAGTCTGGAACAGGCCCGTTGCGGGGACCTTTTTAGCGGACTTGTGGGTTTAATAGTCGACTCTGAAGAAGTTGAACGTTTTGACGATAAACTCCATCAACACAACGCTATGTGGAGGGAGAAAGTCCAACAACATTGCACGTGACTACACACACCCCCTGGCATCTCATTCATAACTACTGACATTGAGGCGTCGTTTGAAGTGCAGATTGAGTGTGTACACGGCTTTGCATTTGGCGGTGAAACAACAAAATGGAAATGAATGAAAGCCAACGGGAACGCGCCTGAGATGTAACATGAAAAACTGTCAAAGCTCCTCTTCTTCTTAACTGTGACCATCAACATGAAGAACACC
Organism: Etheostoma cragini; assembly: GCF_013103735.1. Taxonomy (NCBI): domain Eukaryota; kingdom Metazoa; phylum Chordata; class Actinopteri; order Perciformes; family Percidae; genus Etheostoma; species Etheostoma cragini. The sequence continues at coordinate 59,505 of NC_048427.1, read as the reverse complement.
AAACCTGAGATGAAGGAAAGGACTTATTTACACACACACACACACGACTTATTTACACACACACACACACAAACACACACACACACACACACACACACACACACACCTACCTAACAGTGAAGATTACAGTTGTCCCCAGAGAAATGTGTAAAGAGATAAATTGGCCCAGAAAGTTGAAATTTAGGGTTCTGAAAACTACCCGTTCACCCCTGTTGGCCAATGGGCTGAGTAGGCTGCTTGAAACGAGAGTACCAAGGTCTTGGGTACACAAAGCAGACGGCATCACAATATCATCGTTTTGGGGAATATCGCAGGCTTTTACCATCTGAACATCGCTAGTTGTTTCGAAACAGACAGTACATAGTCTCGCATCGCTCGACCCTCCTCCACAGCGCTGCAGAGGAAGGTCTGGAGAGTCCCCACAGCATCCCTGGATGGGAGAACAACTTGCTCTGGTTTATTGGCATTTCTTTAAACCAATCACAATCATTGTGGGCGGGGCTAAGCGCCGGACAGAGCCACGGTGCCGCTGCAAAAGAGTCTCAGGAAGGAACTTGTTTTGGTGGGACATTCGAACGTGCAGAAGTAGTTTTAGTTGTCAACAGAGACTCCGATTGGACAGATAGTCTAGCTAGCTGTCTGGATTTACCCTGCAGAGATCTGAGGACCAGGTAACCATAGTCCTCAGATTGGACAGATAGTCTAGCTAGCTGTCTGGATTTACCCTGCAGAGACCTGAGGACCAGGTCACCATAGTCCTCAGATTGGACAGATAGTCTAGCTAGCTGTCTGGATTTACCCTGCAGAGACCTGAGGACCAGGTAACCATAGTCCTCAGAAGTCCGCCGCAGGTTAGAGCCTTAACACAAAGACAGAGGACGGGGACAGACATCCATGTGACAATGAGGGACATCCATCAGAATTTCCAGCAGCACCGACAAATAAGAAGTGGAATACCAACATCTGCTTCCTTGCATTGGTGTGTTTTGAGGATTTCTTTCTCTTTTAAAAAAAAATTGACTGCAGAGGGAGATGAAGACGGTCCGTGTGAAGACAGCAGTCTTTGGACAGATTTGAAGATGCTGGGCTCTGATATCGGCTGCCCTCCAGCTCCGATATGAACAAGCGTCAGGCGGACTGATGAGAGCTGAGATTAAAGCTCTGATCCGCCTCGGACCAGCGGGATCTCCCTCGAGGAGCCGACAGTTAGTCTGTTGCTGCGGGAGGTGAACAAATGGAGCGCACCCTCGAGGATCACAACTTCATATCTGATTAAATGTGGTAACGCGGCCTAGAAAGGGAATAGAAGAGGACTGGGTCTGGAGGTTCTATGACAAATCCTTGGCCATGGGGAGTTAAAGTAATATAAAATGTGTGATTCTGAAGGAGTTGAAAGATTAGCTGTGTGGATTTTTGTCAAAGGTGGAGCTTGGGTGTCCGGGTTGGATCAGTGGTGCAGCAGGCGCACATGTACTAAGAGGCTACGTCCTGCTACTTCCTGCTACGTCCTGCTACTTCCTGCTACTTCCTGCTACGTCCTGCTACGTCCTGCTACTTCCTGCTACTTCCTGCTACGTCCTGCTACGTCCTGCTACGTCCTGCTACGTCCTGCCATGATCTGCGGTGCCCAAACACAAACTACTATTTTTTGTGACTTTTATTGCCACTTTTCATTCTAACCCCGACCGGTCGTCAGACACCGCCTACCAAGAGCCCGGGCCTGGGTCTGGGTCTGGGCCTGGGTCTGGGTCTGGGTCTGTGTCTGGGCCTGGGCTTGGGTCTGGGTCTGGGCCTGGGTCTGGGCCTGGGCCTGGGTCTGGGCCTGGGTCTGGGCCTGGGCCTGGGTCTGGGCCTGGGTCTGGGTCTGGGTTTGGGCCTGGGTCTGGGTCTGGGTCTGGGTCTGGGTCTGGGTCTGGGTCCGGGCCTGGGTCTGGGTCTGTGTCTGTGTCTGTCCCAGGTTTCTGCCTAAAAGGACCTTTAATCATAATATTCCAAATTAAACGGCAGATTGGAGCTTTTTAATGGACCTGGTGTTGTTCATATTTAGTTGTTTAATGCAGCCGACGTGCTCCGTTCAAAAAATGTTTGAATGTGTGATTAATTGCGATTAGTTGCGAGTTAACTACGACATTGACGTGATTAATAACCCTAAAAACATCTCTAATAACAAGTGGGGTTTTGTGAATAAGTTATTTAAGTGAGACCAATGTATTGATTGGTCGGATAGAAAAGAGGAAGTTAGGAGGAAGACAGATCGCCAGCTCTCACAAACAAACACACACACACACACACGCACACACACACACACACACAC
>NC_048427.1:55503-57091 GCF_013103735.1 Etheostoma cragini | reverse complement strand
GATGAGCAGGTGTGTGTGAGTGTGTATCTGATGAGCAGGTGTGTGTGTGAGTGTGTATCTGATAAGCAGGTGTGTGTGAGTGTGTATCTGATGAGCAGGTGTGTGTGAGTGTGTATCTGAGTAGATGTGTGTGAGTGTGTATCTGATGAGCAGGTGTGTGTGAGTGTGTATCTGATGAGCAGGTGTGTGTGAGTGTGTTTTTGATGAGCAGGTGTGTGTGAGTGTGTATCTGATGAGCAGGTGGAATGTTCCTGTACTGTGTAAAAAAGCTTTAGAAAAAACAGTCGATTGACATTTTATTTTAAAATGGACTTTTCTGTTATTTTTACATATTTCAGCACATTTATTGGATCCAAGACAGAAGTGTGTCTTGAGATCTTTGAATAATAACCCTGATTTCTCCTTTCTGACCTTTCAGACACCATGTGTTTGTTAAATACTCCTGAGTTAAGATCCAACTAGGGTGCCTGCTACATGCTCCGAGTCTAGCAGAGGAGGCTTGTCTTCTTATTGCTTCCAGCGGAGAACCAATGAGCCGTTGTCTAACAACAATCTGTCTATCCCTGTGCAGCCTTAAATATGTATAAAGCAACATGAGGGTTCACTAAGTGGCTCTCAGACCGGTTTAAAGCTGTTGAAGAGTTTAGCCGATGAGGGGTGAACAGGAGCCGTTTGAGTTCAATTGACGAGGAATCATCCGTTCGTTTCCTTTTGCTAATTAAAAGCCAATTAGGGAGAGCAGGAGGAGGCGTACCACGCAGAAGAGACAGGCTCCCAGCAGTCATGTGTGAATCCCTGGATCCATTAATTCATTCTGCACAACGTTGTTTAGAGACACAGAAGGTGGTCTGCCAATCCGAAGGTGGGTGGTTTGATCCCTGGCCCTGCAGTCCATGGGCAAGACACTGAACCCTGAATTCAGGTGTGATGAGCACATGTGTAGGTGTGTGAGTGTGTATCTGATGAGCAGGTGTGTGAGAGTGTGAGCCCTCATACTCTGCTTCTGACTGGCTAGTAGTCCTTACCTAGGTACTGTCAGGGCCCTCATACTCTGCTTCTGACTGGCTAGTAGTCCTTACCTAGGTACTGTCAGGGCCCTCATACTCTGCTCCTGACTGGCTAGTAGTCCTTACCTAGGTACTGTCAAAACCTGCTCCATTGAGAAAAGAATATATATATTCTCTATAGCTTCCCCTCCTTCAAAAGGGACGCCAATAGTCCCATTAAAGGTGTCAGAAGGGACGCCAATAGTCCCATTAAAGGTGTAAAAAAGGACGCCAATAGTCCCATTAAAGGTGTCAAAAAGGACGACAATAGTCCCGCCCAAGTTGTCAGAAGGGATGCCAATAGTCCCATTCAAGGTCGCAAAAGGGACCCAAATAGTCCCGACCAAGGTGTCAAAATGGACGCCAATAGTCCCGACCAAGGTGTCAAAATGGACGCCAATAGTCCCGACCAAGGTGTCAGAAGGGACACCAATAGTCCCGACCAAGGTGTCAGAAGGGACACCAATAGTCCCGACCAAGGTGTCAAAATGGACGCCAATAGTCCCGACCAAGGTGTCAAAATGGACGCCAATAGTCCCGAC
>NC_048427.1:52410-55403 GCF_013103735.1 Etheostoma cragini | reverse complement strand
CCCGACCAAGGTGTCAAAAGAACCAATAGTCCCGACCAAGGTGTCAAAAGGGACGCCAATAGTCCCGACCAAGGTGTCTGAAGAACCAATAGTCCTGACCAAGGTGTCAGAAGGGACGCCAATAGTCCCGACCAAGCCCGTTTAGGTAAAGCGTGTTTTATGACGCTAAAGGAGACTTTTAGCGTCAATGACGACGAGAAAGGACCAAGGACCTGTCCAAGCGTCTGTGTGTTACGAGATGGGACTGAGAATATGTTTCCCCAAGTCTAAAGAATTTACATGTTTTTGGATAAACAAAAATGTCTGTGGATCCTCTGAGAACGTAGGACGCAGCGGACCGTCCAAGACTCTGGTAGACTCATTTCCTGCCCCGAAAACCACTCGTACGACACATCTTATGTTGAAGTTTGTTTTGCTTCAGAGCCAAATTACCTCTCTATACGCTTTAAAAATGTGAATTGATGTGAAACACACAGGCATCAGTTAAAAAGGGGAATTGAAGAGGATGCCCTTACACCACGGGGGGCTGGAGGGTACAGACGGTGTACTTCCAGGTTTGTTCTTGACTGCTGATCCTGACTGATCCCTGTTATGTATGCACAAACTGAGTAGTCTGCAACATGGGAGGTACACCGAGAAAAACACATCAGAGGCCCAGTTAAGTCCCCTTCCTCCCCGGCACTTTGTTCTCTTCTTGGTCTTTTCCATCTTTGGTCTTTACCCCTGAATCGCTGCTGTGTGATTGATCTCTGCTCTAGATCGCTAACCCTCAGCGGGGGGTTTTGAGAGAAGCAGCTCAGAAATTACTAATCTCAAACAGGGCTGAATGCATTCCCCAGTAGAGGGTTAAACTGTTTTACAAGCTCAGAGAATTAGTGGGAGATAATGGACATGCTGCTCCTTACACGGGCCACATTAACTAAAAAAAGGAGCAGAAGAGGGTCGAAGAGCAGGGAGTGGAATATGAAGACTTTTTAACACATATCAAGGTACTAAACCTCTGTAATGTACCAGAGAGAGAACCTCCGAGTCAATGTATTCATTACATTTGAGATAAGGTGACCAACAGACAGAGGTATCGCTGCCAATGGAGGTTTGATGGCGGGCGGTGTGGAGAACGTTTCAAACCTTCAAGTTAGTCATTAAATGGCTTAACCATCGTGTTGTCTTCCCATTAACCATAAACTGGGTGAAAATTGAACATGAATAGTTTTTTTGTGCTTTTCCGATGTTTTTGTCGCTTTTTCTGATTTATTTGTCACTTTTTCCATACTTCTGGTGCTTTTTTCTTTTAAAACCTGAGCTTGTGTAACAACAGGTATTACATTTATTCTTGGGATTCAAAGTCAACAAACCTCATTTATATCAACTTATACATAAGTTTGTATTTAAAAAGGCAGAATTTATGAATTATTTTGACTAATAGTTAGGATCAGAGGATGTTAAGCAGGTAGATGTCAAAGTTTAGTCCGTTAATACTGTTTTGAAACCATTAAATAAAAATAAAAAATTCAAATGCTATAAGATTAAATAAAAAAATAAGTAATTCATTTTACCTGAAGAATGTTGTATGGAATCATCCATGTTATTTTTGCCCAAGGACACTTGGACACGGGACTGCAGGGCCAGGGATTGAACCCCCAACCTTACAGCAGCTGTGAGGGCCATAACAGGTTTATAACACTTCAGCATGAAGAGCATTGAGACACAACTCTGGTTCTTTACAATCACAACACACTCAGATTCCCACAATCAGCAGGCAGAGAGACAAGACTACATCCGTAGAGCGACGGCCTCGGGCCAAGCTCGGCTTCCCGCTGTCTGCAGATTATCCACCACTCCTCCTCTGAAACCTTTCATCCCTTTCTCTCTAAATCTCCCTTCTTTTCTCTCGGTGACTTCCCATTTCCAGCTTTCATATCTGAATCATTTAAATCATAATCTCGTGTTTTCAGGCGGTCTAGCTCCGATAGAGATCTCGGGACTCTGGAGAGCTCTGATCGGTCTCATCCAGATGAAACATGCAGAAGATGTCAGCGGGGGGGGGGCATAGACTGGTAACAGGGGAGTCACTGAAAGGGAAAACATCGACTCTGCAAGTTCCCTTTGCTGCTCCGTTTCTATTTAGCAGAGCGGAAGAGACACTAACATTACTTCCTTCTTCCAACGTTAAGGCTGCAATCATTTCAAAAACCACAAGACTAAAAGCAAAAATGAGTTTCTTCTCAAAACGTACTGTTAGCTGAATGTCTGAGCAGTCAGTTAGTTCCTTAGTGTAACTTCAACTTCACATTAGGGAGAGAGTGTAAACATGACACTTTAAAGGGGAACTGTGCCGTTTTTTTTTAGCTTTCACATTTTTGGTCACTCACTCCCATTTGTTCACATTTTATTCAATTCTTTGACATTTTAGTCACTTTTTTGACATTTTTGTTCACGTTTTTGACATTTTTGTTACTTTTCCTCAACATTTTTTGCATTTTTGTCACTTTATTGGACATTTGTTCATATTTTACTCACTTTATGTACATTTTTCTCTCTCTTTTTACACTGTTTTTAAAGTTCTTTTACCGATTACTTTTTCTCCAAATGCTATATGATGGACCAAAAACACACAAATCCAATAAAAGTAGTGACCTGATTATTCATTTAACGCGTGAGGAGCGTCGTTGGGAAACCTCCACGTTACTTTCTTGGACAATTTATTTCAAAGAAACCCAAATTTCTGATATCGAAACGTTTTGGAGAGGAGTCCGATTAGACCCGAAGACACCAGGAGGGTTGATTAAAGGTGCGCTATGGTGGCCCGGTTGGCTCAGTGAGCAGAGCAGGCGCACATGTACTTTGAGGCATGGGCCTCAACTCAGAGGTCGAGGGTTCGAGTCCGACCTGTGAGGATTTGCCCCCCCCCCCTTCTCACCAAGCTGTCCTGTCCATAAAAGTCGGAAAACCCAAATATCCTTAAAAGAAGAGATCCTGCTTGGTTTCAGCAC
>NC_048427.1:44579-52310 GCF_013103735.1 Etheostoma cragini | reverse complement strand
ATACACACTCACACACACCTGCTCATCAGATACACACTCACACACACCTGCTCATCAGATACACACTCACACACACCTACTCAGACACACACTTACGTCCTAAAACCAGCCTCTAGAGACTGGACCAGCTGAAGTGACACCATCAGCCAGTTTGAGTCGAGATGGACCGGTTCAGACCTTTGAAACCGTTCCTGCACAATCGTTGGTCTAAACTGGACTTTATGTATTATGTCAACGTTTGTTTTCAAAGGACTGCAAGCTATCTTTCCGTGTACCTGGATTTTAGTCCTTCTGTTGTCTGTAACTTGGTATGTAGTCTTGCTGGGATCAGAATTTGAACAGCATCTGTGAAATTTCAAGGGTCTATCGGCAAATAACCAATGAGTCCCCAACTGGTTTTGATATGAAAAGAGGAGCTTGTACCAGGACACTTCATCTACTGATTCCCATTAGATAGTAACATCCAACCGGACTGCTTACCTTCTTGCATAAAACAACGTATTGAAGCTCTGTGTCAAAGTGTAATTTTCAGGCTTTTATTAAACGACTTTGGCTTTGAGACCTTGACAGATTTAGCGGCTTTTGGACGAAGCTGTACGTTTATTTCAACGTAGCACACGGTTTAATCAAATGGACAAGGTGGACATTGTCATTGGTGCAGCAGCTTTCACCTTGGTTTCCAGACTTGACGGGATATAGGCAAGGCGAGGAAAGTATGACTGTTGCTTCTTGTAAGTTCTAGTGAAGAACAGGGGTGAATCATCCTGCAAAAATAGCACAGTGTCTATCTCGAGACCCTCCATACTTTCACACATCGTGTTTTCAGGGGAGCTATTGTTTTATTAAGAGGAGCCGAGGTCCCCTGTATTTCACGCCCTGTCTTTTCCGACATCAGTGACGCATTCGCAGTAGGAATTAAAGTAGGTATAGTCGAGGTTCCCGATCTCTAGCGGAGCGTCACAAATCCTCTCCCGGGTGAACGGACGAAGGTCCTAGACGGCGTGACGCAGATTCAGAAGGACAAGATGACGAAAGAGGACAGGAATAGAGGGAGGAAGAGCGGAGAGACGGCAAGACTACTTGCATGCCTGATTGCTCCCTCGTCCTATCGCTTCTTATTTATTCAACGGCAGTGGTGCCAACCGCAGGCAGGCAGACAGACAGGAAGACAGACAGACAGGCAGACAGGAAGACAGGCAGGCAGACAGGCAGACAGGCAGACAGACAGGCAGGCAGGCAGACAGACAGACAGACAGACAGACAGGCAGACAGGCAGGCAGACAGACAGGAAGACAGGAAGACAGACAGGCAGGCAGGCAGGCAGGCAGGCAGACAGACAGGCAGGCAGGCAGACAGACAGACAGGAAGACAGGAAGACAGGCAGGCAGACAGACAGGAAGACAGACAGACAGACAGACAGGAAGACAGACAGGCAGGCAGGCAGACAGACAGACAGGAAGACAGACAGACAGGAAGACAGACAGGCAGGCAGGCAGGAAGACAGACAGACAGGCAGGCAGACAGGCAGGCAGACAGACAGGAAGACAGGCAGGCAGGCAGGCAGGCAGGAAGACAGACAGACAGACAGACAGGAAGACAGACAGGCAGGCAGGCAGGCAGGCAGGCAGACAGACAGGCAGGCAGACAGACAGGCAGACAGACAGACAGACAGGAAGACAGACAGGCAGGCAGGCAGGCAGGCAGACAGACAGACAGGCAGGAAGACAGGAAGACAGACAGACAGACAGGCAGGCAGGCAGGCAGGCAGGCAGGCAGGCAGACAGGCAGACAGACAGACAGGCAGGAAGACAGGCAGGCAGACAGACAGACAGGAAGACAGGCAGGCAGACAGGCAGACAGGCAGGCAGACAGGCAGACAGACAGACAGGCAGACAGACAGACAGGAAGACAGACAGGAAGACAGACAGGCAGGAAGACAGACAGGCAGACAGACAGGCAGGAAGACAGACAGGAAGACAGACAGGCAGACAGACAGGCAGGAAGACAGACAGGAAGACAGACAGACAGACAGGCAGGAAGACAGACAGGAAGACAGACAGGAAGACAGGAAGACAGGCAGGCAGACCAGTCTGGACACGGAGGCCTTTACAGTACAACCTAATGTGTGACCTCTGTATTGCTGGCACCACTTTGACCTTTGTCTTTGACCTCTTTTCTCTTCAGGACACACTGTATATTCAGGCCTCAAAAGCTTTTTTGTAGCTTTTTAATTTTTTTGGGAAGGTTTTTAGACGTTTTGTTTGTTGTTGTTGTTGTTGTTTTTGTTGAAAATTGTGACAAAAACTGCAAACAAAGAGACAAAAATTGTTGGCAAAACAACACTTTTACACAAACGTTACAAACTCAGAATGAGTAACAGAAAGAGCTGAAATCTTGCCGAGGGCCCCGCCCTGGTTAGTGGTCTGGGTCTAGGAGCCCTTAACCTTGGTTTGTGGTCTGGGTCTAGGAGCCCTAAACCTTGGTTAGTGGTCTGGGTCTAGGAGCCCTTAACCTTGGTTTGTGGTCTGGCTCTAGGAGCCCTTAACCTTGGTTTGTGGTCTGGCTCTAGGAGCCCTAAACCTTGGTTTGTGGTCCGGGTCTAGGAGCCCTGAACCTTGGTTAGTGGTCTGGCTCTAGGAGCCCTAAACCTTGGTTTGTGGTCTGGGTCTAGGAGCCCTGAACCTTGGTTAGTGGTCTGGGTCTAGGAGCCCTTAACCTTGGTTTGTGGTCTGGCTCTAGGAGCCCTAAACCTTGGTTTGTGGTCTGGGTCTAGGAGCCCCAAACCTTGGTTTGTGGTCTGGGTCTAGGAGCCCCAAACCTTGGTTTGTGGTCTGGGTCTAGGAGCCCCAAACCTTGGCTTCGTCCTGCATTAGGATCCGTTTTTACTAAACACTCGGCTTGCCAGGCCGGGGGACACATGAGGGGGCTCGGCGGTTCTTCTCTTTGTCAAAGCTCTCTTCATGCTCGAGCCCCCCCTCACATTGTGCTCCTTTCAGAGTTTGTTGGTAGACGTTTGGGACGTGGACGAGAACTCTAAGAGGATATGATACACGTCTCTTCCAAAACCGTCCGTATTGTAGAAAAGAAATGCAAATTAATCTCACTTTCATTCTTCATATTCATCAGATTTTCTGGTGATACTTCTAGTAGAACAACAAGTCCTCTTGAATGCAAACTATCTTTATTTTGTGTTATGCCTTATTGTCGCCAATCTTGGCGAGTTCATTCATAAAAACATAATAGCATATGACTACATAAGCATGTCATGACACTGTCATGACGGATACAGTAGATGAACCCTAACCTTGACTTGTCATGACAAAACCAAATAACACCAAAAGAAATGTTGTGTCATGAACATTTTTGACTTGTTTTTTAACGTTTATGACACTTTCACGACAGTGTCATGTCACTCTTATGGAGATTCCTTCAATATAGTGTGACCGTTCTTGTTAGATTCCTGGTTAAATGAAGATTAAATGGGTTACTTTAAATCTTTAAGGTGGAAAAATGTATTGTAATAAGACTTTTTAACTGGTTTTCAGGCACAAATACATATTTTTTAAGACATTCGTGGACTCGTCTGCACCTGATGCTCCAGCTGGGAAACGTAACATGGAGGCCTGGGTGTCTGATAGTCACTCTGCATCTCTGTCTCTCCATATTTGTGTCTCCGTTCACATCTCTCCCCCATCTCATCTCCTTCTGTCACTTGTTCGCCTCTTTGTGTTTGTTTCTTAAAAAAGAGCATTGGAAGTGTCTCTCTGTCTCTGATTGGCTGCTCTGGAGCTGTAATGTGATGTGATGAGAGAGGAGAGCCTTGTAAAGCTGGAGGATGCATGCTGGCTCTCCTGGTGTGTGTGTGTGTGTGTGTGTGTCGGTGTGTGTGCATGTGTGTGTGTGTGTGTGTGTGTGTGTGTTTGTGCGCATGTGTGTGCATGCATGCATGTGTGTGCATGTGTGCGTGTGTATGTGTGTGTGTGTGTGTGTGTGCACATGTGTCAGCTATCAAACAAGGTGAATGAGTTTGTGTACTGTGTATGTCAGGTTTGTGTGTGTGTGTGTCCGCGAGTATGTGTGCTGTGTATGTAGGGTGTGTGTCTGTGTGTGTGTGTGTGTGTGTGTGTGTGTGTGCTCTCTACAATGTCGTCAGGCGGGTTGTTGTTGTTGGCTGCACAAAATTGGAAAAAAATGATCAAATGACAAATTCTGCAACGTGTGTCTTCCTTACGTGTCTTTTTACCATATTTGCAAAACATATACAACGTTGGGGGGGCAGTCCTGCACCTTCCTGTTTACCTATCCTGCACATCGAAAAGAAAAACAATGGACGTCAAGCTAACATATAAATGTCTTGTATTTTAAGGATCCTGCCTAGTGAATTTGTCAGCTACAACGTTGTCAATGAAGGAAAATCCGATCCTATATATAGTTATAAAGTTATATGAAGCTATATAAAGTTCTGTTTGACACAGATTTTCTTCTCTTGCCTCTCTCCCTGTCTGATTTCCTCGAGTTCTCATTTCCTCCCTGCACTTTGAAGAGCATCTCGCTCTTGTTCGCTGATTGTGAGAATCGTTGTTGTCTTCTTGTGTCATGCGTGTGAAGACGTCCAATCCCTTTTCTCGCTCTCCGCTCTGCAAAGTGGAAAATGTTCCGCTGTCAATTTCTCCAAGCGACACCTGCGTTCCTCTTCAATCAGACCCACTCGGCTTCTCGCTTTCGTTTCCATAACGCTCCCGAACTTCCTGCTCTCACTAATTGACGCTCGGTGATTGGTCCGGACAGGGAGGCGGAGGGATCCGCCGTAAAGCAGAGCCGAGGTTTCTGGGAAGATTAGAGGTGTGAATGCCAAACAGGTTGAGCTGAACGCTAAGAGAACATCTGGGTGGAGGAGATGTTGTCTGCTCTTGGACATATTTTGAAGTTCTGCTGCACGGGGCGGAGCGATGCGATGATGTTCTGGCGATAGAAATCAGTTCTACTTCCCTAGTGAGGCAGGTTGGGCTTTGATTGTGTTTGAGCATTGTGGCGTTGCAAATCCTTCAACAAGTCCTCCAAAACATACAATAAATGAGTCTTTTATTCCCCCCCCCTGCCCCCCATCCCTCCCAATATCTAACCCTCAGGAGCGTTTTCTGTCCTCATACGTACAGCTGGGACAATGCATGAACTGAGACCAAAACTGCGTTGGTCCACCTATCTCCAGCTAAGGGGGGACCATGATAAGACCTGGTGTAACTAATGGTGGCGTGTTCCTTTAAGGAAAGAAAAGATGGTGGTTTGGGTCAAAATCTTTTCTTCCGGTCATACATTTACGTGTTTGACACTTGACTGTTCTGTAAAGTTAGGAAAAAACTTTCCATTTACTTTCATTTTTAAATGGGACGAAGGCCAACTAGACCGTCATGCCACAACGACAGTTAAGTTTAGGAAAAAGATTGTAGTTTGGGTTGAAACATAGGTTCCCCTTAAGTAGTACTCCTGTGACATGAACACCTGTTTCCTGGTGAAGGTCTGGTGTTTTCTCCTTAACTTCTCCAGGACGTGAACACCTGTTTCCTGGTGAAAGTCTGGTGTTTTCTCCTTAACTTCTCCAGGACATGAACACCTGTTTCCTGGTGAAAGTCTGGTGTTTTCTCTTTAACTTCTCCAGGACATGAACACCTGTTTCCTGGAGAAAGTCTGGTGTTTTCTCCTTAACTTCTCCAGGACTTGAACACCTGTTTCCAGGTGAAAGGCAGTAGTAAGTGGAATGTTTTAGAGCTTCACATTTCATATCTACAGTATACGTCCGAATTCTTCATGAGACCTGCATTACTTGGTTCAGGACGTTGCAATCGGACTCGATCCTCCCCATTTATTCCCCAAAACAAACAGCCGATTATTTTGGTATCTCAGCACCTGTATTTGCATAATGACCCTAAAACAACACTCTAAAAGTAATCACCCATTCTCGGGGGACGCTGGACCGAGCTGCCTGTTGTGGTCCTGATGAGAACAGCAGCAGCAGCAGTAGCAGGACCTTAGAGAAGCAGCAGAGAGGGCAGATAGATGGAGCGTGTTCGCCTGGAGGTTGTTTGTGTAGATGAACATAATGCTTAAAGCTGAACAGAATACAGAATAACCAATCAATGGAAGACAAATCACCCCGGCTACCGTCCATTAATTCCACAGCAGCGATCGTTGGAGGAACCGGGCCGGGAGCTGCTCGTCTCCTCTGTAGTAGTTTTGTCTCAGGAGGCCTCGGTGCTGCTGCTGTACCCACAATCCTTCGTTATAGACCTTCTCTTTGTGATAACACTGCGACTGTGCTGTGTGGAAACAAAGAGCCCCCAGGTGCTGCCTGGATCGGCCTTTCATATCCAAGACCCCAAAGCACGATGCGTCGTTCCGCTTCACATTGCAGCGATGTCTGTTACTCTCTAATGGACCAACCGGCCCCCCAAATTACACCATGATCCATTTCAATCAGGAGAGTTAGAGACAGTAATACACAGCGTGATAAAACATACATTTATTAGGACAACAGCTGAGTTGATTTAGTCGATTGGTCGTTAGGTCTTTACGCTGAGCTATATAGGATTGTGCTGCAAAGCCAAATCCAAAACCTCACCTTCACCCTTTCATGCTCCCTACGGCGTGAATTCACACGCAATCAGGGTCCAAAATTCACCTTTTCATCCAACAGCCAAATGGCTAGTGACTGTTATATTTTTACCAGCCTCTCAATAGACAACCATTGTTTTTTTGGCTGCTGACGGAAGCAAATCTTCCTCCATTTGCATATTCTACCAACATTTGGCCAGTGGTTTAGTGCAAATTTTTAACCCTGCACGCAGTTTGCAAGGCAATGTAAGGTCATGTGGAGGTCAAACGGCGTTGATATACACCCTAAAAAGCGAGTGTGCGTCTTGGTAACACGCCAATTGGCGTGTCCTACTTACCCCATTTCATGAGATCTGTCTTTGCATTTCCATAAAAAGTTAAATGTGTCCTTGTTTTTTCTGTCAGAACTCATTCAAAACAAAACGCCAATGTAAATGAAAACTGAAGATGATGAATCACAGATTCAGCAGTTACTGTAGGCATGATGCGTTTGTGTGTATGTGTGTTGTGATGCATTGTCTAAAAGGACACAACAGCTGTGTGTCTGTTGGAGTGAGAGTGCAGCGTCTGGTGTGCTGAATGCAGCCGGGGCGTGAATGGGTATTGATGGAGGCGTGGGCGGGGGGGGGGGGATTAGAGCTGATATTTGGTGGGTGAGCACAGCTCCCCGTGTGCATTAAGAGTTATCAGCTGGTTCCAGGTGGAGACCGGCGGGTGTAACCGTGGCGATATCGGCCGTCTAGACGCCGCAGCAGATGTTTTGTGCAGAATAAACCAGAAGAGCAACTCTGCTCCTGACATTTCCCCAGCTCAACAGTCTCACTTTTTGGGGCTTTTTCTATTTAAACATGCACGCAGACGCACAGAAACCTTCAGTAATGCTCTTTGGTATTTCCAGAAGTCATGAGGTGTGATCACAGACTGTAAAAATAAAGGACAAAACTTACAGGGTTTAACAAATGTGAAAGGTAATGTTGAAAAGGAGTCTGTTATCTGTAGAAGAGTCTGAGAAAATGAGACTTCTTCAAAAAAGAGGTGGTCTTACAAAACAAATGGAAGTGTTTTTGAAATAGTATTGAGTAAAAGTTGACATATTCCAGTCTGTGATTATCATCAACATCC
>NC_048427.1:44267-44479 GCF_013103735.1 Etheostoma cragini | reverse complement strand
GGTCAGTGTGACCCGAGGGACACGAGAGGGTCCGGGAAGTGGAGACAACACCAGGGTTAAAAAGTCGGATTGCCAACACATCGGCCGATGTATATTTAGAATATCACAATCCAGAATCTGGAGTACCACAGCGCTGCGTTCAGGGGTGCGTCCCCATTGGTTGTCCACCCTGAGCAGACCATGTGACGCCCGCTGGGGGGGGGGGGGGGGGG
>NC_048427.1:43242-44149 GCF_013103735.1 Etheostoma cragini | reverse complement strand
CAGAAGAGACCGTTTATAATCGAGAGAGATGGTGATGAACGCACCTGGCTGCAGCATGCAGATGATGAACAGCAGGGAGGCGCTAACCGAGCTAAACTGAAGCAATCTCACTCTAATGTGGTCTCCAGATATCTGCTGAATACATTTAGTAAATATTATTAAGATGCATTGTCTCCACGGGGCGGCCGAGGCAGTCAGATCCAGATCAACTGATGGTAATCGCAGTCTCTGCTCGGGGGGGGGGGGACTCTACGATATTTATTCACACAGCAGCGAGGCTTGAGAAACGATGAAGCGGGGAAGTCATAGATTCCAGCAACCGAGGAAACAGTCAGTGAACTCGAACCCGAGTGGCTTCTTAAAACATCTAATTTGTAGTTTTAATTTTTTTATTTTTAACCCTCCTGTTGCATAAACTTTCTACATCAGGACCAAGACAGAAGAAGAAATGTTGAAAAAAAAACTACAAAATCGCAGGAAATAAATACACTGAAAGATTCTTTTTTTAAAAGCGGATAAAGTGGCCGAGAAAATTGGGAAAAGTAACAAAAAAAACATCAAAAAATTCGGAAAAGTGACCAAAAAATCATCAAACAAATCTGAAAAAATCACAAAAAAAAAAGTTTTTTAAATCTGATAAAGTGACAAAAAAATCATCAAAAAATCTGAAAAAGTGACAAAAAAAATCAGAAAAAATAATACAAAAAAATCATCAAACAAATCTGAAAAAGTGACAAAAAATAATTGAAAAAAAAATAATTGAAAAAGTGACAAAAAAAACATCAAAAAATTGTAAAAAGTGACAAAAAAATCATCAACAAATTGGAAAGTGACAAAAAAATCATCAAAAAATTCGGAAAAGTGACCAAAAAATCATCAAACAAATCTGAAAAGGTCACAAAAAAAA
>NC_048427.1:41142-43142 GCF_013103735.1 Etheostoma cragini | reverse complement strand
GGACTCGGACTTGTCTCGGTCTCGGCCGCTGGTCTTGCCCAATATGGCTTCTGGTCTGGACCGAGTCCAGGTGTCTTTGTTATGTTGATAATAATATTGGAGGGAAAGTGAAACCCTAAATGATTGTCTTGGTACAGTCATGCATAAGACCTTTATTCTGTCCTGGACTCGGTCTTGACTCAGAATCGAACCTCTTTGGACTCGATCTCGTCTCAGACTCGACTAGTCCTGGTCTTGGACTCGACTAAGGTGGTCTTGACTACAGCCCTATAACTGTATTTTAAAACTCCACTGCACTACGATTAACAGTAAATACCTGTAATCGTCAACATTCTGCAGATAGAGCTGTACTAATACTATAATTATTTTCTCCCAGAATGCATTGCCACTTACAGTATGACCCTGTATAACATTAAAACAGTAAGATACTGTGAGATTTTAGCTGTAAATTAACAGTTTTTAACGAAGCCATCACCTGCAGTTAGCATCCCATTGACTCCCATTCATTTGGCCGTCCCTTTGACAGTGAATAACTCAACATCCGAAGCGTTTAAAGACTCTATTTGTGCGTTGTTTATTTCTAAAGAAGCACGACAATGTGTAAAAGGCTCCGTTACCTTGTAGCTCACGTTATGGCTCTGTAGGAGACGTTTTTATAAAAATAGGCTAACAATTGTGTCATAACCACGCAACATATACCGTTGCATCGTCGACAAAATAACCGTATTGTCTGGAGAAGCTCGTATACAGTTTGGACTTCTATTCTCCTGACTGTTCACATGCAGCCTTGTCGTTATTGAATTATGCCTCTATGATGCAACAGTACCATTTAGTGTAATATTAGACCCCAAAACAACGGAATCCACCACAGCTCCAAGGAGAGAGTTCTTTTCCCTTCATTCGTGGTTTTAATCCCTTCCCATCTCATTTGGGTCTCTCCTCGTTTGGCAACAAACAGATCGATGAAGAGCCTCGAGTTTGCCTTTTAAAAGATAAGAAGGGTTTGAGGTGGACTTAAAATGGCTTCAGGATTTAAAAAGGCGGCCAGGCTTTCTGTGTTATTGATCATCTTTCTAAAAACACACGTCCAGCAGCCGGTTATGCATGCAGCTGGTAACTGTGTGGAGAAACACAGCCTGCAAGAGTAATTACGTCTTACCTTCCCATCATCATCATCATCTTCATCTTCACTACTACACGCTCCTCGTGCACCCTCGATGACGCTGGTAACGGTGTGAAGAAACACAGCCTGCAAGAGTAATTACGTCTTACCTTCCGATGATCATCATGTTCTTTACTACAAGATCCTCGTGCACCCTCGATGACGCTGGTAACTTTGTGGAGAAACACAGCCTGCAAGAGTAATTACGTATTACCTTCCGATGATCATCATCTTCTTTACTACAAGATCCTCGTGCACCCTCGATGACGCTGGTAACTGTGTGGAGAAACACATCTAGCAAGAGTAATTACGTCTTACCTTCCCATCATCATCATCATCATCTTCTTTACTACTACATGCTCCTCGTCCACCCTCGGGTTCTTTGCACTCTCCAAATCGTCCTCTCTGTTTGGCTAAGAAGCTGCCCTTTAGAGATTTTGCCCTGTTCCCGTGCTAATTACTAAAGAAAGCTTTTTTATGGAGAAGCAATCTGATTGTATAAGCTATGGCAACGCCGTATAATTTGACCCACGTGAATAAACGTATTTTATTTTATCTCATTAAGGCTCTCTCGTGGATGGAAAGGAAGCGTGGTGAAGTCATGGTTTAGCCAGTTAGCTCCGTCGGTAAAGCAGGTGCAACACAGGTCAAAAACTGAAAATGAAAAAAATGTTGATGCTTTTTGACGCTTTTTTAAATGTGTCCCCTCCAAAACGTTTCACATTTACTTTGCCGGGTGATCGCGTGTGCGCTTGTTTGTGGGTGTGTGTGTGTGTGTGTGTATGTTCAGCCTGTGTGTGTGTGTGTTTGTGTGTGTGTGTGTGTGTGTGTGTGTGTG
>NC_048427.1:38520-41042 GCF_013103735.1 Etheostoma cragini | reverse complement strand
TCCTTTAGCGTCATATAACACGCTTGGTTGTCTCCTTTAGCGTCATATAACACGCTTGGTGTCTCCTTTAGCGTCATACAACACGCTTGGTCGTCTCCTTTAACGTCATATAACACGCTTGGTGTCTCCTTTAGCGTCACACAACACGCTTGGCCGTCTCCTTTAGAATCATATAACACGCTTGGTGTCTCCTTTAGCGTCATATAACACGCTTGGTCGTCTCCTTTTAATCGATTGTTCTTTGTTGACTTACATCCAGTGTATTAATTTATCTGTAAATTATTTGCGTAGTTCATTTTAATCCCGTTTTGTTCCCAACTCGGTGTTAAGACACAGAAGGAAAGAGACAAAAGATGATAAAAAATGAACATAAGATTGAAATGTCTAATGTGTGCTGATAAAATGGATGAGATGAAATGAACTGAATCTTTAATTATCTCAAACATGGCGAGTTAAAGACCCATGCTGAATAATTCAGTGTGTCTTGGTCGGTGTGTAATTACGGTGCAAGGTCAGAAATTGGTAACGAGGTAACTTAGTAACGAGGTAACCTGGTAACGAGTTAACGAGGTAACTTGGTAACGAGGGGCGGGTGACAAGAGGGCAGGGAAGCAGGTGGTAAACATCAGGTAATCACAAGAGTGGGACGACACAGGAAGTCAAACACAGGACGATGCAGAGACCAGACTTCAAATTAAAACAGGAAACAGAACATACAGACACTCAGGGGGACACAGGACAGGACCAGACCGGGGGAGGACACTAAGACACAAACACAAGACCAGGGAAGGAACACGGAGAAGGAAAACAGGATAAAAAAACTAATCCATAACAGATCTCCCTCTAATCTTATTTATTTTTAAATTTTCAGGCTCTCCATGTGTTTTTATTTTTAGCACCTACCTGTTTTATCATGTAGCACTTTGGGATTTGCATAGATATAAACCCTCCGGTGGTCCTCGTGTCCCCTTTAAAAAAAATGATAGGTATAATTCTCTATAAATGAGGGTTATTGAGCATGGATTCCAAAAAGTCTAAAACTAGTAAGGTGGTGTTAGAGGAAACCAAAAAAAGTCTGAAAAAGGGACAAAAATTACAGATTTTAATTACAGTGTCCAATTTTGTCCCGGAAGGAC
This sequence comes from Etheostoma cragini, assembly GCF_013103735.1. Classification (NCBI taxonomy): domain Eukaryota; kingdom Metazoa; phylum Chordata; class Actinopteri; order Perciformes; family Percidae; genus Etheostoma; species Etheostoma cragini. The sequence goes on along the minus strand of NC_048427.1, from coordinate 39,906 downwards.
AACACAAGGGTTAAAACCTTAATGTTGTCCCGGTAAATCAGTTGTCTCATGTCAAATCTGACCCCTTTAAAAAATATCTAGCCTATATCTGAAAATATGAGTTTCCTTTTAACCAAATTACCATAAAAATGGATTGGGTTCTTTCCAACGCTCTATGCAAATACAACTGATCACTTTCATTCCTCTGATCTTAACTATTAGTCAATATAATTCATAATTATTAGATATAAGTCCGTATAAATTAGGGTTATGGACCATGGACTCAAAAGGGGATTTGAGTTGTTTGGGTGGAGCCAACGGCTGGCTGCAGATTTGAGGAAGTGGTTGTTTTTGAAATGCACTCGTCGAGAGTGTTTCTCCAGAGAGAACTGCGACTGATTCATTTGAACAGCTGACACTTATCGGCTGTTGCCAGTGATGGAGCACTAAGTGAAAAACTAAAATGTAAACGGAGTCGGTGCCACCACGAGTGCTTAATTTGTGTTTGAGGAGCTCATTCTCACACTTATAATTCATTCATCAGCCTGACAATATTTACTAGAAGTGTAATGCATTGCGTTTATGTGGGAAAGATTGATGTCAGCCTGGAAATGTGTGAAACTGATTTCTGCATAAATAATGTCGCCTGTAGATTTAATCTAAATGGCGTCGTAGTGAGAAAATAATATAAAGCTAGAGTGACACAGCTTTCAACATAGATCTTAATGAAAGGGAGAAAAATCAAAAACATAATGTATGGAAGGTGTTCTCGGCCTAATGTTTTTTTTATTTATGATCATCCTGCAGAGACACCCTCGTCCGGCCTGATTGGGCCGTCAAGGCGGCTGCAAAGCCTTTGATTGGCTCCTTTTGGAGCAGGAGCAGAGCACAGCGAGCGCCACATTTGCATCTTATACGCCCCATGCATCAGCATCATGGTCTGAGTCTGAGGAGAGCCCCAGCAGATAACTTATACATGGGCCCTGTTGGTGTGAGACCAGCTGACGGAGAGGCCGCATGTGTTATTAGTACGAGTCGTACAGCCTACATCATCACGTCCTCGGATCAGCCTGCACAATCGTGGAGAAGATACTTCATTAGTTGTGTTAAAAGGAGTCTGCATCAATGTCACAGTAGTCTCATAATGCCAGACTTTCCTCCACAGCTCTGCAAAGGAGGGTCTGGCTAGTCTACACGGCATTGGGAGATGGGAGAAGGACATGCTCTGGTTTAATGGCATTTCTTTAAAACAATCACAATCGTCTTGGGCAGGGCTAAGCTACACGTGAGCCACTGCAGTATAGCCTCGGTAAGGAAGTTGTTTTGGTGGAACTTGTGTACGTCGTCAACAGAGACTCCGATTGGACATAGTCTAGCTAGCTAGCTGTCTGGATTTACCCTGCAGAG
>NC_048427.1:37398-38420 GCF_013103735.1 Etheostoma cragini | reverse complement strand
CTAAAGGAGACGACCAAGCGTGTTATATGATGCTAAAGGAGACGACCAATTGCTAGAATTGTAGGGTCTTTGTAACTTAAAGATGCTATGAATAAAATATACACTAGATAAATTGTATATGTGTGAGGTTTTCAGTGAAGTAATTGAAAGGTAAAGCACATACATGTATATGCATTGTAATTCTGAATATTGTCCCCATCAACCCCTCATAAAAAACACTTAGTTACCACTTATCCGAGAAAAAAGCCACATTCTAGTGGTCCAAATGCCTCCAGGTCTTGACATGTAACAGGTCTTTTGCATCTAAAGGGCAGGTTTCTTAGCATGCAGACCAAGGCCCTTATTTCCAACGGAGAGATCAGATGCTTTCTCTCTGGCAGCTATGCACGCCACCGCTTCATAAAACCACTTCATTCCAGCATTGATGGGAGTTGTTACGTTAACTATTTCAGTCGAATGAAGAATGGAGACGTTTCTCAGGAAAGATATTCATTATCAGCAAATGCCAGAACGTGTCATATGTCTGGAAAACCTGAATAAATGTTCGAACCAAAGACCAAGGCTGTCGATTTTCTCCTGATAACAACAAATCAGAACACCAGAGTACCCGCCATTGAAAGCTGCATCAAAGAACATGGCAGAGCAGCCCCCCCCCCCCCACACACAAACACACACACATTCAGACACACACACACAATCCAGCTATTTATATGTTGAAATGCAGGTTTTGCCAATGCTTGTACAGTCTCTTAGCCAGACCTTCCTCCTCAGCGCTGGATGGGAGAAATATGTGCTCTGGTTTCTCTGCATTTCTTTAAACCAATCATAATCATGTGGGCGGGGCTAAGCTCCGGACGGAGCCACGGTGCCTCTGCTAAATAGTCTCAGGAAGGAACTTGTTTTGGTGAAACATGTATATGTTCAGAAGTAGTTTTAGTTGTAAACAGAAACTCCCATTGGACAGATAGTCTAGCTAGCTGTCTGGATTTACCCTGCAGAGACCTGAGGACCAGGTAACCATA
>NC_048427.1:35246-37298 GCF_013103735.1 Etheostoma cragini | reverse complement strand
GACCAGGTAACTATAGACCAGAAGTCAGCTGCAGGTTCGAGCGCCGACACGGAGACAGAGGACGGGGACGTTGTCGCTCTAGACGATGCTGACAGTGGTGACAGCGTGGAATACATACGAAGATCAGGGATTTTCTTTTAGTAGTGACATGTATGAATGGTTTACAGCCTGGTTTTGGTCATGAGGCTCGGCGTTGGCCTAAATGAAGCCTTTCTGCTGCCTAATAGGTTCAGGAGACACCGGTGTGTGTGTGTGTGTGTGTGTGTGTGTGTGTGTATGTGTGCGTGCGTGCGTGTGTGTGTGTTGCAGAGCTTTCTTCCATCTCTGTTTCCTGCCCATTATTTAGCAGACTCTAAAAGGTTAGAGCAGGTGTATGAAAACACACACACACACACACACACACACAGCAGGAAGTGTGTGTTCCCAAAGTAAAGGGCACACCTGTCATTGACGATTTGGATAAAAAGGCTCAATTATCCCTCGTCACAAACACACAGCGTCATCTCTCTCTCTCCATTTCTTTCCCTTCCTATTTCTTCTTTTTGGTTTCTATGCTGTGTAATTGTTTCCCCCTTTCATTTCACTCTCTCTTTCTTTCTACGTCTCTCGTGTCCATTTTCCTAATTTTGCATCTACCCTCCTTCCCTTCTCATCCTGCGGCTCTCCTCGGTGTGTGTTAGTAATTAAAATGTCCTTTCTAACGTCTCTACAGTGAGAAATGAACTGAGCGGTGAGGGGAACGCCTCCCACGGCATCACACATCCATTCATTCATTTCTCTGCTTTTGACTTTGGCGTCACGGTTTGGGGAATACGCTTCATTAGCGCTCACGCTCCCCTCTCTGTACCAGCACTGTGAACGCACAGCGAGGCTCTGCCACACTCCACAGGAGGTGCTGCTTTCAATTACATCGCGGTTGGAGTTCCTCCTTGTAAACAGGGTTAGGGATGTCCTCCGAAGCCGCCGTGTTCACGGTGGGAAAGAAGACTTCTTCAACACATTACGCGAGAGACAAGTGGAAACGTGGTGTCACCTTCCATCACGTTACCTCCAGCTGGCTGTTCATCTTTACTCACACCTTACGTCCCGAATATAATCAGCTGTGGGAAGATTGGATGGATAAAATGAAAGACAGTAGAGAGACAACATTATGAAATATTGAGACTTTCTATCTTGAAATATTAACACTTTCTATCTTGAAATATTAGGACTTTCTATTTGAAATATTAGGACTTTCTATTTGAAATATTAGGACTTTCTATCTTGAAATATTAGGAATATTAGGACTTTCTTTTTGAAATATTAAGAGTTTCTATCTTAAGATATTAAGACTTTCATCTTGAAATATTAAGACTTTCATCTTGAAATATTAGGACTTTCTATTTGAAATATTAGGACTTTCTATTTGAAATATTAGGACTTTCTATTTGAAATATTAGGACTTTCTATTTGAAATATTAGGACTTTATATTTTGAAATATTAGGACTTTATATTTTGAAATATGAGGACTTTCTATCTTGAAATATTAAGACTTTTCATCTTGAAATAGGACTTTCTATCTTTAAATATTAGGAATATTAGGACTTTCTATTTGAAATATTAGGACTTTCTATCTTGAAATATTAGGAATATTAGGACTTTCTATTTGAAATATTAGGACTTTCTATCTTGAAATATTAGGAATATTAGGACTTTCTATTTGAAATATTAAGAGTTTCTATTTTAAAGTATTGGGATTTTCTTCTGGAAATATTAGGACTATTAAGACTTTCTATTTGAAATATTAGGACCTTTTATTTTGAAATATTAAGACTTTCTAACTTGAAATATTAAGACTTTCTATTTGAAATATTAGGACTTTTTATTTTGAAATATTAAGACTTTCTAACTTGAAATATTAGGACTTTCTATTTGAAATGTTAAGAGTTTCTATCTTAAAATATTAAGACTTTCATCTTAAAATATTAAAACTTTCTATTTGAAATATTAGGACTTTATATTTTAAAGTATTGGGATTTTCTTCTTGAAATATTAGGACTATTAAGACTTTG
>NC_048427.1:33709-35021 GCF_013103735.1 Etheostoma cragini | reverse complement strand
CTTCTGAGCTGAAAATGTCTCCGGATTTTGTCCGTTACTGCACCGCTGCTCGATAATCTGTTTTCAGCAAAAGACGTAAGTCAGCTTGAACTGAAGTTTATACGTTTGGGAACAATACGCATAACAATGGTTGCCGCTCTGACCCTTCTGCTACGTTGATTTGAACGGAAATTGCCTTTCTATTCATTTCAATGCCGTGAAGGTTATCTTCTGTAGAGTCTGGAGGAAGTCGCTCTCTTCGGTTTTCTTTATGTTTTCTCTCCGAGTCTCTTCCCACCAACCTCTTATTTCACCACACCTCAACTCAATTGATGAAGCGATTGTTCGAGAACACTTACTTCCTTGTGTAGATCAACGGATTCCGACCACGAAACAGTCCTGATTGGAGTATTTCACACTTGCCATTTGGCTGGTGGATGGAAATGTTAATTTCGGACTCTGTTTGCATTCCAGTCGTATGTTCACGTAGAGTGAGTCTAGATGAAATCGGAGGCGTTTTCCTGCAGCCGGCGGTCTACCTGCCAGCTTCGAGTGACTTCGGAGGAGAGATTACTGGGACTCTGATGGAAAGCGATAAGTGCTGGCTTTACTGCCGGGAGAGGACTGCGTTCCCCCCACGGTGCTTTTGCTCAAAGTGGCTCTGAAATAAGTGATGAGAAGCTGTTTGGCCGGCGAGGAGCTCGGCTTATTGCTTTCATGTCCCTTCACGTGTTGCCACGCTTCAGCCTGAGAAAAGGAGGGATTGTTTTTCTCCTGCAGAGATGAGCGAAGGCAGGTTGGATGCACATAAAAAGAAATACAGAAACACAGAGGGAACAGGAGATGGTGAGAGATTGGGAATGGTGCACAGATGCATCATTTGTTACCTTGGGTGTAACTTTGGGTTCAACAATGGCGGAAAGATCAGTGTTTCCCAAAAAGCCCAAGATGACGTCCTCGGATGTCTTGTTTTTTCCGCAACTCAAATATATTCAGTTTACTGTTCCAGAGGAGAGAAGACACTAGAAGATACTTACGTTTAACAAGCTGCAAACACAGAATTTTGACTATATTATAACCAGTTATTAACAGTTGGTGATTAAGTAGTTGACAAATAATCAACTAATCGTTGCCCCTTTAATGGTAGACTCAGTTAGACCGAGCGTCAGCGGGTCCGACCTGCTGTCGCTGGGTCTAACGTTAGACCCAGCGACAGCGGGTCAGTGGGCCGCTAACGTTAGACCGAGCGGCAGCTGGTCAGCGGGTCGCCAATGTTAGACCCAGCGGGTCAGTGGACCGCTAACGTTAGACCCAGCGGGTCAGCGGGTCAGTG
>NC_048427.1:30746-33609 GCF_013103735.1 Etheostoma cragini | reverse complement strand
TAGGTTAGGGTAGGGGTTTAGATCAGGGTAAGGGTTTAGGTTAGGGTAGGGGTTTAGATCAGGGTAAGGGTTTAGGTTTGACTAAGGTGCTATAGTTAATGCATTTTGTCAATAACAGGTCCCCACAAAGATAGTGCCTCGAACACTGTGTGTGTGTGTGTGTGTGTGTATGTATGTGTGTGTGTGTGTATATGTGTGTGTGTGTGTGTGTGTGTTTATGTGTGTGTGAGTGTATGTATGTGTGTGTGTGTGTGTGTGTGTGTGGTCTAGGTTTAGCTACATTTGTGGGGACCAAAAACTGTGAATCCAGTATACTTATGGGGACCTGACAGCTTTGTGGGGACAAAATGCTGGTCCCCTTAACGTTAAAGGGCTTTATGAGGACTAAGACTTGGTTTTAGGAGTAGGGTTAGAGTTAGGTTATGGTTAGGGTTAGGGTGAGGGTTAAGGTTAGGCATTTAGGTTTGATGGTTAAGGTTAGGGTTAGGGTGAGGGTTAAGGTTAGGCATTTAGGTTTGATGGTTAGGGTTAGGGTGAGGGTTAAGGTTAGGCATTTGTGTGTGTGTGTGTGCGTGCGTGTCTCCGTCTGTGTGTCTCTCTCTGTGTGTGTGTGTGTGTGTGTGTGTGTGTGTGTGTGCTAATTTTCCTACTTGGACTCACACATCCTGACAATGTGAATCATGCGGAGACTGTTCTGCTTTTACCAGGAAACAGGTGATCATGTCTTGGAGGCATTAGTTTTTTGGGACGTTTTTAGTTTTTTTGAAGTTTTGAAGCTTTTCTCCGCCATTTGTTTTAACTTTTTGACGTTTTCTAACTTTTCCCGAATTTCTTTCTCACTTTTTACAACGTCTTTGTCAACTACTTCCTCGTTGTTTAGGACATTTTTTCTGTCTTTTTTCAAGTCTTCTTAAATCTGTTTTTTCTTTCTTAAAATGCAATGAAATTAAATAAAACACGCAAATCCGATGAAAATGGTGAACTGACCAGTTATTTAACTTGTGAGGCACGTCGTGTGGAAACACCAACGTTATTTTTATTTTCAATTTGGTTGAAGGAAACCCAAATTTCTGATTTAGAAACTTCTTTAAAATGAGTCCAATCTGACCCCGAGGACCACGGGAGGCGTCCAGTGTCACTGACGGCAACCAACGTATTTGGGATGAAGAGAAGACAGACGGGGTCACTGATTGGTTGATTGAGAGACACAGTCGTTACAGTTACAGGATAGCACATTTGGGTTTTTGGATGCATGTGTTTGTAATCTGATCGCCTCACGCTCAGCTGAGTGGAAAGATGAAGAAATGAATCTACGAGAGGATGAAACAAGACCAGAAGCCCGGGGTGCAGCCAGGCCGAGAGTGAACAAGCTGGAGATGCAACACTGGCAGCAGGATTCATAGTCAGTGTGTTATGTTATCACTGGTGTGTGTGTGTGTGTGTGTGTGTGTTTGTGTGTTAAAACTTGTCAAAGCTTTTAACACGTTTCTGACTTCACTGAAGAGCGTGATTTCCATTCAGCTCCGTCTCACCCTCCAATGCTGTCATGTCCTGGTGCTAATGAATGTCTCTCTTTTACACACACACACACACACACAAACACACACACACACACACAAACACACACACACACACACACAGAGTCACACACACACACACAAACACACACACACACATAGTCACATACAGAGTCACAAACACACACACACAAACACACACACACACAGAGTCACACACACACACACACACAAACACACACACACACACACACAGAGTCACAAACACAAGCATTCAAACATGCAGGCGCGTGCAGACAAACCATCACGCTCACTCACACACACACACAGACACACACACACACACACACACACACACACACACAGACACACACAGACACACAGACACACAGACACACACACACACACACACACACACACACACACACACCAGCCTTGTTTTGACACTTGCAGTCAAAAATGGCCATTAGCACCATTAGCCAGACACACCTTTAATTAGTGTTTAATTGGCAAATGTTAGCATGCTAACACGCTAAACTGAGAAGGTAAACATTGGACACATCGTGCTAAAATCAGCACGTTAGCATTTAGCTCTAAGTAGAGCCTCACAGAGCTGTTACTCACAGTTTTCAACGGCCATCTTTCTCTGAGAAAGGCAGAGACCGTGACCATCGACCGCTTCCTAGAGTTCCCAACACACAGCTACTCATTATCAGCTCCCAGATTAGAGGTTTCCTGCTGAGCCCGACACCCCGGTCTCTCGTCTTCTGTTCCCTTTCTCTTCTGGCACACAGGCCAGTGCACAGGAGGCTGTTGAACCCTCCACCCCCTGCTGGTATCACAATGACAGCAGCGAGAAGATAGCTAGAAGTTACCTTACAATTGTACAATGTAAAATCAAACCTCCATCTTTTCCCGATGATAGCCTGGGAGTTTCGTCGCCTTAACATGTCTTACACTGAACGGGCATTGATTGCTCGCTCTTTGACATTTGTGGGATAAAGCCAGGTAATTTTTCTACAATTGTTTCGTAAGATATGATATGGACCGTTTTATGAGGATATGCACAATAGAGTAAAACATGCAAGGATTTGATCCCACTTCCCCTTTGTCCTGGAGCTCTGCAGCTGACTCACAGTCACCTATTAGCGGCTAGACGACCGGCGCTGGTAGCCGGAGTCGGGGAGTCACGGAGCTCTGTAGCTGACTCACAGTCACCTATTGGCGGCTAGACAATCGGCGCTGGTAGCCGGAGTTGCAGAGTCCCAGAGCTCTGTAGCTGACTCACAGTCACCTATTAGCGGCTAGACAACTGGCGCTGGTAGCCGGAGTTGCAGAGTCCCGGA
>NC_048427.1:27574-30646 GCF_013103735.1 Etheostoma cragini | reverse complement strand
TCACCTATTGGCGGATGGACGGCCGCGCTGGTAGCCGGAGTCGGGGAGTCACGGAGCTCTGTAGCTGACTCACAGTCACCTATTGGCGGCTAGACAACCGGCGCTGGTAGCCGGTGTCCCAGAGCTCTGTTGCTGACTCACAGTCACCTATTGGCGGATGGACGGCTGCGCTGGTAGCCAGAGTTGCGGAGTCACGGGGCTCTTTAGCCGTTTCACAGTCACCTATTGGCGGATAGACAGCTGCAGTTAGTAGCCGGTGTCCCAGAGCTCTCTAGCCGATTCACAGTCAACCTATTAGCGGCTAGACGACTGGCGCTGGTAGCCGGTGTCCCGGAGCTCAGTAGCTGACTCACAGTCACCTATTGGCGGATAGACAGCTGCAGTTAGTAGCCAGCTTCCCGGAGCTCTCTAGCCGACTCACAGTCACCTATTAGCGGCTAGACGGCCGCGCTGGTAGCCGGAGTTGCGGAGTCACGGGGCTCTTTAGCTGACTCACAGTCACCTATTGGCGGATAGACAGCTGCAGCTAGTAGCCAGCGTCCTGGAGCTCTCTAGCCGACTCACAGTCACCTATTTGCGGCTAAACAATTGCTGCTGTGAACCGGCGTCCCAGAGCTCTGTAGCGGCTAAACACACCCGGTAACTACAGCTCAGATTTTTCCTTCCTCATCCCTCAAACTATAGGCTGTCTGTGTTTTACTAATAATACTTATATTTTAGGTCTAACATTTTGTTTGACATTTAGCAGAGACAGGGATTTGTAGAGCAGAACAAGGGATATTCCACGCCTCCCACCTAGGAAATTGCACCCTGGATATAAATGTAAAGCTGATTGACAGGCTGTGAGGCCTCCATCTGACCATGCAAGATGAAAGTGCACCCTCTGTTTTTAATATTAATGAATGTTAATGAATTCTAAGGCATATGAGAGACTCGAGTAAAGGAAAAACATGTGCAAATCAGATGCAGTATGTAGACGGTAGCTGTAAGCAGTAATGTCTGGTGTCTTATTAAAGCTGTGTGGCAGCAGCTCTTCAATAAAAAAAGATCGTATAACATATTTATGTGACTGGTGTTTTTCTCTCCTTCCATACGAGCTCTTCTGATAATATTTGCAGTTCATTCATTCTTTGTGCACGCAGTTACGTCCTTCCTTTGCGGCTGTTAGTTGTTGTGTGATGACATGTGTGCAGTCGGGTTGATTAAGGTACAAAAACAACCGTGTGTGTCCTTGATAGTGAGATTGAGACACACACACACACACAGACACACACACACACACACACACACACATTAAAGCTGCCATCACAGATGACTGGCAGTCTGTACAGAAGGAAGAAGAAATACAAATCACACAAATATACACTCTGACTCACATCCAATCTTCAATCAATCATTTTTCCTGTGTACACATTCACTTATTCTCTTGATACACCCATTATTTCCCTTTACACACTCATTTGTTGGTTACCTATGCACATGTCCAGCGCTGCTCATGAGTATGGGAACCCCTGCTTAAGTTGACTAAAAAGTGGAACAAAAAAAAATAAATGAAAAAAATGTCATGTTATTGACATCATAAAAAATGAGGAAAAAACCAACTTGAAGGACACCAGTTTTCTTTGTGAATGAATAATGTATCGTGAAGGAATTGGCATGCGTTACTTTGCATAAGGTCATCTCTCAGTGCAAACCCCACCAGATATTAGGCTAACTGACATCACACCCTGCCAATCTCCATGTATGGTGAAGGGTATGTGATGAAGTGTGTGTGTGGGGGGGTTATTTTAATTCCAAAGGCCAAGGGAACTTCATCAGGATGCGTAGTATCCTGATCCATGTAATAACCGGCCATTAATAATCTGCCTGCCTCTATGGGAATTTAACATAGTGGTGTCTATACTCATGCCACGTGTATTTATCTATGTATCATACATTAGTCATCCACAAAGAAAATGCAATTGTACACACAATTTTATCACACAATTTTAAATGCTGGATTTTTCCAATTTTTTTAAATTAAGACTGTAACATCAATATCCAAAAGATGATTTTTTTATTCTTCTTTTTAGTCATCTCAAGCATGGGTTCCTATGCTCATTAGCAGCACTGTGTTATTCCTTATACACACACTCGTTTTGTTCCCTATGCACACTTATTAAATTCCTTGACACACTTCTTTGTTCCCTACACACACACTCATCTCAACCTGGGACATGTAGTTCTGGGAATATTGAACACATCCTTCACTGATTTCACTTGGTAACGTGCAAGAAAACAAAAGCAGCTGTGACTTCAGGCCAGAACAACAGCTAACCCCCGTGGAAGAAGGGTTGTTCCTCCTCTTCTTCTCATTCTGTCAGTACGTGACTGCAACATACAGTACAATTACTTCTAATTGTCACTATAAATGTGCATGCAGGAATCTCCATTAAATCAGTCTCTAAAACACATGCACTCACCAACATTAGTTCCCTACATGAAATGCACTCATCAGGGTAATGTATGTATTTGTATGTACACTCATTCATTCCTCATTTACAGTAAGTAGGGATACTATTTGTTTCTTGCAAATAATCAATGCATTCAGTTTGTTTCCACTCAAACACGCACATATACACACATATACACACATATATGTGCATATATAAGTATATATACGTACACTTACCCTCATCTTACGACCCATTTGCTTTGTAAATCCACATCTATAACCATCCACTCTCTACTTATCATTTAATTTAAGTCACTTACAACGTGATCCACACCTACATTTCGCCTTGTAACTATTCAAATATTTGTAAAACCCCAGACAAAAACGTTAGGATGGAAAGGATGATCAAACGCACACGAAAAAAAGGACTCAATTGAAATATAGAAATACACAGATACATGGTGTCTGCTTTACCAAAATGGCTGAATGTGGACTGACCTTCTGGAGGACACTCACACTACTCTCAACACCCATTTGTTCCCAAAATACACACATTTAATACGCACTCGCTCTTTATAGAAGCACACTTCTCGGCAAACTCATGTGTTGTGGTTGCTGTCGGTTAAAAAGCCTGTTGT
>NC_048427.1:25272-27474 GCF_013103735.1 Etheostoma cragini | reverse complement strand
AAACCCTTACCCTTACCTAAACCCTTACCCTGATCTAAACCCCTACCCTAACCTAAACCCTTACCCTGATCTAAACCCCTACCCTTACCTAAACCCTTACCCTGATCCTGATCCTAAAACCAAGTCCTAAACCCCTAGCCCTTTAAGTTGTGGGCTCCAGCAGGCCCCCCAGACAGAGTTGTCAGGACCCCACAAGTATACTTTATTCCCGGTGTTTGGACCCCATGAATGTAGTTAAACCAGAATACACACACACACACACACACACACACACACACAGTGTGAGGTTCTTGACACCTGAAGCTGCCATGTTGCATTTTGTGTTTGTGTGCGACGGTGTTAATTGTCATCATTGTTGATTTCCTCCTTCTTTCCATTTTCTGCTTTCATGCATCCATCTTGTTATGCAGTCCGGCTGCAGAGCCCTGCACACACATTACACCCCAAAACCAGGATCTAGAGTGTGAATCTTTGAGTCCATGACGGTGACGTTGTCCATGCGACCTGTTTTCCTCCCGGTACAATTGGAAAAATGGAAAATTAATCGTTTTTAAGACACTTTTTCAGGGTTTTTGTCGTGTTATCTGTGCTTTTCCCGCTGGTTTTTAAAGTCTTAAATCCCTCAGAAAGTGAATGGAGTTTGGTTAGAGTCTTCTTCTTAAACATGGTTCTCTCTCTCTCTCCCTCTTCATCCCTCTCTCTCTCTCCATCTCTCTCTCCCTCCCTCCCTCTGTGTCTCTCTCCCTCTTTATCTCTCTCTCTCTCTCTCTCCCTCGCCAATGGATGGAAACTTTCACCAGATTTATTCACAGGACAGTTACCGAACTTCAGATAATTTGATTGACACTTGGACGGCTCTGAGCCCTTCCTTCCTTCCTTCCTTCCTCCTTCCTTCCTTCCTCCTTCCTTTACTTCCTTCCTTCCTTCCTTCCTTCCTTCCTTCCTTCCTTCCTTCCTTCATCCCTCCCTCCTTCTTTCCTTCCACAGCCCACAACACACACACATACTCACACACACACACACCCAGTGGCTCTTCCTTCCTACCTTCCTTCCTTCATCCGTCCCTCGTTCCTTCCTTCCTTCCTTCCTTCCTTCCTTCCTTCCTTCCTTCCTTCCTTCCTTCGTTTCCCGTCCACGGAGGACGAAGGACGGTCCGTCGCTGTTGCTGCAGCTGCAGCTCGTCTTCCTCATCAGGCTTCTTGTTCTGCTGCAGCTTGTGTGGCGTTTAAGAACCAAAGCGGTTACGTGTTAATTGGAGACTTTTGTTTCAGCGCCATGTTATTTTAAAACCACAGCTCAGTGGATGATTTGTCATGTTCAGGTGTTCATGTCCTGGAGAAGTGAAGAGAGTAGTATGTAGAGACAACAGTAGAGAGACAACAGTAGAGAGTAGTATGTAGAGACAACAGTAGAGAGACAACAGTAGAGAGTAGTATGTAGAGACAACAGTAGAGAGACAACAGTAGAGAGTAGTATGTAGAGACAACAGTAGAGAGTAGTATGTAGAGACAACAGTAGAGAGACATCAGTAGAGAGTAGTATGTAGAGACAACAGTAGAGAGACAACAGTAGAGAGTAGTATGTAGAGACAACAGTAGAGAGTAGTATGTAGAGACAACAGTAGAGAGACATCAGTAGAGAGTAGTATGTAGAGACAACAGTAGAGAGACATCAGTAGAGAGACAACAGTAGAGAGACATCAGTAGAGAGACATCAGTAGAGAGTAGTGTGTAGAGAGACATCAGTAGAGAGACAACAGTAGAGAGACAACCGTAGAGAGACATCAGTAGAGAGACATCAGTAGAGAGACATCAGTAGAGAGACAACCGTAGAGAGACAACAGTAGAGAGACATCAGTAGCAGTAAAGAGACATCAGTAGAGAGACATCAGTAGAGAGACAACAGCAGAGAGACATCAGTAGAGAGACAACAGTAGAGAGACAACCGTAGAGAGACATCAGTAAAGAGACAACAGCAGAGAGACAACAGTAGAGAGTAGTATGTAGAGACATCAGTAGAGAGTAGTATGTAGAGACATCAGTACACATCTGTCCCCCCGCCATGCTGTTTGTCTCCTGGACATATTGCTCGGTGGACAACCAAAGCCCCGCGGGCGCGCCAGCTGCTGCTCGTTGACAGGAGGCTGTTTGGCTGCGTGTCTCTTTGTTGATGGAGCCACGCGGGGATGGACAAAGCCCCCCC
>NC_048427.1:23980-25172 GCF_013103735.1 Etheostoma cragini | reverse complement strand
CCTTCCTTCCTTCCTTCCTTCCTTCCTTCCTTCCTTCCTTCCTTCCTTCCTTCCTTCCTTCCTTCCTTCCCTCCTTCTAGGAAAAGGCATCTCCATAAAAACAGAAGAAACGAGGAGAACAGCCTTTTACATCCTGGTCACACGCGCCGTCCAATCAGGACTCTTTATTCACCCCGAGGTTGTCTTTTAAAAGATGTTCCCGTTAAACAAAAGCTAATTACCCACAATGCTCGCTGGGAACCAGTCGGTGCCGATGAGACGTTAACGACGTTAACTATCGATGTCTTTGAGATGCAAATCAGACGCCTCGGGGACAAAAGACGCTCGGGTCCCGTCCCGGCTGCTCCGGGTGCAGCGGGCGTCCGAGTGGACACCTGCATCCATCCGGGTCTGGGGTCCTTTCTTCTTCCCCCCCCCCCCCCCGAACAAAAGGCCAACGGCTCGTTAAGCAGCTCGTTAAGCAGCTCGTTAAGCAGCTCGTTAAGCAGCTCGTCAGACGGAAAATCAACACTTTTGTTGTCGATTGTTTTAACTTTTTAAAAACGTTTTTTAACGTTTTTTCCAACACTTTTGACCTTTTTTTTTCCCGTGTTTGTCACTCGTTTTGACGCTTTCAACACCGGTAACTTTGAGTTAGTTATTTAATGTTTATTATTTACATGTTTCATTATATTTATATTTATCTTCTGGGCTGTGTGACTCACACTAGAATTTCTATATCCATCCATCCAATAATCAATCCATCCATACTGCCTTTATGTCGTCTTCTCGTTGCCTTTTTAACATCTTTTTGTCGCCTTTTTAACATCTTTTTGTCGCCTTTGTTGTCATTTTATCGTCTTTTTGTCAACTTTTTAACATATTTTTGTCGTCATTTTTTTGCATTTTTAACGTCTTTTTGTCGCTTTTTTCTTGTCTTTTCGTTGCCTTTTGGTCATATTTTTGTCTGACTTTTGAGGGTAGAAACGGAGCTGCTGTAGAGCAGAGCGAGGCCTAAAGTGTAAAGAAGATATGATCTCTCTCTCTCTCTCTCTCTGTCTCTTTCTCTCTCTCTCTCTCTCTCTCTCTTTCTCTTTCTCTTTCTCTTTCTCTTTCTCTTTCTCTCTCTCTCTCTCTCACTCACTCTCTGTCTCTCTCTCTCACTCACTCACTCACTCTCTCCCTCTCCCTCTCCCTCTCCCTCTCCCTCTCC
>NC_048427.1:22427-23880 GCF_013103735.1 Etheostoma cragini | reverse complement strand
AGACTTCAGATACAGTATTAGGGGACCACTAAGGTCTATATAAAAGAGACTTCAGATACAGTATTAGGGGACCACATAAGGTCTATATAAAAGAGACTTCAGATCCAGTATTAGGGACCACTAAGGTGAGGTGGTTTTGGTCTGGTAAGGATGCATCCTGGGAGCCGCCCTAGGGAGGTGGTCCAGACATCTGAAATCTGGGATTCTTTCTTCCAAATTGTCCAAATATTACGTGCACGGTTCCTTACAACGCTGAAGGTTCAGCTCACATACTTTATTGAATTTTGGGTGTTTTATTTCCACAAAAAACGTCAACAAAAGTTAAAATATATATTTATATAATTTCTTTTTATAATTTAATTTATATATAATTTCACACAAATGAGGTTTCTTGACCATGAATTTGAAAAAGAAAACAGTGAAAACTAGCGGTGAGATGTCGGTGTTGGTGATGTGGACTGGTGGTTTGGTACAATAAGGAAGAAAAATTTGGGGAAAAACGTCAAAACGTGACAAAAATTGCGACAAAAATCGATCAAAATTGCGCCAAAAAGCGTTTAAAAAGTGTCTCAAACGCGTCAAAGAAAATGTAAAAAAGTGAAAAAAACACGATAAAAAACGCAGTAAAGCTCGCGTCAAAAAGAGATAAAAACGTAAAAAAGTGATAGAAAAAAAGACTGATGGTTTGTTACAAAAATGAAGAAAAATGTTGAAAAAAAAAGTCAAATCGTGAATATTTTTGGTGCCAAAAAGCGTTGAAAAAGTGTCTCAAACGTGTCAAAGAAAACGTCAAAAAGTGAAAAAAACACGATAAAAAACGCAATAAAGCTTGCGTCAAAAAGAGATCAAAAAAGTAAAAAAGTGATAGAAAAAGTGTCAAAAAGTGACAAAAAAGACTGATGGTTTGTTACAAAAATGAAGAAAAATTTTGAAAAAAAACGTCAAATCGTGATTTTTTTTTGCCAAAAAGCGTTGAAAAAGTGTCTCAAACGCGTCAGTGCTGGACCAGCGCCCTGAGCGGCTGAGGGGGGTTCGGTGCCTTGCTCAAGAGCACCTCGGCAGTCCTCTCCATCTGGCCTGGTTCCGGTCCACACACTCCGTGCTGTGGGTCCGGACGGGGACTCGAACCGGCGACCCTCCGCTCCCCGACCCGCCCCCCCTACAGACGCTGGCTCACGCTGTACGGCGTGTCGGGTTGAATCCCGTTAGAGCCGGCGTGAGCGTGCAGAATGCAGCCGGGGACAGCTGCTCCCACTGAAAGGCCACGGATGAACGGCGGCGTCGTGGCGTCGGCTCGCGTCGGGGGAAACCGTGCTTGATGATGATTGGCTGGGTCTGCGAGCAGCTTCCTGTCCGCCAGACGTCTCCCAGCTTTAGAGAAGGGCCACGGATCACTATGTGTGTGTGTGTGTGTGTGTGTGTGTGTGTGTGTGTGTGTGTGTGTGTGTGTGTG
>NC_048427.1:21030-22327 GCF_013103735.1 Etheostoma cragini | reverse complement strand
CCCCCTACAGGTTTCTTTATAGAGCCCCCTTACAGGTGTCTCCCTATAAAGCCCGCCCCCCCTGATCTCTGATCTAGTTAAGTGGTAGAGTTGAGGTGCACCTTGTTGATGAGGTCCCCAATCATCCCGTTCCACGAGCCGTTGGGAAGCTGAGACCCGTATTTACTGTCTGCCACCTGGAGGAAGACGAGGAAAGTTCAGTGAGTTCATGTCACAAGTTCAGGATTTTATTTCAACCACCCAAAAAAAACTAAATAATAACCTGTCCATATTTCAGTGAAAGCTGAAGTCATTCAGCCGAGACGCTTCTACTTTCAATGTGACACCAAAGACAGCGTCAGGATCCAGGTCCTCAGGGTGGGACTGCTGCTCCGACCCCCGTCCGCTACTAGTCCCGGAGCGTTGCCGACTCGTGCACACAAAATACATCAAAGCTTGCGTAATGATCGGGACTGGCGGGCTATGACTTTTAAAAGAGATATTCCACGCGGTTTTTACAAACTTGCCAAAAAACCATAGCAACAACTTCTGACACAAACACACACCTATGATGTGTCACTGTTGCTCTTCACACGCTAAACGTACTGTTTTTTAAATGGAGTCTGGTTGGTTTAGCGCTAGCTACGTCATACCTAGGTCTTAAAGAGGTTTTAAATAAAGGGGTCTCTGAAGGGTTAACACAGGTAACACTTATTATTAGTTTTGTTAATAGAATAAGAATGTGCACCAAGTAGTAGACACACTGTTAAAATTTCTGCGTAATTGTCTACTTTTATGTATAATCTATTATTATTTTAGCCTTTAACAGGATTTGAACGTAAGTACTCTCTGTCTATAAACAGGAATGTCTCAGGGACTACTGGTGAAGATGGTCGGACCCTGAAGTGTCCCGGCACCGTCCCTTTAGTCCTCTGAAGTGTGTGAAGTGGACATTTGAATGTCCCCCCCTACCTGGTAGATCTCGTATTTGAAGCCCAGGATTTTGGCGAGGGCGTCCAGGACGTCGATGGAGAATCCTTTATATCGCTTGGGCTGCCCCAAGATGTTCTCTGCCACCATGACAAAAGGGTCCTCCTGCAGAGACACAGAGAGAGACAGAGAGACAGAGAGAGACAGAAACACAGAGAGAGACAGAAAGACAGAGAGAGACAGAAACACAGAGAGTCAGAGAGAGACAGAGAGACAGAGAGACAGAGAGAGACAGAGACACAGAGAGACACAGCTGCTCAGTAAAAGTCTCTGGAAGTTAACAAGTATATACAGTATACAATTATATATATATATATATATATATATA
>NC_048427.1:19122-20930 GCF_013103735.1 Etheostoma cragini | reverse complement strand
AAACAGGGCTGTGTGTAAGTGTGTGTGTGTGTGTGTGTGTGTGTGTGTGTGTCTGATGTGAAATCAAAGTCAACACACTTCCATCCCTGATTGATCGTTCAACTGTAGGTTTGACACATTGTTGTTCTCCTAAGGGAATTTGAGTTTTGAGTCAATAAGAAAAATATAAAACTACCCCAACACTTCCCTACACACACACACACACACACACACACACACACACACACCTTGCGGATGCCCTCCGACGGGCTGGACACGGAGTAGTCCATGCCGTTGTTCTTGCTGAGCGTCCTCCACAGCTCGGCGTAGGTGCTGTCCTGCTCCAGAGGGTTCGTGCCTTTGTTCCTGAAGTAGTCGTAGACCGCCGAGTCCCTCACCGTGCCGTAGTCCACGTCCATCTGCCGCGCCAAGTCCTGGAAAGACCTGCAGCACAGCACCACACAGACACTGGGGTGAAGAGCGGGTTGTGGACCGCAGGAGAGGAATCGGGGAAGTGAGACTTTGTGGAAACAAATGAAGACACAGCTGCACACCGGGTCCAGGTTTAGGTTTAGGGTTACAGTTTGGAGGAAAAAGGCAGAGACTATCAGAGTCTCTCCGTCAGGGGGGACACACAGGAAACGGATTTTAAAAGTCATAAAACCTGAGAAGAATCGTAAATGAATGATATGAATAATAATAACACATGCATATTATGGAAGGATTTATGAAATCATGTTTAAATGTAATTTTGCCATTCCAAGCGGTTGTCTTTTACCTAGTCTATAAGGGTTCCTCCTTGGTCCCTCCTACCTGGTCCTCAGGTCTCTGCAGGGTAAATCCAGACAGCTAGCTAGACCATCTGTCCAATCTGAGGACTATGGTTACCTGGTCCTCAGGTCTCTGCAGGGTAAATCCAGACAGCTAGCTAGACTATCTGTCACATCTGAGGACTATGGTTACCTGGTCCTCAGGTCTCTGCAGGGTAAATCCAGACAGCTAGCTAGACTATCTGTCACATCATTTAAGAGTTTTCTGTTGACAACTAAATCTACTTTCAAACGTACACATGTTCCACTAAAACAAGTTCCTACTACTGTAGTCACCGCTGACTGGCTCAGATTAATATTATGAATGTCTGACAACATTATGGAAAGATTTCTACAGAGGTAGCCATTTTTTAAAGGGTAAAATCCTTCTTCTTTTTTTTTTTTTTTTTTTTTTACCATATACAGTTTAGACCCTAATCCCACCAGACTCCATTTAAAAAACAGTACTTTTAGCGTTCATAGAGGCAACACATTTCCACATGTAAATCGGTAAACTGTGCATTTATTTCCATCAAAACTAAAATTGTGATGATTGGAAAAGTGTAAAGAAGACCCCAAACTGCTTTTCATAGTTTAATTTGGTTTCTGTTGAGTTTTAATGAAGCGTGTTTTACGATTCTAAAATCAGAGATTATTTACATGGAGTCTGGTGGGTTTAACCAAACGCAATTTCCCAGATGTTTGTTTATCTAAAAAGAGGATGTTCCTCTTTAACAGAAAGGCCGACTTCTGTCGGGATCCTTCTCTACATTGTGTTCAGACACTTGGAAAAATAATCTGCACTCGGCATTCAGCAAATTCAGAAAAGCTTTATTTAATACTCCTACACTAGTAAAAGCAGACTATGGGGTCCCTGAATAGAGCTTTTCAATGGAATTCTATTGCTAGGCAACAGCCTGGCTCCTTGTCAACTTCCTGTCTGGTTTATACTTATGCCCCTGTATTTTAACATAGGGGGGTGTATACTTATGCCCCTGTATTTTAACATAGGGGGTGTAT
>NC_048427.1:17700-18024 GCF_013103735.1 Etheostoma cragini | reverse complement strand
CCCCCCCCACCCCCCCTTTGAGGTAATTAAGTCGTTAACAACACTTTGGTCCTTTGAGACCTACCAGCGTGCTAATTCCTGTGAATAATGGAGCTGGACAGATAGTTTCTCCATTTGGTTATTTATTCATCTCAAAGCCACAAAGAAGGTTCTTCTTCTTCTACGTGAGCTAGGTGGTCCGCCGGGACGGAGGAGTCAAGACCGAGTCCAAAGAGGTTTGAGTCCGAGTCAAGACCGAGTCCAAAGAGGTTTGAGTCAGAGTCAAGACCGAGTCCAAAGAGGTTTGAGTCCGAGTCAAGACCGAGTCCAAAGAGGTTTGAGTCC
>NC_048427.1:15100-17600 GCF_013103735.1 Etheostoma cragini | reverse complement strand
AGAGAAAGAGAGAGGGAGAGAGAGAGAGAGAGAGAGAGAGGGTTAGCAATGACAAAGACTAGAAACTCCTCAGACTGATCTGCAGAACGGGATCTTCCTGGATCACGGAGCCTCTACTCTGTTCCCACTTAGGTCTTCTTGTGTGTGTGTGTGTGTGTGTGTATGTGTGTGTGTATGTGTGTGTGTATGTGTGTGTGTTGTGGATTCAAAAGCCCCCCCCCCAAACACGCAGCCTTTGCTGTTTCCATGATGGGTCGTGATGTGGAGCAACACAAGCTTTTTCAGGGAAAGCAGAGCGACCAGTTTGCGTCTGGGACCAGAGGTCCGTCTGGGGTCCGTCTGGGGTCCGTCTGGGGTCCGTCTGGGGTCCGTCTGGGGTCCGTCTGGGGCCTGGGGCCCGTCTGGGGCCCGTCTGGGGCCCGTCTGGGGTCCGTCTGGGGTCCGTCTGGGGCCTGGGGCCCGTCTGGGGCCCGTCTGGGGCCCGTCTGGGGTCTGTCTGGGGCCTGGGGCCTTCAGATATAAAAGTCTCTTTTATATAGACCTCAGTGGTCCCTAATACTGTATCTGAAGTCTCTTTATGTAGACCTTAGTGGTCCTTAATACTGTATCTGAAGTCTCTTTATATAGACCTTAGTGGTCCCTAATACTGTATCTGAAGTCTCTTTATATAGACCTTAGTGGTCCCTAATACTGTATCTGAAGTCTCTTTATGTAGACCTTAGTGGTCCCTAATACTGTATCTGAAGTCTCTTTATATAGACCTTAGTGGTCCCTAATACTGGATCTGGAGTCTCTTTATATAGACCTTGGTGGTTCTATTAGAGCTTGTTTCTCTGGTCTTAGACTCTTAATACTGGACCAATGTCAGAGACTGTTGTTCCCATCAGTCAGTTAGACACAAAAACACAGGAACATAGGGTCCAGGTTTCTGTAACATAGGGTCCAGGTTTCTGGAACATAGGGTCCAGGTTTCTGGAACATAGGGTCCAGGTTTCTGGAACAAAGGGTCCAGGTTCCAGGTTTCTCCAAGTCAACGGTCGCAGCGCTGCCTAAAAATCGAGATTAGGGGCTTAAAACCCGCCATCGTGCCCCAGACAGATGCTGCATGTTCACCGGGTGCAACTTCAAGTCCAGATCCCCCTGTTGCTGTCCAAGGAGAAGAAGAAGGTATTTTAAAGTCAGAAGGAGACTCCGCAGCCTCGAGGGGAAGAGAGCCCATTTTGTTTTGAATGTGTGTATTTTTCCCTTTTCTAATAAAGGTTTGTTTAATCCTCCCTGCAGCCCCTGAACCTTACACAGAGCTGATGAGGTATCGATTGGCCGAGATACACGAAAGCAGCGAGACAGAATCTGGGTCAATGCTAACATCGACTGATGCACTGCTTCCAGGTGAAGACATTATTTATAGTATCTGTTTATCATTGTTAACTAAATGTGCAACAGCGAGTTGTTGTGTAATGATGCAGAAAAACACGCCCAATCCTAGGACTCAGAAACCTAACAAGAGCCTGGGAACTGGGTGAGTTGTTTTCTTAGTTTCTGTCAGAAAGCATCCGGGTCAGACCCAGATGGCAGCGAATGCATCTTCTAACGAGACTGTGTGTCACCGCCTCCAACGCTGTGTTCAGGTTTTATCAGAATCCAGGCTGTTTTCATTGGATTCTTAACAATAAGACAATTATTTAAGATTTGTCATTAGCTTTAAATGTCTTTGTGTGACGTTTTCATAATGGTCAAAATCCTTTGAAAGTCTCAGAGCTAGAGATGCTAACAAGTCTGAGCTAAAGGAGACAACCAAGCGTGTTATATGACGCTAAAGGAGACAACCAAGCATGTTATATGACGCTAAAGGAGACCACCAAGCGTGTTATATGACGATAAAGGAGACAACCAAGCGTGTAATATGATGCTAAAGGAGACAACCAAGCGTGTAATATGACGCTAAAGGAGACAACCAAGCGTGTAATATGACGCTAAAGGAGACAACCAAGCGTGTTATATGACGCTAAAGGAGACAACCAAGCGTGTAATATGACGCTAAAGGAGACAACCAAGCGTGTAATATGACGCTAAAGGAGACAACCAAGAGTGTTATATGACGCTAAAGGAGACAACAAGCGTGTTATATGATGCTAAAGGAGACAACCAAGCGTGTTATATGACGCTAAAGGAGACAACCAAGCGTGTTATATGACGCTAAAGGAGACAACCAAGCGTGTTATATGACGCTAAAGGAGAGGACCAAGCGTGTCTTATGACGCTAAAGGAGACAACCAAGCGTGTTATATGATGCTAAAGGAGACAACAAGCGTGTTTTATGATGCTAAAGGAGACAACCAAGCGTGTTATATGACGCTAAAGGAGAGGACCAAGCGTGTTATATGACGCTAAAGGAGACATCCAAGCGTGTTTTATGATGCTAAAGGAGACAACAAGCGTGTTTTATGATGCTAAAGGAGACAACCAAGCATGTTATATGACGCTAAAGGAGACGACCAAG
>NC_048427.1:13704-15000 GCF_013103735.1 Etheostoma cragini | reverse complement strand
ACACACACACACACACACACACACAGAAAGACAGACACACACACACACAAACAGACAGTCAGACAGACAGACAGACACACACACACACAGAAAGACAGACAGACACACACACACACACACAAACAGACAGACAGATACACACACACACACACACACACACATACACAGACACATCCCACCCGGCTGCAGGAAGACTATAAATATTTCTTTTCATGCTGTTATTCAACAAAATTATAGCTTTTCATCCTTTTCAGACTCATAAAGGGAGGTCTGTCTGTCTCTGTGTGTCTGGAGCATTTCATAACACACACACACACACACACACACACACACACACAGACACACACACTCACGACTCAGGGTTAGGCGGTTCCCTGGGATGGAAGCTGCTGATTGGACGAACAGTTGTTTTCATCTTTAAATAGTCTGTTGATTATTTTAAGGATGAAATGAGACGTTTTTGTCTCTAAAATTTCAGAAAACATGGAAACATGGATCAGGGTTTCAGAGACTTTTCTTCCAACGTTTTCAGCACTTTTCTTCAATTTTTGGCAAATTTGTAAATTTACATTTAGTCGTTATATTTGATTTACTTTCTCTCCTTTTTATCGTCTCATTTTCGGGACTTTTTTTTCAACTTTTTTTGTCTCTTTCCTAAAAAGAAAAAATGTATTTGCTTTATTTTAAGTTTCTATTTTTTGTCACTTTTTTCTTGTTGTTGTTGTTTCCTTTTACAACAATGACAAACAATGTGCGTCAGTGTTTCAGAGACGCCACGTCCTGTAAATCCCGAGGTAAGGAAGCACCAAGCTGTCCGTCAAATCATGACATCATGACATCACGACATCACGACATCGGGACATCGCGACATCGCGACATCGCGACATCGGGACATCGGGACATCGTGACATCGTGACATCGCGACATCGTGACATCGTGACATCGCGACATCGGGACATCGGGACATCGGGACATCGTGACATCGCGACATCGGGACATCGTGACATCGCGACATCGCGACATCGCGACATCGGGACATCGTGACATCGTGACATCGTGACATCGTGACATCGTGACATCGCGACATCGGGACATCGCGACATCGGGACATCGGGACATCACATTCTGACTTTTGACCATTTCAAAACATCCCCCTCTCTGTAGGGAGTTGGTCTGGGAACCATGTGGTGGTGGACTGGTAGCGTGGTGTGTGTGTTAGTGTGTCTGTGTGTGTGTGTGTGTGTGTCTGTGTGTGTGTGAGTGTGTCTGTGTGTGTGTGTGTGCGTGCGTGTGTTT
>NC_048427.1:12454-13604 GCF_013103735.1 Etheostoma cragini | reverse complement strand
AATGGTGAATGTTTCCTGTAGATGTAAAAGCGCTTTGAGCAGTTGTTAAGACTGGAAAAGCGCTATATAAATACAGCTTTTTTACTAAAACGACTAAAAAGTTATAGTATAGTATGTCGAAAACAAGTCACAAGAAAGTGCAGGGTTCGAATCTCTTATGATCTTCATTCATAAAGAGTCATAGTAGTATAGGACGTTGAGAACGTACGTACGTACACACTAGTGTAGTGTGTATATGTATGGCATAGCGGCAGTGGTCCAATGGTTGGGACTGTTGCCTCACCTTGTCGAAAAAAGTCATAGTATAGCATGCCGAAAAAAGTCATAGTATGATAAGTAGAAAAAAGTCATAGTATATGTCGAAAAAAGTCATAGTTTAATATGTCGAAAAAAGTCATAGTATTGTATGTCGAAAAAAAGTCATAGTATAGTCTGTTGAAAAAAGTCATAGTTTAATATGTCAAAAAAGTCATAGTATAGTCTGTCGAAAAAAGTCTTGGTATAGTGTGTCGAAAAAAGTCTTAGTATAGTATGTCGAAAAAAGTCATAGTATAGAATGTCAAAAAAAGTCATAGTATAACATGTCGAAAAAAGTCATAGTATAAAATTTCGGAAAAAGTCATAGTATAGTCCGTCGAAAAAAGTCATAGTATGGTCTGTTGAAAAAAGTTATAGTATAGCATGTCGAAGAAAAGTCATGGTATAGCATGTCGAAAACATAGTCATAGTATAGTCTGTCGAAAAAAGTCTTAGTATAGTATGTCGAAAAAAGTCATAGTATAACATGTCAAAAAAAGTCATAGTATAAAATTTCGGAAAAAAGTCATAGTATGGTCTGTTGAAAAAAGTCATAGTATAGTATGTCGAAAAAAAGTCATAGTATAGAATGTCAAAAAAAGTCATAGTATAGCATGTCGAAAAAAGTCATAGTATAAAATTTCGGAAAAAAGTCATAGTATAGTCTGTCGAAAAAAGTCATAGTATTGCATGTCGAAAAAAGTCATAGTATAGAATGTCAAAAAAAGTCATAGTATAGTCTGTCGAAAAAAAGTCATAGTATGGTCTGTTGAATAAAGTCATAGTATAGTATGTCGAAAAAAAGTCATAGTATAGCATGTCGAAAAAAAGTCATAGTATAGCATGTCGAAAA
>NC_048427.1:12082-12354 GCF_013103735.1 Etheostoma cragini | reverse complement strand
AAAAGTCTTAGTATAACATGTCGAAAAAAGTGATAGTATAAAATTTCGGAAAAAGTCATAGTATAGTCTGTCGAAAAAGTCATAGTATAGTCTGTCAAAAAAAGTCATAGTATAGTCTGTCGAAAAAAGTCATGGTGTAGCATGTCGAAGAAAAGTCATAGTATAGAATGTGAAAAAAGGTCAGTATAATAGTCGAAAAAAGTCATAGTATAGCATGTCGAAAAAAGTCATGGTGTAGCATGTCGAAAACAAAGTCAAATTATAGCATGTCG
>NC_048427.1:11661-11841 GCF_013103735.1 Etheostoma cragini | reverse complement strand
GTATGTCGAAAAAAGTCATAGTATAGTATGTCGAAAAAAGTCTTAGTATAAAATTTCGGAAAAAAGTCATAGTATAGTCTGTCAAAAAAGTAATAGTATAGCATGTCGAAAAAAGTCATAGTATAGTAAGTCGAAAAAAGTCATAGTATAGTATGTCAAAAAAAGTCATAGTATAGTATG
>NC_048427.1:11394-11616 GCF_013103735.1 Etheostoma cragini | reverse complement strand
GTATGTCGAAAAAAGTCATAGTATAGTATGTCGAAAAAAGTCTTAGTATAAAATTTCGGAAAAAAGTCATAGTATAGTGTGTCGAAAAAAGTCATAGTATAGTGTGTCGAAAAAAGTCATAGTATAGTCTGTCGAAAAAAGTCATAGTATAGTCTGTCGAAAAAAGTCATAGTATAAAATTTCTGAAAAAAGTCTTAGTATAGTCTGTCGAAAAAAGTCTTA
>NC_048427.1:11119-11316 GCF_013103735.1 Etheostoma cragini | reverse complement strand
TAAAATTTCTGAAAAAAGTCTTAGTATAGTCTGTCGAAAAAAGTCTTAGTATAGTCTGTCGAAAAAAGTCATAGTATAGTATGTCGAAAAAAGTCATAGTATAGAATGTCTAAAAAATTCATAGTATAGCATGTAAAAAAAAGTCATAGTAAAAGAAGTCATAGCAGCAGTGGCCCAATGGTTAGTACTGTTGCCTC
>NC_048427.1:10775-11109 GCF_013103735.1 Etheostoma cragini | reverse complement strand
GGTGCAGGGTTCGAATCTCTAATGATCTTCATTCATAAAGAGTCATAGTATGTTGAAAAGAAAGTCATAGTACGTATATGTATATTACTATAATACATAGTATTTAAGTCACATTGTTAGGTTGAAAAAAAGTCAAAGTGTAGCATGTCCAAAAATGTCATAGTATGTTTTGAAAAAATGTCATAGTATAGTATGTCAAAAAAAAGTCATAGTATGTGTTGAAAAAAAGTCATAGTATAGCATGTCGAAAAAAAAGTCATAGTATAACATGTCGACAAAAGTCATAGTATAGCACGTCGAAAAAAAGTCATAGTATAGTATGTCGAAAAAAGTC
>NC_048427.1:10608-10765 GCF_013103735.1 Etheostoma cragini | reverse complement strand
ATGTCATAAAAAGTCATAGTATAACATGTTGGATAAAAGTCATGGTGTAGCATGTCGGAAAAAAAGTCATAGTATAGCATGTCGACAAAAGTCATAGTATAGTATGTCATAAAAAGTCATAGTATAGTTTGTCGAAAAAAGTCTTAGTATAGTATGT
>NC_048427.1:10461-10598 GCF_013103735.1 Etheostoma cragini | reverse complement strand
CATAGTATAGAATGTCGGAAAAAGTCATAGTATAGCATGTTTAAAAAAGTCAAAGTAACAAAGAAGTCATAGCAGCAGTGGCCCAATGGTTAGTACTGTTGCCTCACAGCATGGAGGTGCAGGGTTCGAATCTCTAA
>NC_048427.1:7148-10361 GCF_013103735.1 Etheostoma cragini | reverse complement strand
TCCGCCCTGAGGCCTGGAGCGAGGGGATGGAGACATGGTTTTATGAGCGCATTAGTAAAGGTAATGGGGGGGTGGGGGTGGGGGGGCTTTAAGTGGTTTAGAGAACACAAAGACCGGATCAGCTCTCTAGATCTGGTTCCATCCACATGTTTCTATCTGAATTAACTGATTTTGATGATAAATGCCGTCTGGAAACAGTCAAATTCGATGGAATTTCATGACTATCGACTCAAAGGAAATCGTCTCATCTGATTTAATCTCGATGATATTCGGCTTATGTGATTAAAGAAAAAAATCAAATAAATGCCGTAATTATTCAGGGACTTGCGAAGGAAAATTGCCGACAAAAACGTTAAAAAATGTGACAAAATTGTTTTAAAAAAGTGGACAAAAAGTCTAAAAAGTAACAAAAACGTGGAATTTTTTTCCAAAATCAATGGATATTCGGCTTGTGTGGTATCTGATTAACAATGAATAGTGATTAAGTTCTAGGTCGTTTTATGGTTGCAACCCGCCACAAAACACAGAAGAAGAAGTTGTAGTTCATGTCCCCCAGTGCTTCCTCTCTGTCTCACACTTGGGGAGGGGACAAAGACGGATGGACGTGGACGGACGAGGAGACGAGAGACATCCTGAATTTAATTCATCAGGAACTCTTGAAGGAAATGGCCGACAAAGGTTAGGACGAGCCGTGGGACGTCCTGCGGAGACAACGGAAGACGCTCAGACAGACAGACGTGTCTCAAAGAAGAGTCTCGCAGCGGTGCCGGGGGGGCGGTAAGACACGCGTTGGACTTGCGTCGTCATAGCGGTGTGTTGATAGCGTCTTTGTTGTGTTATTGTAGGCTCGATGTGTCCTATCAGCTGGAACATGAGCTCCATTACAACCTGTCCCATCGTGATCATGTGACAGAGACGCCGGCCATTTTGTGTAGAAACACGTTGTTGTTGAATGTCGTGATTCGGTGAAAATGAACGCAGACACCTTAAAGTGTCTCGGACCAGGCCCGTGTGCCGGTCTGACCCTAGACCGGCGTGTGACGTGTGCAGTGTAGACGTGCAACTCGATATTTATTCATCAAATAATCCATCAAAATCATCAAGATGAAATCAGACGAGACGACTTCCTTTGAGTCGATGTTCATGAAATTCTATCAAATTTGACTGTTTCCAAAGGCATTTTTCATCCGATTTCACTTAATTTGGATAACAACGTGTGGACGGAGACTCAGGTTTTTATCGGCTTTAAAGCCGTTGGATTGAAACTTTCACCGGAAGTTAAAACCCTAAATTCGGATAATTTGATTGACAGGCGGACGGAGACTGAGCTCGTAGGTTGAGGACGAGGTGGACGGAAGGGAGCGATGGAAATAAAGGAAAGAAATGGAGAGGGGGTAATAACAAGAGACCAAATTTGATTTCAATCAGTGGCCGGGGCTGATGTGGCACATCTGCCTACTCTCTCTGCCCCCCCCCCCCCCCCCCCCCCCCCCCCCTCTACAGCTGGGTGTACTGGAGCTCCACTAAGTCGGGGCTCGCGTCTGCGGCTGGATCCTTAAAGTAGAGTGTGGCAGTGTCCTCCCCCCGCGGGCCCGTCCGCCGGGCCCTGTGCTCGGTCACCTCTTTGGGCGCCTCCTGGCGGCAGCGGTTGCTGCTCCACCACGCCTCCAGCCCGGCCACCAGGCAGGCCAGCAGCAGGCCGGCGGCCAGGATGCAGAACACGCCGGCGAAGCTGTGCAGCCGGAGGGCGCGGCCGTCGGGGTGGGCGGCGCCGCCGTGGCTGCTGAGGTCGCAGCGGCCCGTGCGGGGCCACCACTTCTGCTTCATGATGTCCAGGTCCCCCTTCTCCTGAAGCTCCAGGATCCTGGGGGGGGGGGGGGGGGGGGGGAGAGGAACAGGTGAATCTGGAGCGGTTCCCATCCACATGTTTTTATCTGAATTAAGTGATATTGATGAAAAATGCTTTCTGGAAACAGTCAAATTTGATGGAACTTCATGAATGTCAAAGGAAATCGTCTCATCTGATTTTTCTCTTGATGATATTCGGCTTTTGTGATAAACGCTGATGGATTATTTGATGAATGAATTATGAGTTAAGATTAAGTTTTAGGGTCATTTTATGGTTGCAACTTTAAAACAAATATAATAAAACAGGGTCTAAGAAATCCTAAATTAATACAGTAGTTGTGTAAAAAAATTGATTTTATTTTATTTTATTTTATTTCTAAATTTTTTAAATTTCTTTATTTTTTGTAAACTCATAAAAAGTCGTATTATATGTATGTAAAATGATTTTTTTATGATTTTTTTATCACTTCTTCAACATTTTACTTTGGTGTTTCTCAGCATACTGAAGCCTGTTAGTCATTAGGTTGATTCCATATTTTACAGATAATCTGTTTGACGAAGTCCTCGACCCACCAGGAACTGTGAGAAACTATCAGTGGAGGACATGAATGGTGGACAGGTGGACGGGTGGACAGGTGGACGGGTGGACAGGTGGACGGGTGGACAGAAGACAACAAAGCGTCCAGCAGCATCAGGACAGTTTCCGCATGAAGACGTATCTGGAATCTGCATTACCGGCCAACACAACTTTTGTGTACAATGAAACCTTTACTCTGATGTACTAATCTAGACAGCGCTGTACTACTGGGTTTGACATGCAATTGGGACTCAAACCACCAACCTTCTGCATGGCAGACGACCCCTTTACCTCCTGAGCCACAGCCCACTTTCCGCATTACGTGTACTCTGTTTCATTGACTTTGAATAAAGTACTCTATTTTTGTCATTTATTTTAAATAGGCCCCTGTGGTGTGAACTATACTAAGCTTTCTTTCAAGATGTTCAACATATGACATAGTACAGTATATCGAAAAAAAGTCATAGTATAGCATGTGGAAAAAAAGTCATAGTACAGTATGTGGAAAAAAAGTCATAGTACAGTATGTGGAAAAAAGTCATAGTACAGTATGTCGATAAAAAGTCATAGTACAGTATGTCGATAAAAAGTCATAGTACAGTATGTTGATAAAAAGTCATAGTACAGTATGTGGAAAAAAAGTCATAGTACAGTATGTCGAAAAAAAGTCATAGTACAGTATGTCAAAAAAGTCATAGTATAGCATGTAGAAAAAAGTCATAGTATAGTATGTCAAAAAGAGTCATAGTACAATTTGTCGATAAAAAGTCATAGTATAGTATGTCGAA
>NC_048427.1:779-7048 GCF_013103735.1 Etheostoma cragini | reverse complement strand
AACTCGGGGTTCAGTGTCTTGCCCAAGGACACTTCGACAATGACTGCAGGGGCGGGGATCGAACCACCAACCTTCTGAAATTTTATACTATGACTTTTTTCGACATTCTATACTATGACTTTTTTCGACATACTATACTATGACTTTTTTCGACAGACTATACTATGACTTTTTTCGACACACTATACTATGACTTTTTTCGACATACTATACTATGACTTTTTTCGACATACTATACTAAGACTTTTTTCAACATACTATACTATGACTTTTTGTCGACATGCTATACTATGACTTTTCTTCGACATGCTACACCATGACTTTTTTCGACATGCTATACTATGACTTTTTTCCGAAATTTTATACTATGACTTTTTTCGACATGTTATACCATGACTTTTTTTGACAATCTATACTATGACTTTTTTCGACATACTATACTAAGACTTTTTTCGACATGCTATACTAAGACTTTTTTCGACATACTATACTATGACTTTTTTCGACATACTATACTAAGACTTTTTTCGAAATGCTATACTATGACTTTTTTCGACAGACTATACTATGACTTTTTTCGACAGACTATACTATGACTTTTTTCCGAAATTTCATACTATGACTTTTTTCGACAGACTATACTATGACTTTTTTTGACATGCTATACTATGACTTTTTTCAACAGACTATACTATGACTTTTTTTCGACAGACTATACTATGATTTTTGTCGACAGACTATACTATGACTTTTTTTGACATAATATACTATGACTTTTTTCGACATACTATACTATGACTTTTCTTCGACATGCTACACCATGACTTTTTTCGACATGCTATACTATGACTTTTTTCGACAGACTATACTATGACTTTTTTCGACAGACTATACTATGACTTTTTTCGACAGACTATACTATGACTTTTTTCGACATACTATGATATGACTTTTTTTGACAGACTATACTATGACTTTTTTTGACAGACTATACTATGACTTTTTTCGACAGACTATACTATGACTTTTTTCGACATGTTATACTAAGACTTTTTTCGACATACTATACTATGACTTTTTATGACATACTATACTATGACTTTTTTTCGACGTGCTATACTATGATTTTTGTCGACATGCTATACTATGACTTTGTTTTCGACATGCTATACCATGACTTTTTTTCGACATGCTATACTATGACTTTGTTTTCGACATGCTATACCATGACTTTTTTTCGACATGCTATACCATGACTTTTTTTCGACATGCTATACTATGACTTTTTTCAACAGACTATACTATGACTTTTTTCCACAGACTATACTATGATTTTTTTCCGAAATTTTAAACTATGACTTTTTTCGACATGTTATACTGACCTTTTTTCACATTGTATACTATGACTTTTCTTCGACATGCTACACCATGACTTTTTTCGACATGCTATACTATGACTTTTTTCGACAGACTATACTATGACTTTTTTCGACAGACTATACTATGATTTTTTTCTGAAATTTTAAACTATGACTTTTTTCGACATGTTATACTGACCTTTTTTCACATTCTATACTATGACTTTTCTTCGACATGCTACACC
This sequence comes from Etheostoma cragini, assembly GCF_013103735.1. NCBI lineage: Eukaryota > Metazoa > Chordata > Actinopteri > Perciformes > Percidae > Etheostoma > Etheostoma cragini. The sequence continues at coordinate 5,445 of NC_048427.1, read as the reverse complement.
ATGACTTTTTTCGACATGCTATACTATGACTTTTTTCGACAGACTATACTATGACTTTTTTTGACAGACTATGCTGACTTTTTCGACAGGCTATACTATGACTTTTTTTGACAGACTATACTATGACTTTTTCGACAAACTATACTATGACTTTTTTCGACAGACTATACTATGACTTTTTTCGACAGACTATACTATGACTTTTTTCGACAGACTATACTATGACTTTTTTGACATGTTATACTATGACTTTTTTGACATTCTATACTATGACTTTTTTTGAGATACTATACTAAGACTTTTTTCAACATACTATACTATGACTTTTTATGACATGCAATACTATGACTTTTTTTGACAGACTATACTATGACTTTTTTTCGACGTGCTATACTATGACTTTTTTCCGAAATTTTATACTATGACTTTTTTTGACATTCTATACTATGACTTTTTTTGACATTCTATACTATGACTTTTTTCAACATACTATACTAAGACTTTTTTCGACATACTATACTATGACTTTTTATGACTTACTATACTATGACTTTTTTTTCGACATGCTATACTATGACTTTTCTTCGACATGCTACACCATGACTTTTTTCGACATGCAATACTATGACTTTTTTCGACATGTTATACTATGACTTTTTTCGACAGACTATACTATGACTTTTTTCCGAAATTTTATACTATGACTTTTTTCGACATGTTATACTATGACTTTTTTTGACATTCTATACTATGACTTTTTTCGACATACTATACTAAGACTTTTTTCGACATACTATATTATGACTTTTTTTGACATACTATACTAAGACTTTTTTCGACATGCTGTACTATGACTTTTTTTCGAAATTTTATACTATGACTTTTTTTGACATTCTATACTATGACTTTTTTCGACATGCTACACTATGACTTTTTTCCGAAATTTTATACTATGACTTTTTTTGACATTCTATACTATGACTTTTTTTGACATTCTATACTATGACTTTTTTCAACATACTATACTAAGACTTTTTTCGACATACTATACTATAACTTTTTATGACTTACTATACTATGACTTTGTTTTCGACATGCTATACCATGACTTTTTTCGACATGCAATACTATGACTTTTTTCGACAGACTATACTATGACTTTTTTTGACATTCTATACTATGACTTTTTTCGACATACTATACTAAGACTTTTGTGGACATGCTATACTATGACTTTGTTTTCGACATGCTATACCATGACTTTTTTCGACAGACTATACTATGACTTTTTTCAGAAATTTTATACTATGACTTTTTTCGACATGCTATACTATGACTTTTTTTCGACATGCTATACTATGACTTTTTTTCGACATACTATACTATGACTTTTTTCAACAGACCATACTATGACTTTTTTTCGACAGACTATACTATGACTTTTTTCGACATACTATACTAAGACTTTTTTCGACAGACTATACTATGACTTTGTTTTCGACAGACCATACTATGACTTTGTTTTCGACATGCTATACCATGACTTTTCTTCGACATGCTATACTATGACTTTTTTCCGAAATTTTATACTATGACTTTTTTTGACATTCTATACTATGACTTTTTTCGACATTCTATACTATGACTTTTTTCGACATACTATACTAAGACTTTTTTCGACACACTATACCAAGACTTTTTTCGACAGACTATACTATGACTTTTTTTGACATATTAAACTATGACTTTTTTCAACAGACTATACTATGACTTTTTTTCGACATACAATACTATGACTTTTTTCGACATATTAAACTATGACTTTTTTCGACATATACTATGACTTTTTTCGACTTATCATACTATGACTTTTTTTTGATATGCTATACTATGACTTTTTTCGACAAGGTGAGGCAACAGTCCCAACCATTGGACCACTGCCGCTATGCCATACATATACACACTACACTAGTGTGTACGTACGTACGTTCTCAACGTACTATACTACTATGACTCTTTATGAATGAAGATCATAAGAGATTCGAACCCTGCACTTTCTTGTGACTTGTTTTCGACATACTATACTATAACTTTTTAGTCATTTTAGTAAATGTAAATGAGCTGTATTTATATAGCGCTTTTCCAGTCTTAACAACTGCTCAAAGCGCTTTTACATCTACAGGAAACATTCACCATTTACACACATTCATACACTGTGGCCAGGGCTGCCGTACAAGGTGCCACCTGCTCATCAGATACACACTCACATCTACACACCTGCTCATCAGATACACACTCACACACATCTACACACCTGCTCATCAGATACACACTCACACACATCTACACACCTGCTCATCAGATAAACATTCACACACATTCACACTCCGATGTGCAGCACCGGGGGCAACTTGGGGTTCAGTGTCTTGCCCAAGGACACTTGGACAATGACTGCAGGGGCGGGGATCGAACCACCAACCTTCTGATTGGCAGACAACCGCTCTACCACTGAGCCACAGCCGCCTCGGCTTTTTTAGCAGGGCACATTTAGTGCCCTGCTACGCCCTGCTACGCCATGAACTACAACAACTACTATTCCTAGTTACTGTTCCATTGTCTTTATTGGGACTAATATTGCCATTGTTCATCATCACCCCCCCCCACCCCCCAAACCGGCACCGTCAGACTCCACCTACCAAGGGTCTGTCCCAGGTTTCTCCTTGCCACTGTCGCACTAAATGCTCGTGGGCTAATTACTGGAATTGGTTGTTTTTTCTAAATTATAGAGTGGGTTTTAGACCTTCTCAATCTGTAAAGATTTAATATTATAAATACAATTAAACTGAATTGGGAACAAGAACAGACTTTTCAATCTAGGCTGTGCTCAAAGTCTCACTATTATTATTTTTGAACTTTCCACAAAAGGAAGGCACAATACCGCTGCGTCTGAGCTGTGATTTGGTAATTGGGGTGCATGACGCGGTAAATGGTACTAATCAACGTTCTGGAGCAGGGAAGGAGCTAGAAGCAGCATATAGAGGGAAATATTCAATAAAATGACCCTACACAGGACATTCACTGTTATTAAGAACAACAATCTTCCTGCATTAATTGTAAACCGGCATGCGGCTCGAGAACATGTTTAAAGTGTTTTATTTTACCAGGTTAAATGCAGGTGATGCTTTGTGGATTTATCTTTCACAACGACAGCAGGATGGATTAGTTTTTGTTGTCGAGCCTCAGTTTAATCGACATTTGGTTAGAGAACAGCGGGCGTGTGGACGAAAATAAGCATCCACTGAGTACTTAGATATTAAATAGTAAAACATGACTTTTTGTTTAACAATGGGACCTGAGCCCCCCCGATGACTGAGTGAAAGTTGTCCTCTGTTTGTTTAATATTAATAAATACAACTAAAACTTTTAATCATCTCTTTTAATAATCTAGAGAAAAGCGGCAGACGAGATATTAAAACACCCCCCCTATGTTAAAATACAGGGGGCATAAGTATACACCCCACTATGTTAAAATACAGGGGCATAATTATACACCCCCCTATGTTAAAATACAGGGGCATAAGTATACACCCCCCTATGTTAAAATACAGGGGCATAAGTATACACCCCCCTATGTTAAAATACAGGGGGCATAAGTATACACCCCTCTATGTTAAAATACAGGGGCATAAGTATACACCCCCCTATGTTAAAATACAGGGGCATAAGTATACACCCCTCTATGTTAAAATACAGGGGCATAAGTATACACCCCCCTATGTTAAAATACAGGGGCATAAGTATACACCCCACTATGTTAAAATACAGGGGCATAAGTATACACCCCCTATGTTAAAATTCAGGGGGCATAAGTATACACCCCACTATGTTAAAATACAGGGGCATAAGTATACACCCTCTATGTTAAAATACAGGGGCATAAGTATAGACCCCCTATGTTAAAATACAGGGGGCATAAGTATAGACCCCCTATGTTAAAATACAGGGATTTGGGACTTTTCTTAATTTTTTGAAATAAGGCATTAAGATCCATTTCCAAAAGAGGATTTTTATTCCTCTTTTTAATCAACTTTATCTTGGGGGGGTCAACTCTGAAATATCTCGGCCATCTTGGCCCGCTGCTGTTCTCCGTGCGTTGACTGATGGAGTTAATTACCCAAACTCCGAAGTACAATCTGCTTTTAGCTGCAGTGAAATCAGAGCCAATTTGCTGCATTTAATCTGCTCAACTCAGCGTGAACGCGTTGAAGGTCGGCGCGACTATTATAAATATATATAAATATATAAATATAAACTATTTCTCCCCGAGGATAAAATAGTTTTACAGCAGAAATGAGCAGCGGCGGGTTATTAACGGCGGGATTATCAACACGGAAAGCCTGGATGGAGGTGATGCGGCGGCTCTGGGACTAGGTATTAAAATGATGGGGGTTGGAAATGTGGAGATAATGGATTTGGCTCTGGAAACAAAAGCACTGCCCTCAACTTAACACTAACGCACATTATTCCTGGATGTCCCTGAACGCAGCGCCGCCGCGGGCCGTTGGAGCTAAAAACTCCATTAATGACTCGCGGTTTGTCTCCTTTCAGCGCCGCAAATGAATCCCTAAATAAACACAGAGCTGATTAATGGGGGGGGGGGGGGGGG
>NC_048427.1:0-769 GCF_013103735.1 Etheostoma cragini | reverse complement strand
TAGAGTGTGCGAGAGCAGACACCAAAATCACAACTTTCTGTTTTTAATCTAGACTAGTCACACACACACACACACACACACACACACACACACACACACACTCACACACAGACACAAACGCACACACAAACAGACACACACACACACAAACGTTTTGTTACTTTTTTCAACGTATTTTTGCTTTACTTCCATCATTTTCTAAGTTTTTTCATCTTTTTCCTTCATCATTAAAAAATAATATAGATCTATATAGATCTAGATATGTATAGATAGATTTATATATTTAGATAAATATAGATATACTTATTTTCCAAAATGATATGTGCTGGTTGGGGGCTACAACTTAAAAAAACTGTTCAAAGACGGAACCAATCAACTTCCTTCCTTCATCATTTAAAGAATCAAGCTCAACCAATCAGCTTCCTCCCTCTCCTTTAGGCTGGTAATGAAGGCTGGAGCCTTGCTGAGGTGCCCCTGAGCAAGGCAGAGGGCGGGGGACGTACTTCTGGGAGAAGAGGTCCCGGTAGGGGCTGCCGTGCTGCATGGCGATGCCGTAGCCCTTGCTGCTCACGCTGCTGCCCGCCACCGTGACGGTGCAGTCGTCATCCGTCAGCGCCGCGTACTCCAGCACCGCCATGTCCCACAGGAAGGCGTAGGCACTCTTCTTCGCCTGCAGACACACGGCAACACATGACATCACTCGGCAACACGTAACATCACTCGGCAACACGTGACATCACTCGGACACACGTGACATCACTCGGACACA
>NC_048426.1:24099164-24100573 GCF_013103735.1 Etheostoma cragini | reverse complement strand
TCAGCACCAGGTTGCTGTAATTTGCTTTGATCAATCACAGCCAGAGACGCTGGCACCCAACAGATGTGTGTGTGTGTGTGTGTGTGCGTGTGTGTGCGTGTGTGTGCGTGTGTGTGCGTGTGTGTGTGTCTGTGTGTGTGCGTGTGTGTGCGTGTGTGTGCGTACGGACGATGTTTGGCATGTCTTGTGGATCCAGTTGGTAAATGGGGAGATGCAAGTTGCAGTTCCGCTAGTACTGCATGACTAGGTTGTGTTTCATGTATAACTTGCTGCAGAACCAGTTGCCCTCCGAGGACAAAATAAAGCTTAAAATGAAGTTGAACAGTAGCAATGAAAGCAGAGATTACTAGTAGCTGTGGTAGTCGAGCGGGGGCCGCAGCAGCGGGTGCAGCCATGATCCAGGTGCAGCCACAATCCAAGGAAATCTGCATCCTCACTCCCATGGCGTCAGAAAGGGACGCTTCAGGTCGTGCGTGCGTCACGTTTGGATGCGTCGACTGTAAAACGACCATTGGTCCGGTGCCAGTCCTTTAGCGCCAGATTCAGCTTGGTCGGGACTCTTATCGACAGTTTGTGACGCTCCGGGTCGGGACGCACGTCTAACTGACACGAGGCACAAGAACGGGATAGTTAATTAATGTTAAATGTCTTTTTAAAGCCAGAGGTTTTATTGTTATTATTGTAATCTTCATGCTGTCTTTTTTCTCTCTCTCTTCTGTATTCTTCTTGCTGAAAACTGCTACTGGAAATTTCAATTTCCCTGTGGTAGTCATACCTAAAAGGATTTCACCAGGAAACAGGTGTTCATGTCCTGGAGAAGTTAAGGAGAAAACACCAGACTTTCACCTGGAAACAGGTGTTCATGTCCTGGAGAAGTTAAGGAGAAAACACCAGACTTTCACCTGGAAACAGGTGTTCATGTCTTGGAGAAGTTAAGGAGAAAACACCAGACTTTCACCTGGAAACAGGTGTTCATGTCCTGGAGAAGTTAAGGAGAAAACACACCTGTTGCTGTAATTTCAGAAGATATCTTACGAATTGTAATAGTTACGTTAAGAGAAGTCTAAATCACAAAATGGACGTTTCAGTGAAACGCGGGACAAGAAGGGGACAAAAACCTCGGTCTCCTGGGTGACATGCAATAAACAAATACACATAAATACACATAAATACATATAAATACACATAAAAACACATAAATAAACACCTGCCTGGATGTCCAATATTCGGGTGATGATCATCCCGATGTAAACAGTTTGTCCAAATCTTAATTAACACACACATTGAAAATATTGTAGTACTGGGTGGTGAGTCACAGTTGTGTGTTTGTGTTTGAAAGTGTGTACTGTGTGGAGAGGTGTGTGTGTGTGTGTGTGTGTGTGTGTGTGTATATGGGGGGGGGGGGGGGG
>NC_048426.1:24096514-24099064 GCF_013103735.1 Etheostoma cragini | reverse complement strand
TTGCTAGCATGACGGCGAGCAGCGGTTACTAGCATGACGGCGAGCAGCGGTTACCAGCATGACGGCGAGCAGCGGTTACTAGCATGACGGCTAGCGGCTGTTGCTAGCATGACGGCTAGCGGCTGTTGCTAGCATTACTCCGAGCGGCGGTTGCCAGCATGACGCAGAATGGCAATTGCTAACATGACACCAAAGCAACTGTTGCTAGCATGACGGCGAGCAGCGGTTACTAGCATGACGGCGAGCAGCGGTTAATAGCATGACGGCTAGCGACTGTTGCTAGCATGAGCGACAGTTGCTAGCATGACCGCGAGCAGCGGTTGATTGAATGAAGGCGAGCGACGGTTGCTAGCAATCCTCCGAGCGGCGGTTGCTAGCATGACGCAGAATGGCAATTGCTAACATGACACCAAAGCGTCATGCTAGCATGTTGCTAGCATGACGGCGAGCGGCGGTTGCTAGCATGACGGCGAGCGGCGGTTGTTTATTGTTTAAGCCACTACAGTGCTTCGGGACTCTGGCCACACACCTCAGTCACAGCTAGCATTACGCAGAGCAACGGTTGTTAGCACGATGCCGAGCAGCGGTTGCTAGCATGACGCCGAGCAGCGGTTGCTAGCACGACACAGAGCAACAGTTGCTAGCACAACACAGAGCGGCAGTTGCTAGCATGACGCTAGTTGTTCAAGCCACCACAGAGCTTTGTGACGCCGGCTACACACCGCTAGCTGCTGCTAGCGTGTGGGCGGACATGACAGTTAAGTTTAGATGCAGTAAAGTCTCCCGAATCTATTCTTTATATCAACTTATTCACAAAACAGCGTGTGACGTCATAATGCACAGACATCCACGGGCTCCGAAGCTTTCACCGGCTTTATTCTCATGAATGTTTTTAGCTAACTTCCGATAATGTGATCGAGACGTGGATGGAAACGCAGCTAGAGATGCCAACCTGTTCCACGTCGGCTCCGGTTTCCTTTTCCTTTTCGCCGAGGGACTTCAGCAAGATGGATATTGAACTTTTAAGCCTTTCTTCATGTTCCTGAGCCCACGCGGGAGCCTGTCACGTCTCGCTGCCGCCGATCCCTCGCCGCCCATCACAGCCGCCTCGCACGTCACTCCGACTGAGCGACATCGTGCGACGCGGCCACGTCCCAAACCGCTTTCAGAGAAGTGATGACAAACGACAGCTTCTTCGTTTTTGAAGCGTGATCATTGGCGTCTGTGAGGCGCGGCGTTTCCCCCCCGTGTCTCTCGCTCTGATAGCATTCATTCATTCATATATTTATTATACAGGAAAGTTAGAAAAAGTAACATTACATTACAATACAAAAACGGGCCTGACTCAGTTTAAAAACTGGTTTTCAGCAGGTTCCTGTTCTGCAGAAACATAAAACATGGTTACAGCACGTCATAACAGACATTAATACAAGACATTGATATAAAAAAAGTGGATTTTGACAAATGAAATCCACAATACACTTACATAAGGACAAAAGACATTTATACAAAACATCATCAGGGCTGGACAAATAAGGTCAGTGCAAACAAGGCTTGGACAATAAATAAACTAATTTTTTAATGTGTGCAAGTGTAACTATTAAAAAGGAGCCGTTTGTATGCCTTTTTAAAATGCGTGATAGTTGATAATGTTCTGATTTGATACGGAATGTCATTCCAAATCTTTGTATATGTGTAAAAAAAAGATTTCTGACCAAAGTTGTTTTTGTATGAGGGAACTGGGATAAGGGGCCTGTGAGACCGACCTAGTGAGGCGTCCTGGTCTCACGTGTGTCGGAAAAGGTGCAACAAGTGCTGGTAAGGCGGTATTTTGAATCTGATAATAAAATGCAATTGCGTGGCTGTTTCTAAAGTTTTCATAAGTCAGAGCCTTGGAGCGTTCAAGAGCAATACAATGGTGAGACCACTTTGGAAGGTTACAGTGAATCTTGCAGCTCCACGCAAGAAAATAAGAGGGGTTTTCTGTGTTTGTGCATATAAAATAAAAACAGGGAATATACAATAACATAATGAAATGGCACAGGTGGAATCATGGGTGTGATATGGATGGATGGATAGATAGATAGATAGATAGATAGATAGATAGATACTTTATTCATCCCGAAGGAACTTGGGGGGATAGGGGGTTACAATCCCCCCCAAAAACCCTAAAATTGATGATTTCCTTTACATGAATTAGACATTTGCACCAGAACTTGATGCAGAAATGCAGGAAGTAAGGTGCTGGGCATGCTTAGAGAACGACATGGACGAGTCTGCCGGGTGAGAGACATGCAGAAAAATCGTCTCGTCTCGGACTCGAACCCTGGACCTCTGCGTCGAGGCATGATCCTCGTAGTGCATGTGCGCCCACGCTACCCACTGTCCCACCCCGGCAACTCAAAATGTCAAATTTGCTCATAAGTGGATGTATAAAGATAATAATAATAATAATAATAATAATAATAATGTATACTTTATTAACACAGGAACTACACACACAGGCTCAGTACCTATACATGCAGTGATGGAGAGATGTCGGGGGGGGGG
>NC_048426.1:24093919-24096414 GCF_013103735.1 Etheostoma cragini | reverse complement strand
CACACACACACACACACACACACACACACAGACACACTCTCTAAAGGCTACCTCTTGTAATCGTGGTATGAGCACACAGAAGAAGAGGTTGCTAACGGAAACAAAACACGTTGCCTTGGCCATCAAAAAAGAACAATATTTACCTCTGAGATGTAGTAAAAAGTACCACAACAGAGGGATAGTGAAGTACAAGTACTTGCTTTCCTAGTTCCAGTAAACCCTCCGCTACCTTCAACCCGTCTCTATAGAAACCATCCGGAGGTTTTAAAACATTCATTTTCTGCATAAACAGAAGTCGTCCTCCAACACACGAGGAGACTCATTTCACATCAAAACACACACACACACACACACACACACACACACACTGCTACTTCTACTGCTGCTACAAGCGCACACAAACGTTACCATGGTGACGAGGTATGCTGCTGGCCGGCCAGGTGAAGGGTCTTGGGCCGGGCGGCGGAGCAGCTGCCTGCATTGGCCGGCCGCTCCCAGTAGGGGTCACTGTGGAACACACACAAAGACACGTGGAGAGGTTCTTTAGCGACAGCAGGAGGAGAGAAGAAGAAGGGAGGGAAGGGAAAGAGAGAGATGGAGATGAATCGACGAGAGGGAGAAAACTGGGAGGATTGTAAAGGAGAAGCAAAAAAAGGCAAGACGGAAAACAATGCCACGGGGAAGGAAGCGAACATGTGCAACAGAGAAAGGTTGTAACTTTGGGTTCACCGTTGATAGCTCGGGAGGTCCCGGTGACGCGTCTGCGAGGGTTCGGCAAAGTGAGAAAAACATCGAAAAAGTTGGAGAGAAAAGCGTTAAAAAAAAAACAGAGACAAATATGTGGGGAAGTACTTAAGAAAAGAGGCAAAAAAACTGAAAGAAAGAGAAAAAAAAATTGGAAAAAAGAGACAAAAAAACATCTGAGAAATAACTTCAAAAAAAGACAAAAAAAATCCTTGAATAAAAAAGTAAAAGAGACCAAAAAAAACTCAGAGAAATTGTAAAAAAAATTCATAAAAAAAATAAAAAAGTAAAAGAGACCAAAAAACCTCGGAGAAATTGTAAAAAAAATACTTGAAAAAAACAAAAAACAAAAAAGAGGCAAAAACTTCGAACAAAACTTGAAAAAAGGAGACAAAAATGTCAAGAAATAACTTCGAAGATAGACAAAAAAACTCGGGTACAAAGTAAAAGAGACAAAAACCTCGGAGAAATTGTATAAAAAAAATAGATGAAAAAAATAAAAAAACAAAAGAGACAAAAAAACTCGGAGAAATTGTAAAAAATACTTGAAAAACTGAAAAAACTAAAAAGAGGCAAAAACAAAAAAAGAAACCCAAAATCGGAGAATAAACGACCTCAAGAGGCGCCGAAAACTTGAAAAAATAGTCCAAAATGGAAAGAGGCAAACATTTCGTTAAGTAGGGGGGGGGGGGTGTAACTGCCCCATCCTCCCTGCAATTACTCCGCCTAGGGCAATGATGGAGATGAATCAATGAGAGGGGGAAAACAGAGGATGAAAAGAGGAAACAACATCACACAGGTGAGTCGAGGAGGTAAAAAGTGATTCAAAAGGATCATAAACAGCGAAATGCAAATGTCAACAAGTTTGAAAAAATCCAAAATAAGTTACAGAGAAACACATTCGGACGCCTTGGCTTCGGCTTAAGGGACAGACAGTTGGGCATCTTAACTCAGTGGGCAATAAAAACACCTTAATGACCCCCAATGACCCCCAATGACCCCCTAATGACCCCTAATGACCCCCAATGACCCCCTAATGACCCCCAATGACCCCCAATGACCCCCTAATGACCCCTAATGACCCCCTAATGACCCCCAAAGACCTGCTGAGAGCTTAAAGGAGCAGGAAACCTCTGAAGGTGCACGGATCCCAGATCAGCAGCCCGAGAGACTCGGCTCACAGACGGAGACTATAAATATAAATATAACAGACGTGGCATCGGGGACGTCACCCACGGGGTTGTTGGAACTCGGCGATTTGGCCTTTTACTCGTATTTAGGGCTGCAAAATGCATCAGAACTTCATCGAAATCGCAGTATGGACCAGTCCAACATCTGAATCACGATATAATATAATATTTATCATAAATAATATATAATGTACTGTATGCTTTGGTCAGTTTGTCCCGTTCTGCAGCGCTAACATTGAAGTGAGACGAACAAACATTAACAGATGTTGATACGTTTCTTTTTGGGGACGTCGCTAATATCGTATCGTGATGATATCATATTGGTTGGTGTCTGATGATCCCCGCCCCCCCCCCGCCCCCTCAACCAATCAACATCTCCCACATCCGTTTCTGTCCTTTAGTAGAAGTCCTCCCGTGTGGGTGTGCGGTGAGTTTTCGGGGGTGTACCTGCTGCCACAGCTGCTCGACTGAAGCAGCTCCGGCCGTTGGAAGTTATTCATCTAAATAAAATAAACCTGCAGCTTGGTGGTGGTGGTGGTGGTGGTGGGGGGGGGGGGGGGG
>NC_048426.1:24093411-24093819 GCF_013103735.1 Etheostoma cragini | reverse complement strand
CACACACACACACACACACACACACACACACACACACACACACACACACACTACCAACAACATCTGGATGGATGATTTGATTTTTGCAGTCAAATGCGTTACTATTGCTGGGAAGTAGAAGAAATCAGCACCTCGGACAGCGCTCTGACCGGCAGAGTCGAGGAGCTGTCTATTCTCCCGTGGTGCTGAAATGAACAAGTGAACTTACGGTTGATATAATAATAATAATAATAATAATAATAATAATAATAATAATAATAACTAAAATATCTAAATGTATACTTTCTTAATGTCACAAGAGGAAATCACAGTTTCCACTCTGTCCTTACACACACGCCTGAACTACACACACACAAGTCAGTACTTAGACATGCACTAATGGAGAGATGTCGGGTGCCGGGGGTGGGG
>NC_048426.1:24089202-24091702 GCF_013103735.1 Etheostoma cragini | reverse complement strand
TTCAAATGTGGCCACGCCCCTTTTAGGAGACAGGAAGTTCATACCATTGGAACAGCGTCTTGGTGCTAGAGAAAATTTTGTGTTATCCTGCATCTGGCTTCAGTTCATAGCCTACTAATACTGGATCTGAAGTCTCTTTTATATAGACCTTAGTGGTCCCTAATACTGGATCTGAAGTCTCTTTATATAGACCTTAGTGGTCCCCTAATACTGTATCTGAAGTCTCTTTATATAGACCTTAGTGGTCCCCTAATACTGTATCTGAAGTCTCTTTATATAGACCTTAGTGGTCCCTAATACTGTATCTGAAGTCTCTTTATATAGACCTTAGTGGTCCCTAATACTGTATCTGAAGTCTCTTATACTGTATCTGAAGTCTCTTTTATATAGACCTTAGTGGTCCCCTAATACTGTATCTGAAGTCTCTTTATATAGACCTTAGTGGTCCCCTAATACTGTATCTGAAGTCTCTTATACTGTATCTGAAGTCTCTTTATATAGACCTTAGTGGTCAAATAACATGAATAAATCCAGATAACTAGAATAAATCCAGATAACTAGAATAAATCCAGATAACTAGAATAAATCCAGATAACTAGACTAAATCCCGTGCATGCGCCGCTGCAGAGCGCTGCATGCGGCCCTAATGGATTCTGTCATTTGAAAATGGATGAAGATCCATTAGAGAGCGGAGCGGTCGCGCCGCTAAGTGTGATGAAGGGCGAAGCCTCGGCATCTCTCTTTAGGTTTTAAACGATGACGCCGAAAAGGCCGCGTCCTGAAGGAGGGCAGCTCAGACGGTCTCAGAGGGACGGACGGACGGACGGACGCACAGCAGGAACAAAACTCTGCTCTCTGCTTCGAGTGCAATCTGCAGGATGAAAACTAAGCAGCCCAGAAATCAGCTCAATAAAGATGAAAGGAATGAGACAGACTCTGGGCTCTTATTGTGTTAAAGAGGTCACTTCCTGTCGCTGTAAATCAGCCGCCTCGTTCTCCTTGTCCAGGTTTCACCTTTTTTCCGTCCATTGACACATTTGTCTCTGTTGCTGTCTTTCCCTCCCTCCATCCCACCCTGTTTTTCTTAAGGAAAATAAGGTCTACAGGGGGTATCACACACACACACACACACACACACACACACACACAAGACATGTTTATTAATCACCTCTTTAGCCGAGCCCCCGGCATGATTTACCGCTGATTTCTTAGCTGTCTAGCGCTGAGGACAGCTGCCTGACATTTACAGGTAGAACCACTCTACAGTATGACACACACACACACACACACACACACACACACACACACACACACACTCAGATGGCTCTGCACATGTACAAATTATGCACCCCATACTCAAGTGCAATAAATCTGTGCACAAAGCATGAAGAAGCCTGAACGCTCTCTCCATCACACACAGGCTTTCTGTTGTCTCCATCGATGTCCTACACAACGCTTTTCCACATTTATATTACTTGAATTATTTATTTTTTTAGCCGTCTCTCTCAAATTTTTATCTCTTTACAAACACAAAATGCAAAAGTCTCTCTCTACTTGAAGCAGGCTGTTATTGTTCACATAGGAGCACAGGGCCTTAAAGCCGGGGAGCGTTCATCTCCTGAAGAAGTTAAGGAGAAAACACCAGACTTTCACCAGGAAACAGGTGTTCATGTCCTGGAGAAGTTAAGGAGAAAACACCAGACTTTCACCAGGAAACAGGTGTTCATGTCCTGGAGAAGTTAAGGAGAAAACACCAGACTTTCACCAGGAAACAGGTGTTCATGTCCTGGAGAAGTTAGTCGTACAGTATGTTGTGTTTTTAAGTTCTCTTTAATGTTTAGTGTCTTGTCCTCCACTGTGACTTTCATTATTTAATTGGTTTTTATGTTAAGCACTTTGAATGGCCCTGGTACAAATAAAGCTGCATTGCCTAAATGAAACTGGAAGACGGGCTTCGTCCAAGTGCGTCCTACAGGATCAGCTGGACAGCCTTTGGACCAGGACCCAGGAAGACAAGGCGTTTGAAAAGCTCTGCCTCGTGTCTGCTAACACGAAAAGGAGAGCGATTTCTCGGAAGATAAATCCAAAGCCGAGGATTGTGTCTCCTACAGGCCTCCATGTTGAAAGCTGTGACATCAGCAGAGACGGCCTTTCACATCTGAAGAAAACGTTTTGGAACGGAGCCCCGTGTTTGAACTGCTCGCGGTGCGTTTGATGTTCGAGGGAGGTCTCACGGCGCACTCAAACAGCACCCCCGAGAGTGAGCATGACACCTGCGAGATAAGAGAAAACAAGCGCTCCTCGTGTCTGGGCTAAAGGTTACTCTGACATGCAGAAGGAAGACGAGAGGAGAGAAAACAGAGGAGAGACGAGAGGACAGACAAGAAAGTTGAGGTGAGACGAGAGGAGGGAGAAGAAAGTTGAGGAGAGAAAACAGAGGAGAGACGATACAGGAGACGAGGGACAGGAGAGGAGAGATAATACAGGAGACGAGGGACAG
>NC_048426.1:24086957-24089102 GCF_013103735.1 Etheostoma cragini | reverse complement strand
ACACGCACACACACACACACAAGTTATCCATTCTGCTCAACAGCCCCCCCCCCGCATATTTGCATTTTAGCATCCATTTAGCATATTACTTAACCAGTTGCACATTTTGTTTTCCCATCTTGTATATATTTAAATATTTGTTCTTATATTTTATTCTACTGTATCTATCCATCTGTCCATCTATCCGTCCATCTGTCCATCTATCTATCTACTGTATCTATCTATCTATCTATCTATCTGTCCATCTATCTATCTTTCTATCTAGCCGTCCATCTGTCCATCCATCTATCTACTGTTTCTATCTATCTATCTGTCCATCTATCTATCTGTCCATCTATCTATCTATCTATCTTTTCCAGCAGCCTGTTCATCGACGCTGGTCTTTGGCTTTGTATTTGGAGAGACTCGTCCACACGTCGAGGCGTCTGCAGAAAAACACTAAAGACTGAAGAATGGACGCCGAGTGTTTCTCAAGTCACAGACTCGTACTTTAGAGGATACTCTGAGGAAAACGCTCACTTATCCTCAGGTAGACATGCGAGGAGAGAACTGCAAAGGTTAATTTACCCTCGCGGTGTCCTCGGGTCAAATCTGAACCCTTTAAAAAATGTCTATATCTGAAATATGAGATTCTTTTTTAATTACCTTAAAAATGGATCTGATTCCTTCCAACGCTCTGTGCAAATACAACTGATCACTTTCATTCCTCTGATCTTAACTATCAGTCATTATAATTCACAATTTCTGCTTTTTAACTCAAATATTAGGTATAATTCTATATAAATGAGGGTTATTTGCGGGTGTATACTTATGCAAATGTAACTCATGTACAAATCTCTACTTTCATTAATTTTGGGGTGTCTTATTCAATTTTATAGCATTGTAAAACAAATGGAAGTGTTTTTGAAATAGTATTGAGTAAAAGTTGACATATTCCAGTCTGTGATTATCATCAACATCCATTCCTTTAACTTTAGCAGGGCTGTAGTTAAGACCACCTTAGTCAGTCCAAGACCAGGACTAGTCGAGTCCAAGACAAGATCTAAACCAAAATGTCTCGAGTCCGAGTCAAGACCGAGTCCAGGACAGAATAAAGGTCTTATGCATGACAGTATCAAGACAATCATTTTGGGTTTCACTTCCCCTCCAATATTAATATCAACATGATGAAGACACCTGGACTCGGTCCAGACCAGAACCCATATCTGGCAAGACCAGGGGCCGAGACCGAGACAAGTCCGAGACCACAGAAAAACAAACATTCTCGAGTCCAAGACTGGACTCAAGTGCTACGGCCCTGAATCTTAGTCTAAATAACTCCTAATTTCTCCTAATTTCTCCCTTTCTAACTCAAAACATGAGGTATAAATTCCAAAAATTACTAAAAACCAAAGTTAATAAGTTGTTAGTGTTAAAAGTGACAAACATTGAAAGAAAAGGGACAAAAACGTAAGAAAAAGTTGATTAAAAGCGTCAATAAAGTGCTGATTTTAAATTTTGACGGGAAGACAACACAAGGGTTAAAATGACCATCGATGCAGAGATGATGATGATGATGATGATGAAGATGATGATGATGAAGATGATGAAGATACACGAGGGTCAACGTTAGATGTGAGATGGTGTCCTACTGTCCAGAGTCCTCTAGTGTCCGACAGCGAATACAAATGAACGGAAACCGACGGCTTTCAGGAAGGAAGGGTAAAAAAATCTTATTTTTAACGATATATATATATAATATATGTAATATTTGAATATAAAAGGTTTCATTTGAAGCTTATAAAGATGCAGAAGAGAGCGGGCGGCGGCGCTTTGACCCCGCTAGGAGCCGTTTGAACACACAGACGTCTGGCTGATAAAAGCTTTTAATGTGAAAGCAGTTCGCTTCAACGCGCCGATAAAGAAGGACACATCTGTCTTCTTCTGTCTCCGTCCGTCTCCATTCACATCTGTTGATAGTCATAAGAGAGAGAAAGACCGTGCGTGTGCGTGTGTGTGTGTGTGTGAGTGTCAGTGTGTGCACGAGTGTGTGTGTGAGGGTGAGAGTGTGTGTGTGTGTGTGTGTGTGTGTGCGTGTGTGTAAGTGTGTGCGTGAATATGTGTGTGTGCGGACGTGGGTGAGTGTGTGTGTGAGTGCGAGTGTGG
>NC_048426.1:24083262-24086857 GCF_013103735.1 Etheostoma cragini | reverse complement strand
GGGGGGTGGGGAATAGAGACGTTTCAGAAGCGTACAAATCCACAGAGAGACGCGGAGAGGAAGTTTCGTTCGGCACAAAAGTGGAAAATAAAATGTCTCCGTCGGGGTTAAACTGTCGCACTGCAGCAGCAAGACGGAGGATTCTTTTAGAAATGTTGGTTTAATCCTTTTCCTTTATTGTGTGGATCTTTTTGTGCAGGTTATAGGCTTACAACGTGGAAAAATACTCTGCTTCTGACTGGCTAGTAGTCCTTACCTAGGTACTGTCAGGGCCCTCATACTCTGCTTCTGACTGGCTAGTAGTCCTTACCTAGGTACTGTCAGGGCCCTCATACTCTGCTCCTGACTGGCTAGTAGTCCTTACCTAGGTACTGTCAGGGCCCTCATACTCTGCTTCTGACTGGCTAGTAGTCCTTACCTAGGTACTGTCAGGGTCCTCATACTCTGCTTCTGACTGGCTAGTAGTCCTTACCTAGGTACTGTCAGGGTCCTCATACTCTGCTTCTGACTGGCTAGTAGTCCTTACATCCTGCTACGTCCTGCTTTGCCATCAACTACTACAAACTACTATTTTTTGGGACTGTTATTGCCACTCTTCATTCTAACCCCAACCGGTCGTCAGACACCGCCTACCAAGAGCCTGGTTCAGGGTCTGGGTCTGGGTCTGGGCCTGGGTCTGAGTCTGGGTCTGAGTCTGGGTCTGGGTCTGGGTCTGGGTCTGGGTCTGGGCCTGGGTCTGGGTCTGAGTCTGGGTCTGAGTCTGGGTCTGGGTCTGGGTCTAGGTCTGGGTCTGGGCCTGGGTCTGAGTCTGGGCCTGGGTCTGTCCCAGGTTTCTTCCTAAAAGGAAGTTTTTCCTCTCCACTGTGGCCCTTAGCTTGCTCTGGAGGAAACTACTAGACCTGTTGGGTCCTTGTAGATTCTGGAGTGTGGTCTAGACCTGCTCTATCTGTAAAGGGTCTCCAGATAACTCTCGTTATGAATTGATACTATAAATAAAATAAAATTGAAATGAAAAACAAATATTTGACATTTTCGTCCCTTTTTCAGACATTTTATTTTAGTTTTCACCACCACCACCTTACTAGTTTCACTACTTTTTGTAATTCATGGTAAATAACCTTCATTTAAATAGAATTATATCTAATAACTGAGTTTAAAAAAGCAGAAATTATGAATTATTTTGACTAATAGTTAACATCAGAGGAACAAAAGGGATCAGTTGTATTTGCAAAGAGCGTTGGAAGGAATCCAATCCATTTGTTATGGTAATTTGGTTAAAAAGAAACTCATATTTCAGATATAGGCGTTTTTTAAAGGGTCAGATTTGTTATGAAAAAGCCGTTTACTGAGCAGACGGCAGTTAACCCGTTAAACTGTCCAAGGCCTACAGGAAGAGACGCAAAATAATACTTCGACATGAATTGGTTCAAGTCTGCGATCCGTGCACAGGGGTGCATTTCACTCTGATGATGCAGAGCTGTGTGTGTGTGTGTGTGTGTGTGTGTGTGTGTGTGTGTGTGTGTGTGTGTGTGTGTGTGTGTGTGTGTGTGTGTGTGTGTGTGACACGGAGGCGGAGTGCCCCGCGTCTCCATTACAAGGACAATATTTCCTGTCATATCTGATTTGCAGCAAGGAGACGAAGAGGAGAGAGACAGCTGACGCGGAGAGGGAAAACAATCAGAAAGACAGTGGAAAATACACCGAATATTCAAATATATTAACTGTAATTACAGTTTTTAAATCCTGCACATTTCCATTTTTCACACCTCATGTTTTTAAACCCTTTATCAGACAGACAGTGATGTTTTTGCCACTTTTCACACGTTTTCTAGCATGTGTCCCCAATGTTTTTGGCTGACAGCGTATTAACAATACATTTTTGCAGACATAGTTTTTGTCACTTTTTCAGAAGTTTTTGTCACGTTTTCCATAATTAGTTTTCTGATATTTTTGCCACTTCTCACATGTTTTCTGGCATTTGTCCCCATAGTTTTTGGGGACCCCATAGCCCCTTTAACGTTTTTAACGTATCAAGTACATTTTTGTCGACCTAGCACGTGTAGCGTTTTCAAGAGATTTAGTTTTTTTCCGATGTTTTTGACTTTTTTTGCGACGTTTTTTGGCCCCTCGCAGATTCTGCCGCTGCATATATTACAATGCATTTTGGCTGACCTAGTTTTTGTCACTTTTTCAGAAGTTCTTGTCACTTTTTCAGAAGTTTTTTCCATAATTTGTTATCTGATGTTTTTGCCACTTTTCACACGTTTTCTGGCATTTCGTCCCCAATGTTTTTGATTCTTATCCTACGTTTTTTTGCCCATTTGGCCCCTCGTAGATTCAGCCGCTGCCCGCGTATTAACAAAATATTTTTACCAACCTAGTTTTTGTTGTGTCTTCAGAAGTTTTAGGCACGTTTTCCATAATTTGTTCTGATATTTTTGCCACTTCTCACACGTTTTCTGGCATTTGTCCCCAATGTTTTTGCCCCTTTAACGTTTGTTCAAGAGATTTAGTCACTTTCTCCACATTTGTTTTTTTTGGGACGTTTTTTCCCGATGTTTTGCAAACTTCTTCCGAAGTACAATGCATTTTTGCGGACCTAGTTTTTGTCACTTTTTCAGAAGTTTTTGTCACTTTTTCCATAATTTGTTTTTTGATGCTTTTGCCACTTTTCACACGTTTTCTGGCATTTTGTCCCCAATGTTTTTGGCACCTATTCTAAATTTTTTGGCCCATTTGGCCCCTCATAGATTCTGCCGCTGCCCGCGTATTAACAAAACATTTTTGCGGACCTAGTTTTTGTTGCAACTTTGGAAGTTTTTGACACGTTTTCAGAAGTTTTTGTCACTTTTTCATAAGTTTTTGTCACTTTTTCCATAATTTGTTTTGTGATGTTTTTGCCACTTTTCACACGTTTTCTGGCATTTTGTCCCCAATGTTTTTGCCCCCTATTCTACATTTTTTGGCCCATTTGGCCCCTCGTAGATTCTGCCGCTGCCCGCGTATTAACGAAACATTTTTGCGGACCTAGTTTTTGTTGCATCTTCGGAAGTTTTTGGCACGCTTTCAGAAGTTTTTGTCACTTTTTTTCTGACGTTTTTTCCCCGATGTTTTTGCCACTTTTTCCTACGTTTTCTGGCCCCTTCCAGATGTTGATCCGACCCGCACATCAACGTAGGTTGACGATACATTTTTTCCCACTTAGTTTTTGTGGCGTTTTTTTTTAAAAACATTTTGTCGCTTTCTACGAGTTTTTTCTCTCTTTTGCCGACGCTTTCGGTCCGTTTTTCTGACGTTTTATCCCAGATGTTTCTCAATGTCTGTTGTCGTTTTGGTTTTTCAGATCTCCACTTTTCAGCTAAATTAAACATTTCCTGCAGTCTGGTGAATTTTTATGCAACAATTTGTGCCGGACAGTTCTGATTATCGGGAAAAGGAGGATGCGAGAGAGAGACAAAGATTTACAGCTGCAGTCGTCCTCCGACACGCATGGAATCTCAGTTCAGCTAAATAGTTATTTTGTGTGTGTGTGTGAGTGTGTGAGAGTGTGTGTGTGTGTGTGTGTGTGTGTGTGAGGTGTGGTTTTTTTGGGGGG
>NC_048426.1:24082050-24083162 GCF_013103735.1 Etheostoma cragini | reverse complement strand
ACACACACACACACACACACACACACACACACACACACACACACACACACACACACACACACACACACACACATTCCATGTACCCACTATATGCAGATACATTTGAAATGCATCTTACCCCCTAAACCCAGAGTGAACAGCCCAGATCTGACAAAACAAGAAACTTTTGTAAACTGTGTTATTGTTTACTTGTAAACAATATTTAGCTCATTACTCTTTGCTGGAAAACTGGCATTTTCTCTTGTTTTGAATCATAAAAAACGAGTTTAAATAGGAAAAGTACGGGGAAAGCAAATTTCACAGTTGTCTGTTTTTTTTTTTTTTACGGTTGATTTATTTAACTTTTCCCACTGTTGTTTTTTAAGTTCAGTAGTTGAACCGTCTTTCCAGAAGTCAACGAGGAATCGTGTTAAATTGTCGTGATTTTTCCATTCCCTTGCGGGAATCGTCCCAAAAGCATTAATAAAGAGACTTTGGCGTCTAATAGCGTCAAAAAGGGACTCCAGTGGTCCCAAAATGACACCAAAGAAGAAGAGACGACAGTCTGCTAGTCTGAGTTTGGGCCTTGAATGCATCGCAGGGTGTGTCTTGCACAGAAAAGCCTACATTGTAAGTTATTAGACTCTCACAGTGCTTATTAAAAATGTCCCAGTGCGTCATCACAGGCCCGTGAATGTAACTCCTACTCAACAAATACAGGAAGTAGTAACGCCGCGTGGGACTTTATTTGTGTTTATTTGAGTTTTACACTCGGATTTCTGCACGTTCCCGGTGTGCGTTGTTGCGTTCAGGCACATTAACACATTATTAGACGTTAAGTTCACTTTTTGGCAGCTGTTTGATCTTTCTTTCCTCCTGCCGTCGCTCCGGTTCGGACGCGGCTCGGCTGTAAAGGACCTTGACAGTCGTTGGTTTTAGGACTCCACGCTGGTCTCTCCTCCGCGACTGTGTTAGTCCTTTATGTGTAATGAAATTCACACATATACTAAAGGCATGATTAGCATATATATTGTATTGACACAGTGGCAATATGTTCCTTCTCTCTCTCTCTCTCTCTTTCTTACTTTTATCCATCTATCCGTCTTTTCCTCTCCCTACACCTTTCTCTCTCT
>NC_048426.1:24079996-24081054 GCF_013103735.1 Etheostoma cragini | reverse complement strand
CGTCCCTCCACCTAGTCCTGGGTCTTCCCCGAGGCCTCCTCCCAGCTGGACGTCCCTCCACCTAGTCCTGGGTCTTCCGCGAGGCCTTCTCCCAGCTGGACGTGCCTGGACCACCTCCCTAGGGACCCCCCCAGGAGGCATCCTTACCAGATGCCCGAACCACCTCAACTGGCTCCTTTGGACGTGAAGGAGCAGCGGCTCTACTCCGAGCTCCTCTCGGAGGACTGAGCTTCTCACCAGGTCTCTAAGGGAGACCCAGTCCCCCTCCTGAGGAAATCCATTTCGGCCGCTTGTACCCTGGATCTCTGTAAACGGCAGAAGTAAATCTGTGGTTTGGCAGGGACCGGGTGGAGCAGGAGCAGCAAAAGGACTCCAGGTGACTCTATCGAGACGATAGTCCAGGTTTTGTCCATGTCTTCACGCCTGGATGTCTCTGTCAGAGTCAGTCAGCTTCTTCAGCTGGGGCACAAAGACCCGTCGCCATGGTAGTCGGACTTCAACATCACTGAAATCTAGACTACGCAATATTTATTAAGACATGCTGGAGTTTATCTCGGAGACCTTTCACATCGCTGCCGTCCCCCTGAAACCCCGAGATCATCTGATAGGCTGCGACTCTCCATCCCAGAGAGTCGTTACGGGGCATCAACGCCCCCGAGCTGTCCTCTCTCTACGTCACGGGTGTCAAACTCGAGGCCCGCGGGCCAAACGCGGCCCCTTGCAGATGTCGCTCCACTACGGCGTTTTCTATGTTTTTGTCACTTTTCCTGATGTTGAGGTTGTTGCCGTTTCTCTACGATGGCTGAGAAACCTGTTTTGTTGTTGCTGACTTTAAGGCTTTATGTCGACCAAACTGTGAGTAATAAGACTTCGGTATGTGAGACGTGCAATATTAACTTGAAAAATACTTTTTCAATTAAATAAAAGCATGTATTGGCTCTTTTTCCTGTTTGTCTCTACACGTTCCACCAGCCGCTATCACCAAAACCGGCTTATTCTCTCTGGCTTATTATGTACACACACACACACACACACACACACACACACACACACACACA
>NC_048426.1:24076869-24079896 GCF_013103735.1 Etheostoma cragini | reverse complement strand
TGTGTGTGTGTGTTTGAGTGTGTGTGTGTGTGTGTGTGTGTGTTTGAGTATGTTTGAGTGTGTGTGTGTGTGTGTGTATGTTTGTGTGTCTCCCCCCTCCCGTCAACGCCCATCGGGCTGTCACCCTGAAACGTTGTGACAGGCTCAGCTGGAGGAAACTGTGGCGTCATGGCGACCGGCGTGAGGTTAAACAGCATACCAAATGTCCGTTTCCACTCCGAGAGCCTCCAGCTAACGCTTACTCTCATCGGATGGTCGACGCCGCGATCGCTTCAACGCCCGTTAACATCTCACGTGTGATTCTTGTTTCTTTCGTCAGGGCGCCCTGACCTTTGACCTGTTCACCACTGGGCTAGGGGTGTATTTCCAGTTAAACAGGGATGACGTAAGCTATGAAATACGTGTCACATTTCAAGTCCTGTCCAGCAAATACACGATACTGCAGGGTGGTGACCTGAAACAATCCAGCAAATACACGATACTGCAGGGTGGTGACCTGAAACCATCCAGCAAATAGACGGTACCATAGGAAGGTTACCTGAAACCATCCAGCAAATAGACGGTGCCATAGGAAGGTTACCTGAAACCATCCAGCAAATAGACGGTACCATAGGAAGGTTACCTGAAACCATCCAGCAAATAGACAATACCGTAAGGAAGTTACCTGAAACCATCCAGCAATTAGATGGTACCGTAAGGAAATTACCTGAAACCATCCAGCAATTAGATGGTACCGTAAGGAAATTACCTGAAACCATCCAGTAAATAGACGGTAACATAGGAAGTTTACCTGAAACCATCCAGCAAATAGACGGTACCGTAAGGAAGTTACCTGAAACTATCCAGCAAATAGACGGTACCATAGGAAGGTTCCCTGAAACCATCCAGCAAATAGACGGTACCGTAGGGAGGTTACCTGAAACTATCCAGCAAATAGACGGTACCGTAGGGAGGTTATCTGAACCCATCCAGCAAATAGACGGTACCATAGGGAGGTTATCTGAAACCATCCAGCAAATAGACGGTACCATAGGAAGGTTACCTGAAACCATCCAGCAAATAGACGGTACCATAGGAAGGTGCTGGATGGGTTCAGATAACCTCCCTATGAAACCATCCAGCAAATAGACAATACCGTAAGGAAGTTACCTGAAACCATCCAGCAATTAGATGGTACCGTAAGGAAGGATACCTGAAACCATCCAGCAATTAGACAGCTCTGTACCACATTTGACCCTTAGGGGGCGCCATAACCAACGTAGATCCAGTAAATAGACGGTACCATAGGAAGGATACCTGAAACCATCCAGCAATTAGACGGTAGCGTGAGGAAGGATACCTGAAACCATCCAGCAATTAGACAGCTCTGTATCACATTTGACCCTTAGGGGGCGCCATAACCAACGTAGATCAGTTTTGGTCGTTTTACTCATTCAATGTTAATAATACTTTGCAACGGAAACCTTCAGTTTACACCCCCTAATATTTGGGGGGGGGGGTTCATTCATCAGACTAAGCTTTATTAATACTGAAGTTTTAATTTTAAATAAAGATGTCTGACACCTTAAAACGGAAAGTCAGAAGTTTAACCACCGTACCAAATAAACAGGTAACCATGGCAACAAGTCAGCTGATTCAGGCTCTGTTAGCAGTTAACTGACGGGTGAAATTGACCTAACCACGATCTTAGGGTTAGATATGTGAACACACACCAGTTACATTCTGATATATACACACACACACTGACACACACACACACAGACACACACACACACACACACACACACACACACACACACACACACACACACACACACACACACACACACACAGAAAAATGCACCATCCTTCCACCTCTTAGCATGTGTAATATTTGATCCATATTTCCAATGATTTTTTAAAAAAAATCATAATTTTCACATGGTTGAAGTTAAATACTTACATACATAAAATGCTTAAGTATCAAATATTAGGTATAATTCTATATAAAATGAGGGTTATTGACCGTGAATTCCAAAAAGTATTAAAACTAGTGGTAGTAAGTCTCAAAAGGGACAAAAATGTCAAATTTGACAATGACAAAACAGCTGAGAGCGTACGTCTTCCAGTAAGTGCTGCGCTGAGTAATGACGCACGTTAGAGAGGAAAAAAAGTACACAAGTACACACAAATACTGCAGTACTTCATACAGAGATGCTGTGGATACAGGATGTCTTCATGACTCAGTGACACACAGAACTCGAATAGTAAGTTCACACAAGAAAAACTAAAGAGAACTGGTGTTATTCTACATTTCTGTTATTGACCACAAATCCTATAAAAAGACTTGTTTTGGTTTGTCTCTCATGACTGTCTGACTTCCTGTCTGACTTCCTGTCTGACTTCCTGTCTGACTTCCTGTCTGACTTCGTGTCTGACTTCGTGTCTGACTTTGTGTCTGACTTCCTGTCTGACTTCCTGTCTGACTTCCTGTCCGACTTCCTGTCCGACTTCCTGTCTGACTTCCTGTCTGACTTCGTGTCTGACTTCGTGTCTGACTTCGTGTCTGACTTTGTGTCTGACTTCCTGTCTGACTTCCTGTCTGACTTCGTGTCTGACTTCGTGTCTGACTTCGTGTCTGACTTCCTGTCTGACTTCCTGTCTGACTTCCTGTCCGACTTCCTGTCCGACTTCCTGTCTGACTTCGTGTATGACTTCCTGTCTGACTTCCTGTCAGACTTTCTGTATGACCTCGTGTCTGACTTCCTGTCTGACTTCCTGTCTGACTTCCTGTATGACCTCGTGTCTGACACTAGGCTCGTTCGAGATGAGCCAGATCTGCGCAGAATCAATCACCGGCGATCGGCGCCCGTTGCGTGCCGGTTAGATTTCTGTCCGACTTGATCCCGACTTGCTCTGACGTCATGGACACGTGGGCAACGGGAATCTCACGAGAGCAAGGCGGCCGCAGTTCTGAGACGCAGGTCTGAGACCAGGGGGGCGCAGGTCTGAGACGCAGGTCTGAGACGCAGGTCTGAGACCAGGGGG
>NC_048426.1:24071092-24076769 GCF_013103735.1 Etheostoma cragini | reverse complement strand
CACTAACACACACACACACACACACACACACACTCACTAACATACACACACACGCAGTTTTGCTTGTAGCCAGACTAATACATGGCCAATATTTGTGTGATTAAACTCAACATCCGCGCTGGGGATAAAATCTGTCTTCAACCTTTTTATTTTTTATTTTTTTTAATCGGAGTTTGTGATCTGCATTCGGATCGCTGAGCTTTCTCCATTAAGAGAAAACAGTTTGACAGTTTTTTCTTTCAAAGTGATTGAAACTGAAGCAGCAGTCAGGAGGGAACTTCAAGTCTGCGGACACGAGGATAATATTTTTACCGGATGGACTCTTGTAATTTAGAGACACTGAATGATGCTTGTCAAAGCTGTGTGTCCTCTCGACTTTCTTTCAGCTGCGGCAGTGGGGGGGCAATAAAAAATTTGTATTTACTGAAAACCATCCAGCAAATAGACGGTACCGTAAGGAGGTTACCTGAAACCTGAGACTTTAAATACAGTATTAGGGACCACTAAGGTCTATATAAAGAGACTTCAGATCCAGTATTAGGGACCACTAAGGTCTATATAAAGAGACTTCAGATCCAGTATTAGGGACCACTAAGGTCTATATAAAGAGACTTCAGATACAGTATTAGGGACCACTAAGGTCTAAATAAAGAGACTTCAGATACAGTATTAGGGACCACTAAGGTCTATATAAAGAGACTTCAGATACAGTATTAGGGACCACTAAGGTCTATATAAAGAGACTTCAGATACAGTATTAGGGGACCACTAAGGTCTTTTATATAGACCTTTGTGGTCCCTAGTCCAACTAGGACATTGTTGTCAGAGAGTCTTCATACGGCTGCACTCACATTTATCCTCTGACAGTTCCAGGAGCTCTACATCTGTTCAAAACTGCTATTCACACACAGAAATACACAAGTTGACATCAGTACACATGTGCTTTTGTGCAATTAATCTATGCTGCCACACACACACACACACACACACACACACACACACACTGCTGCAGACTCACCAGGTGGAGCGTCTGCCTTACAGCGGTATGGATCGCAGCCAACACTCAGAGATCTTCTGCCCTGATCTGTCGTTTTTAAAAAGTAGAACCCGACCAATCTTATGGGCCGATACCGATATAAATATTTGGTTATTTACAAATCTAATATGGCGATATATCAGCAGATATACTGTATATAGAAGGAATAAATCCAGAAATGCAGAAACAACCATATTCCCCTAACATTAGTTATTTGGAGTTAGTTACGAGTTCTCACTAAAATATAACAATTTGTGTTATTGTCACAACAGAACATCAAAATATATTAAAGTTCTGATGAATAAAAGGTATAAAAATACAAAACTTAAGATATGGAACTTAAAGTCCTTTGAACAAAAACAACCAAATAATCAGTGTTGCCAACAGGGACGTTGTAGAGCGTCCTCTGGTGGACAGACTATGCAACGCCATCACTAACAGGGACGTTGTAGAGCGTCCTCTGGTGGACAGACTATGTAACACCATCACTAACAGGGACGTTGTAGAGCGTCCTCTGGTGGACAGACTATGCAACACCATCACTAATGCGGTTCAGTGTCTTGCCCAAGGACCTGGGACTGCTGGGCCAGGGATGGAACCACAGAACAGAGAACGAAGGAAACATAATAAGGACATTTGTTTCATGAATGTCGACTCAACGCAGGACAGACGGAGACAATCACAAAGTCAATTTCAATTTAAAGACGAAGACACAATAACTCAGCCGGGATGAAGAGAAACCGAACCGAACCAAACCAAACCAAACCAAACAGATAAAAGCAATTAGGTTAAATTAAAACGTGTTTCTCTGTTAAGTCTCCAAACAACATGGAGTCGTTTTAATGAGGCGGCAAAACATTTGTTTAATAGGAGGTTATCTAATAAATACTAGCTGCAGGAAGGTAATCCGATGCTTAAAACACACATGTAGGCTGGAGCACGCACACACACACACACACACACACACACAGAGCAGACACACACACACACACACACACAGAGCAGACACACGCACACACACACACACAGAGAGACACACACACGTAAAGAGACACACACACACACGTAAAGAGACACACACGTACAGGTACACACACAAAAACGTACAGAGACAGAGACGCAGACACACACACACACACAGGGACACAAATAGACACACACACACGTACAGAGACAGAGATACACACATACATAGAGACACACACACACACACATAGAGACAGACACACACAAACACACACACGTACAGACACAAACACACACACAAACGTACAGAGACAGAGACAGAGACACATGTACAGAGACACACACACACACGTACAGAGAGACACACACACACGTACAGAGAGACACACGTAAAGAAACACACACACACATGCACTCACACATACAGAGACAAACACACACATGAACTTACACATACAGAGACAGAGACGCACACACACACGCACACACACAGGGACACAAACAGACACACACACGTACGGTTTCACCGGCTGTCTGAATCAAGCTCAACTGTTTTGACAAAATGCCGCTAATGGAACAAAGAGGAGCATCGTCTCTCCTCCTCCTCCTCCCTCCAAAAACAAATTAATTTCTTCTCTGCTCGCTGATTAAAAATGCGCCGACCACATGTGGCTGTTGCCGTGTGCAACAGGAGCCCAGTATGCAAATCTCACCCTCTTTAGGGCTTATCTACATATCAAATATTCTCCAGGCTTCACAAACTCACATATTGTAAGCTGACCAAAAGCTTGGGCGGGCAGGCAGGCATGCGTCTGTGAGTGTGTGTGTGCATGTGTGTGTGTGCGTGTGTGTGTGTGTGTGTGTGTGTGTGTGATTCTAAGTCAGATGGTTTCTGCAGACAGCCGTGTGTCTGAGCTCTCATGTTTATCAAAGAGAAGCAGTTACATCTGAGAGCGCTGGATGGCCTTGTGCTGCCAAAGCTAATCACTGCGATGTGTGTGTGTGTGTGTGTGTGTGTGTGAGTGTGTGTGAGAGAGAGTGTGTGTGTGTGTGTATGTGTGCATGTGGAAACCAGCTCCTCATTATTGCACTGAGAGGTTAGGTAGCACAAGTAGAATTAGCCGCAACAAGCTAAAAGTGAAGTGTGTGCATGTCTATTTCTGTGTGCGTGTGTGTGTGTGTGTGTGTGTGTGTGTGTGTGTGTGTGTGTGTGTGTGTGTGTGTGATTATGTTGCATTATGTTTGCAACGGTGTTGAGTTTCTGAAATGCTAAAGACGTACGCCGAGGCTGGGAGAGAGCGAGAGGGAGCTGCTGTTGGGTATGAATATAAATGAGTTTACTTCATGTTCGTGTGTGTTGACTGAACTACGGCAACGACGTACTCAGATACCCAGGGTGCACTTTGACAGTCTAGTTTTTACAGCGCGTCTCAGTATTAATATCCTATCCAACTGTCTCAACGTCTGTCCGAGACTTGGAGCTTTCTAAGCAGACGGCACCTACCTGGCTTTATTCTTCCCAGCGTCCCTGAACCCCCCATGGTGCACTTTAGACTTGATCTAGATCCCTCCTGAGGTGGGGAACTAGCTCTACGGACGCCTGACAAATCAAAGGACAAATCTGAATTAAATAACAGTACAAGGGACATTTATATAGATTATTTACTTATAATACATTACTCAATCACAAAGAAAACTCGTGTCCTTAAAGGTTAGATTTTTCCTAATTTTTTAAGTTTTATTTAAGGCATTAAGATCAATTTCCAAAAGAAAGAAAAGTTTTTTTTTATTCCTCTTTTTAATCAACTTTAGCCTGGGGGGGGGGGGGTAAACCTTCTCAAGCCACTCTACGTGTTGCGACCTCATTCCTCGGCATTTAGCCCCTCCTTTAAAGGATCAGCCAATCACAGCGCCCGGGGCAGCCAATCACAGCGCCCGGGGGCCAACGCCGGACTGCCCCACTGACAGGACGGACATGACTGGACTAGTCCATGTTTTTCCACGACGGGGGAAACCCAAGCACCTGGAGGAAACCCACGCAAACATGGGGAGAACCTACAAACCCCACACAGAAAGGCCAGTATTCAAAACCCAGGACCTTCTCGCGGTGAGGCCCCGGTGCCAACCATTGAACCACCATGTGGACCAGATCAGAGCTTTGTGGGTGGGATGAAGAACGGGGACAACTTCTTCTCGCGTAGCTACAACCCAGCTAGTCTGCGAACATGAAGGTCCTTCCTCCATGAAGGTGGGTGTGGTGGTCACCTGGTGTGTTTTGAGGAGAAGCAAAACGAGATGCTATGAACCCCCACCTGCCTGGGGCGCCGCCCCCCCCGCCGCCCCCCCACTCTGACATCTCTCCATTAGTGCATGCATAGGTACTGAGCATGTGTGTAGTTCAGGTCCATGTGTAATAACAGCATATTATATTATTATACAGGGGCAGCTTGTCTGACCTGTGTCCCTATAACTTTAAGACCCTTTGTCTACGTTATTATTGGTAAAATTTGAATGTGCAATTTCCCCTTGTGGGATTGATGAAGTACACATTATTATTATTATTATTATATCGCACCAACACGCCAACTCGAGCATGCTTCCCGTCCATCTTTCCGCAGTATAGCGGCACTGTCTACCATTAACAGTCGACGGTTGAAACCCAAGCCCCGCCCCTCCATTACCGCCATAAGAAAGGCAGTTAGACACCGTTAGACAACCGGAAACCGCATGTTGTGTGCGTTGTTGTCGACTGTTGGACCAACAGACCGGAGTTCTCCCTTTGTGGAGCCGAACCAATGCACCTTAAACAATAATAATCTGTTGCACCAGTGGAGTGAACCACCTGCTCTGCACCCCCCAGCTGCCAACTCTCCCGTCAGGCGCTCGTCCAGAAGCAGCACGAGGACGGAGCTGCACCGGATCACCTGTTTATTTATTTGGGTAAATGTCCCCCGTCGCATCTCATCATCAGCCGACATCTATTTTAACCCCATGAGTTAAAGAAGATGTCTAATTTAACCCCCCGGAGAAAGAGCCAATTTAAAAACAGACAAGTTGAGAACACAAGTGAAATATCTTTGCCACATTAAGACTTATCAGGGAGGACGATCAGTCGTGTCGTAGCCTCGGAGATTCTTAATTAGAAGACGGAGGAATTCAAACGAAGCCTTGTGTGACCGGTCCTTTGAAGCAAACCAGCTCCCTCAAATTCCATTAGTGTGTTTTGTATAATTTTGCTTTTTTCTCAAATAAGAAAAGTGGGAATTGAACCGTTAACCAATGCTCTCATTGGGCAGCAGAGCTCCCAGCCCCTCCCCACGCCCCTCACTCAGCCGGGCTAGCATCGCGGGCTAATTAGTTCTGTTGAAAGGCTCCTGATTAAATTGGGCTAATGTGGAGGCCCGGGCAGGCAGCGAGACACAAGACCAGCGGAGACAGGGATCAATGTGGGCGGAGGTGGTGGGGGGGGAATACAACCTCAACTCAGAGACATGTCCTTACGTTCCGGACGCTGCACTCTTAAAGGAACACTCCCTCCGTTACGCATCGTCTGGATTAAAGGAAGTACACTTCCAGGAGGTCCCTGTTAGTGATGGTGTTACATAGTCTGTCCACCAGAGGACGCTCTACTACGTCCCTGTTAGTGATGGTGTAGCATAGTCTGTCCACCAGAGG
>NC_048426.1:24067563-24070992 GCF_013103735.1 Etheostoma cragini | reverse complement strand
GTAGTCCTTACCTAGGTACTGTCAGGGCCCTCATACTCTGCTTCTGACTGGCTAGTAGTCCTTACCTAGCTACTGAGCGTGTGCGACTCCCAACAAAGGTGAAACAGAAGTGCGACGTCCCACTCTGGAGCTAAAACAGAGAGCTCAGCACACAGGGTGAAAGGAGGAGCTGCAAAACAACAAAAATATGGTGTTTTCTGAAAATTAAACCACATATACCTATTCTGGTACAACCTCTAATTACAATTATGAACCTGAAAATGACCATATGAGCACTTCAAAGTCTCGGTAGTGAAGTTACACAGTAGTATTGTAAAATGTGTCCCCGAAAGATGCCCAATCTTTGCAAAAAATCTTCCAGTAAGTGACTAAAAACTGAGCGGTATTGTCTTTAGAGTCTAGGGTCGGATCACCAGAGTTATTACAATCCATCCTGAGGGGAACATGAATGTCTGAACTAAAACTCACGGCAATCCATCCAGTAATTGTTGACTTATTTCAGCGTTGACAAGTTCTCCCTATGCACAACTGCAGATTACAACTGTCAGTAAATGCATCGCACATTTCACCGAACGTCAGAGCTGCTCGCCGACTGTGTTATATTGTGTATTTGTGTCAGTCGTGTCCCGGGAGTGTGTTTTAACAGAAAGTGATTGCGAGCGGTGCTTGCATCCAGATGTCAGCGTCACGTCTCACAAGTAATTGTTGCTCCCAAACTGCAGATCGGCGTGCGAGTCCCTCCGAGGCGTGTTGTGTTCGGGGTTTGTTTTGGAGGGAGGAAATGATCTCATGTTGTAAACTGCAGCTCGAATGTTACACGTGTCATTCGAGTCGACTGTGTCGCGGTCGCAGCGCTGCAGAGATTATTAAAGACTTTTAAATTAATCTCCACCTATTTATAATCAATCGACCAGTTAGTGTCATTTTAAAGTAGTATACCACGGCTTTTTGGGACACTCTTTACTGGAGTCTTTTCTTTTGTCAACATACCATACTGTACCTTTTTTTACTAATTCTTCAGACATACTACACCATGACTTTCTTCTTTTTAAACATACTATACTGTGACTTAATGAGACAAACTATGACTTTTTGGGACATACTATGACTTTGGGACATACTATGATATTTTGGGACATACTTTGATTTTTTGGGACGTACTATGAATTTTTGGTACAAACTATGAATTTTTGGGACAAACTGACTTTTTGGGACAAACTATAACTTTGGTACAAACTATGACTTTTTGGGACAAACTATGACTTTGGTACAAACTATGACTTTTTGGGACAAACTATAACTTTGGTACAAACTATGACTTTTTGGGACAAACTATAACTTTGGTACAAACTATGACTTTTTGGGACATACTATGACTTTGGGACATACTATGATTTTTTGGGACATACTATGACTTTTGGGGACATACTATGACTTTTGGGGACATACTATGACTTTGGTACAAACTATGACTTTTTGGGACATACTATGACTTTTTGGGACATACTATGACTTTGGGACATACTATGACTTTTGGGGACATACTATGACTTTTTGGGACATACTATGACTTTGGGACATACTATGACTTTTTGGTACAAACTATGACTTTTTGGGACATACTATGACTTTTTGGGACATACTATGATTTTTTGGGACATACTATAACTTTGGGACATACTATGACTTTTTGGGACAAACTATGACTTTGGGACATACTATTATTTTTTGGGACATACTATAACTTTGGGACATACTATGACTTTTTGGGACATACTATGACGTTTTGGGACAAACTATGACTTTTTGGTACAAACTATGACTTTTTGGGACATACTATAACTTTGGGACATACTATAACTTTGGGACATACTTTGATTTTTTGGGACATACTATGATTTTTTGGGACATACTATGACTTTTTGGTACAAACTATGACTTTTTGGTACAAACTATGACTTTTTGGTACAAACTATGACTTTTTGGGACTTACTATGATTTTTTTGGACATACTATAACTTTGGGACATACTATGATTTTTGGGACATACTATGACTTTTTGGGACAAACTATGATTTTTTTGGGACATACTATGACCTTTTGGGACGTACTATGATTTTTTGGGACATACTATGACTTTGGGACAAATTCACACGCAATCCCAAGAGATAATGGAAGTCAATGGAAGCCAAACGGCGTTGAGATACCCGCTAAAAAAACGTGCATGCGTCTTGAAAACACGCCAATACACATACCTCATGAGATTAGTCTGCAACGTCACAATCACATCGACCACTTTTACACTTTTAGCCAAATCCTGCGACAAAAACGGATCTATTAATGCAGAAAACAATCAACAGATTTAGTGACAATGGAAATAATTGGTAGTTGCAGCTCTGCCCAGTTGGGGTTATTTTCCCACGAGCACATGACCCCCAAAGAAAAGCCCTCATCACGAAAACCTGATCTGCTGAGGGTCCACTTTCTCCATCCCGTATTATACTCAGTCCAACAAATGCAACACAGGAGAAGCATTCAATAATAGCCTTTAAATAACACTTTTACTCCAGCTATTTGTCCTCTTTACAGCGTGTCTCTCCTCTCCCTCCCTCCCTCCCTCTCTCTCTCCCTCCCTCTCCCCCTCTCTCTCTCTCCACTGTATGTACTTCCACAGCCGGAGCCATTATTCATCATTTACAGTAAAAGCTACGTTGGCCCGTTAATAACACACAGACTGGTTTATGCTGTTCTGCTTTTATAAACTGGGTGACAGAGAGAGGATGCATGCACAGCTCTAAAGACCCTGCCAGCCACACACACACACACACACACACACACACACACACACAGGCCCTGTGGAGGAAGTGCCAGAGGCGCTGAGAGATGGAAAGTCTCGCTGCCACTTCAGTTCAGCCACCGAGCCCGTTTGAGTCCAGACGCTGCAGTGTGGTCCGACGAGTCTCGGTTCAACCTCCCAGGGTTGTCTTTCTGCCGCACACGCTTGCTTCTTAAAAACCAGACACTACGAATGAAGGGGGACGGGGAAAGACTGCGAGAGACGTGGGGTGCCGGCCTACCAGGCAACAGGGGGCTTGGTTTTATCCCAGGCTGCTTTACACAATTACTGACAATTTCACCGAAATCCCAATATTGACTAGTATCCATATCACAGGGGGGCGCAGGATTTGAGAAAGGCCAAATATTGGACAAAGTATTGCGAGGCTGCAGAGACGTGCCGGCCTACGAATCCCGTCCTACAAACTGGAGCCTGACCGATATATCGGTGTCAGCATATATAATGACATAGAAATGAAATGAATATTTAAAAAATAAAAATTGTTGGTGTTGCACAGTCTGTCCACCAGAGGACGCTCTACAACGTCCCTGTTAGTGTTGGCGTTGCATAGTCTGTCCACCAGAGGACGCTCT
>NC_048426.1:24065668-24067463 GCF_013103735.1 Etheostoma cragini | reverse complement strand
GGCGTCCACGTCGGTCTGACGGGAGAGAGAGAGAGAGAGAGAGGGAGAGAGAGAGAGAGAGAGAGAGAAAAGAGAGAGACAACAACAGAAAGTAAGAAATCAAATAATTGTTGCAGGAAGATGGCGCCCACCAAGCCGAGCATCCAGCAGGACCCGACGCGGAAAGAACGGTAACGAGGCTCGGGATTTTATTTTCTTCCTGCGCACACACACACACACACACACAGACACACACACGGCGGCATGTTTACAGCTGCACACAAGCGGGGCTGAACCGGTGGGCTACCGGCTGTTCCTCGTCGCTTTGCGTTTCATTCTGTGTGTGTGTGTGTGTGTGTGTGTGTGTGTGTGACTGGGTAACAGGTCGGTTCGTGAAAACAGAGGACTGTCTTTGCTTTGCCTGGTGCGCTGTGCCGCCTTCCCTCACCCATGGTGTGTGTTTTGCCTACCTTAGCGTGCGCGCGTGCACGTTAGGTTTGGGAAGCCATGCAGTGTGTTGACGCTCCGAGCAGGAAAGCAAGCAAGCAAGCAAGAAAGAGGTGTGTGTGTGTTTGTGTGTGTTTGTGTGAGCGTCGAGGAAACATGTGCATCCATCGATGACAAACGTGTGTGTATGTGTGTGTGGACAGCACTATTACTGCGTGTGCGCGTGTGTGTCAGAGGAATTAACAGGAAGTTTGAATGTGGAGGGATGTGCACGTGTTGTGCAGGTCAAACTGAGCAGACATGACCTCAAAGCTGGTTCACTGACTATTAAGGTGGAAACGGGATTTTTTTTAATTTTTATTTTTTTAAATATTTTTTTATATGTAAACGTGTTTCTAATCCACTGGTGGATCGGTTCTTGTCACAGAGCTGATGTATTCATTGTGGCCCACTGTGGACAGGGTTCTCTGGACAGGAATGTCTGTCTTTGTCTCCTTATGAAGATAATATTCTCTATTCAATGCATGTGTGGCCTTTAACTGTCAGAAACACCTAAAAGGCTAACTTTACTTAATACTGGTACTGAAGACATGGTCTTTTCTACACAACGGGCCTATGTTGGACACACTGGACATCATTTCCATTGTTTCCACCTGTTGATTATGATTTGACAATCCAATAACATATCTTTATAAACTTTTCAATTCAGTTTTTATGATATTTAAATCACCACATCTTGACATTGTCTTCCTGGAGGGACATGCTTTATTCGGTTTTATTCTGTTCTTTTCTTCGCGTCATATGGCATATTTTCTCTAGAGGAACTCTCATAATGACATGCGTTGACGTGGCAATAATGGCAAGGAGGAGGATATTCATTTTTGATGTTATTAGTGGTCCTTCTATTCGGGCAGACCTCATTGGACTACATGTTCCTACTACCTGTTGATGCTAACCAGAGGTGTAGCTGACCTGATACCCGTGTATCCACTAGGAAAGGTCAAGGGAGTTTTGGTGGACCCACTTATTAAAGTGCAACTCAAACAATACTTATTTTAGTTGGACTTCTTTAGCATGTTTGGTCTTAAAGCTGTGATTCCTTTAGTGTCTGCTGTAGTTTTTCCAGGTACTAGGTATAGGTAGGTATAGTTTTAGGTACACATGGTGATGATAATAATGTTCCATAATGATTTGAAATTGCATTTTCTTTCCATTAAGAAACATTTAAAGGTCTTAAAGGTCCCATGACATGGTGCTCTTTGGATGCTTTTATATAGACCTTAGTGGTCCCTATACTGGATCTGAAGTCTCTTTATATAGACCTTAGTGGTCCCTAATACTGTATCTGAAGTCTCTTTATATAGACCTT
>NC_048426.1:24058279-24065568 GCF_013103735.1 Etheostoma cragini | reverse complement strand
AACACCTGTTTCCTGGTGAAAGTCTGGTGTTTTCTCCTTAACTTCTCCAGGACATGAACACCTGTTTCCTGGTGAAACAGGTGTTCATGTCATCGTTATATGACGCTAAAGGAGACTTCAATAACAACAAAGGAACCTGACCAAGTGTCTGTATTTTTACAGAGTGAGAATGTGTTGGAAATATTCATAAAAACTAAAAACAAGAGACATGTTAGGCTCCTTAAACAGTCAAAAATTTACAGGATTTTCTTTTTTATTCCATGCATTGGTGCTTAACTTCCTATTTGAATCTCTGTCTCTCGTGTCTTTCCCTGTCCGACTTCGCTCCTTTACACACATCCTCTCTTTCTTTCTCCTCCTCCTCCTCCTCCTCCTCCTCCCGTCAGTCTCTGCCAGCATCACCCCCCCGTCAGCAAGAGTAATCCTCCGCTTTTTGGATTAAAAAATGAAAACTATCAAATGAAATGAAATCCTTAAATGAGATGTAAGAGGGTTAAGGCGGATCTCCTCGACTCTGGATGTAATCGGCGCCTCACATGACTTGAAAGGAGGCGGCGAGGAGCGCTCCTCCTGTTCAGTTTACCACATCAGGAGCAGGAGGAGGAGGCTGGGACTGCAGCACGGAGCTGGGTTTACGTTGTAAATGTGACGCGCATCAGGAAAAGGGGGATCTGAAGGGCTACACTCATCTTCTCCTCCCTTCATCCCTCTCTCCCTCCTTCTTCCTCACCGCCTTCTCCCAAGAGCTCTTTCCATAGAGATAAAATGGATAGAAAGCCAAATGAACGGTTTCCTGCAGGGCTGTAGTACTCGAGTCCAGTCTCGGGCTCAAGGCCATTTTTATGTGGTCTCGGACTCGCTAGTATTTGGACTTGGACCTTGTCTGGGACTCGGCAACTAGTCTTGCCAGATCTGGCTTTTGGGCTTCTGGTCTGGACCGAGTCCAGGTGTCTTTATTATGTTGATAATAACATAGGAGGGAAAGTGAAACCCAGAATGATTGTCCTGATGCTGTCATGCATGAGACGTTTTTTTTCTGTCCTGGACTCGGTCTTGTCTTGGATTCGAGCCATTTTGGACTCGGTCTTGACTTGGACTCGACTAGTCCTGGTGTTGGACTCGACAAAGGTGGTCTTGACGACAGACTGGTTTCCTGTGTTAATTTGATGGTATACAGTACAGTAAAATGGCGTGCCTCTGTTTCTTTGTCTGTGTGCGTCTGTGTGTGTGTGTGTGTGTGTGTATGTCTTTTTGTGTGAGTGTGTACACCTGTGTGTGTGTGTGTGTGTGTGTGTGTGTGTGTGTGGGTCTGACAATCATAAAATTCAAGGACCATTATCGTAACCCGTCTACGTTATTGCACATTGGACCAACGTAGTCAGGGTACGTTTTATATGAGAATGTGTGTGTGTGTGTGCGTGTGCGTGTGCGTGTGTGTGTGTGTGTGTGTGTGTGTGTATAAACTTCTCTCTGCAGTTGTTCCTGCTCACACCTGCCAGACACTAACACATTCATCGGGTGCAATTGACACAACGAAAAGGGGAGAGCGGAGGGAAAGAAAACAGAAAAGAAAGAAGGAATTTTAGATGTGTGTAGAGAGGGAGGGGGAGAGGGAGAGAGGGAGTGAGAGAGAGGGAGAGAGAGAGAGAGAGAGGGAGAGAGAGAGAGGAAGAGAGGAAGAGAGGGAGTGAGATACAATAGGAGAGCCTGAATATTAGAGAAGAAGGGAGAGACCGACAGACTTTGAGATATTTGATCAGCTTCTCTTGTCAATTTTTAATTCTTAATAACTTATTGAAAGTTCCTCTGGTGCCAGCAATCAATACTCAGCGTACTGTCTGTGTGTGTGTGTGTGTGTGTGTGTGTGTGTGAATTATGTGATGAGTTTAAAACATTCATATCAAGGTGTTGCAGATCATCTTGATGAAGTTTGAAACATTTATGTTCTGCTGTATTGTTGGAGGGTGCGGACCTTATTATTCCTCATATTATATATTTCTATATAGTATTCCCTATTTATGAAAATTTAATTTAAGTTAATCTGCTTTAAAATTGTATGTCCATAAATGAAAAATATCCCCTGTCGACCTTATTGATTATTAGAAAAACATGGAAATAGAATCAAATGTTAAACTTTAAGAAAACATTGAACGAATAAGAAAGAAATATTTTGAGTAATATTTCATTTTTATTTGGAAAAATGAAAATATAATACTGTATAAAAAATATAAGATTTATTTTCTCACTGGATCCTCAATTTAAGTGTGTGTGTGTTGGCATCTGTCAATGTACTGAGGCGAAAACAAACACACGCGCACTTACGCACACACACACACACACACACACACACACACACACACACACACACACACACACACACACACACACACACACCCCTTCAGTGTCATAATAAACACATCACAGCAAATGTCTCAACTCAAATTCCATAGTAACTAACTTATTGGTCTGGATTTCATTTCCTGCATATTTCAAGTGTGTCAGTCATGCTTTGGTGTTTTGATTCTACACAAAAGGCCACTCCGTATCTTAAAAAAATAATAAATCAGATCCTCCTACGCTCACTTTTTACATTTCCCTCCAGCCTGTGATGTTTGCCCGTCAGCGATGGCTCATTATCCTCCAACAGCAACTACACCGTCTGCTTCTTTTATTCTATCTCTTTCTCTCTCTCTCGACATTCATTTAAATTCCTCCTTTATTTCTTAAATGTATAATTCATTGTGAGCTAATGGCTGTGCGGCGTGATTAACCCCCGGGCTGCAGCGCTGGAAGCTGAAAAGCCTCCCTCTCTATACCAATGACCTGTCAAGGTCAGAGGCATGCTGGGTATTCTCCACACAAACACGGGGGTTACAGGCGCTGCTGTGGCGGGGAATAAAGACTGGAGAGGGCGACCGTGACCTCCGGTGTGCGATCTGTGTCCGCCGAGCGTGCGTCGGCGCGCATGCAGTTGTTGACGGTGTTATTATGTTTTCTTTTTACACATTCTGAACCCATTCGGACCCTTTTTTGGCTTCATTTTCTTATGTTAAACAGCGGTTTTAGAGTAGGACTCCCCGCTATATTTTTTGTTTTTTTAAATCGGAAACCTCGCCAAAGACACTTTTTTTGTGTTGGCTGAAAAAAACATAAGACTAGAGTATGCAATTTGGGAAGAGAATACGTGTGAATGCTGCGTTCAAATGCAACTTGTTCTCTTTTTTTTATCGACACCATTTACATTCCATTGAATGTCCAGAGATTGGCTTTCATTTGATTTAAATTGTGTTTTAATGCTTTTATTTTTAACTTTCTATTCAGGTGTTTATATCGCTTTTCAATGCTTTTGACACTTGTGTTTTATGGACAAGGAATAAGTATAAAGGTTGTGTTATACAGAGAAAGACACACTCGAAGGGTAGCACTTTAAAGAAAAAGTGTGAATGTTTAGTGTCGAAAATAGACACGAAAGGCAGCGCTAGATCGGTTAATTAGTGTGAAGAAGAGTCCGACGAGACGAAAGGTAACGTCTCTAAAAATAGAGTCGTGAAGGGTAGAGACACTGAGGATGATCACGAAAGGCAGCACTAGCATGGACTAATTAGTGTGAAGGTGGTCTTAAGTGGGTTAGGGTTCGGGTTAGGTGGTTAGGATTAGGGTTTTAGACAGAGAAAGACAGACTCGAAGGGTAGCACTTTAACCCTTGTGTTGTCTTCCCATCAACCGTCATCTCTTTGCGCTTTTTCCAATGTTTTTGTTCTTT
The DNA here is from genome assembly GCF_013103735.1 of Etheostoma cragini. Classification (NCBI taxonomy): domain Eukaryota; kingdom Metazoa; phylum Chordata; class Actinopteri; order Perciformes; family Percidae; genus Etheostoma; species Etheostoma cragini. Next base: position 24,061,805 of record NC_048426.1, on the reverse strand, counting down.
TTTTCTACACTTTTTTTTTATTTTTTAAATTCCTAGCCAATAAATGTAGTGAAAAAAACAAACAAAAAAAAAAAATCTGGGTTTTTTCTTATTGTCTATTTTTTGTGTAATATTTTCCAAGGTTTTGGTCACTTTTTTAAAATGTCATACGTTTCAATAAAACAACCAAAAGTCGATGAGAGTAATCCTTTGTTTTACCTAAAGAACATTGTATGGCAAACCATGTTATTTTTAGTCAATATTGTTGAAAGAAAGCCAAGTTCCTGATAATAAAAATGTAAAAAAAAAAAGGTAAACACTGAGGGTAAAAACACTGAGGATGATCACGAAAGGCAGCACTAAAGTGGACTAATCAGTGTGAAGGTAGTCTCAAGTTTACACTTGTGTTTTATCTATTTTATGATTTTTTTTTTAGGATACTTGTGTTTTATCTGTTTAACTGATGTTTGTGTAAAGCACTTTGAATTGCCCTGATTCTTAAATGTCCTCTACGGATGTGCTCTACGGATAAAGCTGCCTCGCCTTGCTTAAATTCAACAAGCCCTTGGTTGTATTGGAGCAGAATGCTCAAAGCAGCAGCATTAAGGACACTTTAATATCCGTCTTATCCAATGCTAGAGTTATCGCAAAATTCGACGTTATCACCTATTTTCAACATGTCGTGCAGCCCTGTAGTGTGTATGTATTTCTGTATTGGTTTCATAGTCATGTTCCATTGGTTTGTTTATGTATGCACCATCCACTTGGGCAAATTCCTTATAACTTGGCGTCATCATGAGCTTTGACAGCAGTAATTCAGCAGCAGCGTTAGTAGCGTTAGCAGCGTTAGCAGCGTTAGCAGCGTTAGCAGCATAGGCAGCATTAGCGGCATTAGCAGCACCTGTGAGTTCATCATGTGACAGCGAGAACGTGACAGGCGGAGCAGTACGTCCTGTGTGTCCTCCACCGGCTACCGTAGTTCAAGATGGAGCATGACTACGGAGCGTCTGCCCCAGTTCATGCTACTGGGAATGGAACATTTCAGCCAATAGGAACACTTGGAACAGATGGTTGTGGGAAATATTCATGAAAAAGGACAGCGTTGAGTTTGATAAAGAACAACTACACACGTTACACACACCTTACACACACCTTACACACTGGACCTGTAAAGAAGTGTTTGATCACCAGCCAACATGGCGGGTAGATTATCAACGTTAGCGTCCAATCAGGTGTTCCACTAGCCAGGGGAACCGAAAGGGATTATGACTGCCGCCGAATACATTTAAGCATCCATGTTTCTTTAAAGATATATATGTTTGGGTTGATGGCCGGCAGATAAAATATATAAACATTTACTTTACTCTTGAATAAAGTTGGCCTGCTGATTACACACAGACGCTTCGCTTCATCCATTGATCAAAACTCTGAGTATCTTTACGATGTTATACCCGCCAAAGTTCATTTTCACCGGCAATTTAAAGCCCAGGTTGTGATACATGCCTACAATTTTAAGTATCTACCAACCAACCTACGTACCAACCAATCTACCTATTTACAGAAACAAATATTACATTGTACTACATTTCTGCTCTTTTCAGTACACAATTTCCTTGTTGAATTGTATCCTCGGATCAGGGAGGCTCCAAAATCATGGTTGCAGCTGTCGCCATGGTCCCGCTACGTTCTGCGATGCCATGCTACGTCCTGCTACGTCCTGCTACGTCCCGCTACGTCCTGCTCCGTCCTGCTCCGTCCTGCTACGTCCTGCTACTTCCTGCTACGTCCTGCTACGTCCTTCTGGGCCTTGTAATGCCCACAGTGTCCTGCTATGCCACAAACTACTAAAAAGAACTACTACAAACTTCTATTTTTGGGACTGTTATTGCCACTCTTCATTCTAACCCCAACCGGTCGTCAGACACCGCCTACCAAGAGCCTGGGTCTGGGTCTGAGTCTGGGTCTGGGTCTAGGTCTGGGTCTGGGTCTGGGTCTGAGCCTGGGTCTGGGCCTGGGTCTAGGTCTGGGTCTGGGCCTGGGTCTAGGCCTGAGTCTGGGTCTGTCCCAGGTTTCTTCCTAAAAGGAGTTTTTCCTCGCCACTGTGGCCCTGTTGCTTGCTCTGGAGGAAACTACTAGACCTGTTGGGTCCTTGTAGATTCTGGAGTGTGGTCTAGAACTCCTCTATCTGTAAAGGGTCTCCAGATAACTCTCGTTATGAATTGATACTATAAATTCAATTTGAATAGAATTGAATTAAAACAATGAAAGGGAAATCATTTCATTGTTCCATCATCTGTATTGTGACCGTTATTGCCGCTGTGCATCATCTAACATTGAAGTGAAAAGGCAGAACTAGAAACCATTTGAACCACGTAGAAACATTGCAGACCCTCAGTGAAGCTCCGTGAAGCTCCAACTTTCCAGTGAACTCTGCACCATCGGCTAACTCCACTGTCTTTCTATTTTTTGATTTAAATTCTCTTGCATCTATGACTTTCTCTTGACTGGACTGTGGTTCTGATGTAACCTTTCCTGTTATGTAAGAAACAATGAAGACCATGTTTTGTTTGTTGAATGCACCTGTTTTAGACATAAATCACATTCTTGTGTGTGGATGTACAGTATGTATGTGTATAAATGTACCCATGCACATACTCAGACGTACTTTTATGCACACTTCATGTCCATTTTAATTAAGTTACCTTTTTTTGTATATTTATCTTTTTAGTTTATATACATGCATTTGAGAAAATGCTAATAGAGTAAAAAAAAAAAAAAAAAAGGACAACCAACAAAAGGTTGCATAATAAAGTTGATATCACGATCACGATTTAATAAAAAAAGAAGATGTTTGGCGTGGAGCGTCCACATGGATTCACTGCAGATTTTATTCAACTTTCTTTCAGATCGGTGTCCTACGCTGCATGTTTCAGTCGATTGAGAGAGACATGATGACTATTCCCTGCATGCAGATAATGGGCTCCAGTTGTTGACTGCATTGGTTGGGATCCCTGTAAAAATGAAGTTTTATTCCATTTATCAGCATAATTATTCCATTTATCGCAATTTTATCTCATGAGGCCCCCCACGCCGAATGTCCAACGTCAAGATCATTTGACATTTGACGTCAATGACTGCTTGTTATTGCGCATTAAAGGCAATAAAGACGAATGATCATATCAAAAGAGACTATTCCACGGACTGAGGTTGCTTTTTGCTGCCTCCCTGGCTGCAGACGTATCCGGCCGTGTGTGAAAGAACACTCAGTAAGAGTCAAAAAGCAAAGTGACCGCAGTGTCGGTCCAAAAACCTGAGAGACGACAGGTTTGACCCCCCCGCTGACGTCATTCACTCAAACCGCGGGGTTTCCTCCACCTTCGATGGAATTCAGGGATCAAAACAAGGACCACCCACGACTAATAAAGTCATAACTTGTCCAGGTGCAAGGTGGGGTACAGAAAGTGATAAAAGGCCCGTGATTAACAGAGGGAAGACATTCAACCTCTGCAAGTGTGTGTGTGTGTGTGGGGGGGGGGGGGGGGGGGGG
>NC_048426.1:24055773-24058179 GCF_013103735.1 Etheostoma cragini | reverse complement strand
CCCCCCCCCCCCCTTGCCAACCCCTCTTAGACCCCATTGATCCCATTGACTGTTGAGTGGGAGGGCAAACGAAGTGGGGAGACACACCGGGACCATGATCCGGACGGAGCTGCACGGGGGTCATCTCTGAAAGGATAGAGCCGCCAAGAAGAAGAAAATGAGGAAGAAATAACAGAGTAAAAGGTTATTGGTTTTTATTTTCTGCCCGTGCAATATAGGCAACACACTCACTGATGCTGTTAATCAATCGATCCACTGATTGGTGACGGTTGGTTGGTTGGTTGGTTTTGCGCACTGGAAACGTTTTTGGCACCATGATCCGGATTTGCTCGAGAGTTATCTCCGAAGGTTAAGAGAAGAGAAAAGGAGATTTTAAACAACTGGAAAAAAGAGAGTGAAGATTTTCCGCTTGTCTTCTGTTGCTAAATCCATTCCTCCGTGGACTCGGGGACCGGTCTGTGTTGGGAGGAAAGAGGAGGAAAAAGGAGACGGGGGGGTTGTAGAACTACAGACGCGGGAGCGCATCGGACACGGACATGATCAGGATCTTCCCGGATTTCAGCGTCCAGGTGACGGCTTCGGGAGGTGGAGGACCCGGGGTCGGAGGAGGTGGCGGAGGCGGCGGGATGGTGACGGGACCCCAGGTGGGTCGGCTACCGGGAGCCACGAACGGGACCCCGCAGAGCGTGCAGGGAATCAGCGCCTACCAGCAAAGGTATGTCAGGAGCTGCAGGGGGAACCGACCTGTAGCGTCAACTAGACTAGAAAGAAATGTGCATATACACGCTTCAGGAAATGTTAATATTCCCTAATAGCTTTCCTATAATATCATCCTAAAATTATAGGATCACCAAATATCTTCTTCATGGGACACTTTAATGTTCAGGTACAGTTGGGCGTCTCTAACTCAGTGGACACTTTTAGTTTTTTTTTGGTTTTTAAAGATCGGATTTTTGATTTTTTTTAGATGTCATGAAGCACAGAATCAGTCTGTTTTTTAAAATTTAAGTTGTGGAAATCAGCCATAACCCTCGTCTGCAGGTACATCATTCTGCGCCACGGATGAGGGTTTTTATTAGGGGTTCATCTGTGAAGGTCTGTGTCTGTGTTGGGGTAAATGTGCCAAAAATGGGGCCCTTATCCTCCGATTTGCTTCTTTTTTAATTCTATTTTTAAACCTGTGAAGGAAACGGAGCGTGTGGTGACTCTCATGCCACACGGGAGGATTAAATCCAACATTCACAGTTTGATTTGGGATTGTTTTTGTGGGTTTCCAAGCAAGTTGGACACTCAAAGTGTTTGTCCAAAAGACATATGGCAAGACCGAGGGATGAAGCGGCAGGAGGAGGGATGGAGGAACCAGATTTGGAAATGGAGGAGGCCGTTTAAATAGAAATAAGAGGACTGAGTTATTTCACTCCAAACAAGAGAAACGTTGAGTGTTTTCCAGCTGATCACGAAGCCGCGGTTTCTTCAGTCCAATCTGTTTTCTCGAGACAATTCCCTCCTTCCGTCCCCGTCCCCCCTGTTATTTCCGTATTTCCCCTCCAATCTGAATCTAAATGATTGCCTCTCTGTCCGTCCGCTCAGTAGGGTTGTTTTCTTCTAATCATCTGGAACCGTGGGGGGGTTGGAACACACAACACACACCACACACCCCACACACACACACCCTCACACAGCCTTATTACCCCGAAAAACAGCAGTCTGTATTATGGAGTGTAGCTATGTGTGTGTGTGTAAGGTCTAAAAGCTATGGGGAGCAAGCAGGACATAAATCCCAGCTGGGGCCTGAGAGCGTCTCAGCCCTCTAAAGCTACAAATACGGGGAGAATAAGGGCCATATTGTTATTTAAAGCAGGGCTTCTGGGCACACATGAGACCCCAGAGCCCCCGCCCCCGCCTCCCCCTTTTTCGGGTACCTTATGTTTGTGTCCATATGAGGGAGGCAAAGGGATTACAGCAGTGGTTCGACACGTTCTCTTGACATTTCTCCTCACGTGAAACCTGCTGGAATTTAACTACGTCGACATTAGCAGCTGCATGGTGGTGGTGGTGGGGGGGGGGACCCGTCAGAACTCCCTCGAGGGCCCCTTTTGAAGCTCCCAGACCCCAGATTGCAAACAAACCCAGGTCTTAAACAATGTCCTGTGTTTTTTAAAACATGAACGTCACCCAGAAAGGTTTTGATTGTTTGTGTCCGGGTTTCAAACGGCCGCGGCGGCTCGTTTCCTAAATCAGAAATCAGAAAAGGGATTTTATTGCCCCAATAAGTTACACTTGTGTGGAATTTGCCTAGTTGAACGGTGTGGATACCTAAACAAATATTGATATGAGACAATAAATACAGAAACATATATATATATATATATATATATATATATATATATATATATATATATATAT
>NC_048426.1:24054314-24055673 GCF_013103735.1 Etheostoma cragini | reverse complement strand
AGAGAGAGAGAGAGAGAGAGAGAGAGAGAGAGAGAGCTGTTTGTTCAGCGGCAGGTTTATTGTGCAGTCGCTGTTCAACTCAGCAGCGCAGATAGCTCATAAAGAACCAATTTTATAGATATTATAAACAAGGACCATTTTCTTTCCTTGTTTTTTATTTTTTTTCTGCCAAAGGTCCCAAAACTTTCACCATCCAAGAATGCAAAATAAAAAAAAATCGTGATTTTAAACCCAACAAACCTTCCAATTTGACACCTTGAGTCCTCACAATCCCGTTTTGGGGGAAATGATTTCCAAATAAAAGAAGAAGGGAAAGTTTCGGTTTGACTTTGCTGCTTTTTCCTCATGCGCGTAATATGAGGGGTTGTTTATTTCATAAAGGACTCTAAAAATCAGAAATAAATTCATCTACAGATTAATTTTTATGCTCAAACAAGAATATATTTCAACCTCAGGAGTCTTCCAGTACCCCGGTGTTGGGTCTGCGGAGATGGAGACGGAGAGGTGCGGGGCTAACGGAGCTACAGTCAGAGGTTTGGGTAAATGTGTGTGTGTGTGTGTGTGTGTGTGTGTGTGTGTGTGTATAGTCTCTCCTCTGATCTCCGAACAGCCACTCAGCTCCTCTCTCCTCTCACTGGAGCTCCATGTGTGATCAGACTCCAGAATAAAGTCATATTCACTCTCTCTCTCTCTTACTGTCTCCTCCCCTTTCTCTCACTCCCTCCCCCTCTCTCTCTCTCTCTCTCAAAATCTCTCCAAGGGGCGTTTCCAGGATTTTTAAAGGGGTGGCACAGAGCAGACCTGGGGGGGGGGATTTTATCAGAATACAGCACAGAAAATCTGCCAAGAAATATAGGAACTATTGGGACAGAACACAGTGTAATAATTCTTCTAAATAAAACATCACGTTCCTTGTTAATTTCACTTGTTTTCAGACTTTCCACACGTAGCGTATTTCCTCCAAATTGTTTATCCCTACATCATTTCATGTGGAGCTTAATTAAATAGTAAATATATCACTATCATTATCATTATATACTGTAGTAGTAGTAGTAGTAGTAGGAGTAGGAGTAGTAGTAGTAGCAGTAGTAGTAGTAGCAGTAGTAGTAGAAGTAGTAGTAGCAGTAGCAGTAGTAGTAGTAGGAGTAGGAGTAGTAGTAGTAGTAGTAGTAGTAGTAGGAGTAGCAGTAGTAGTAGCAGTAGTAGTAGTAGTAGCAGTAGTGGATATAGTAGTAGTAGTGGTAGTAGTAGTAGCAGTAGCAGTAGCTACTAGTAGCTAATAGTATACACCCCCTATGTTAAAATACAGGAGCATAAGTATACACCCCCCTATGTTAAAATACAGGGGCATAAGTATAC
>NC_048426.1:24053164-24054214 GCF_013103735.1 Etheostoma cragini | reverse complement strand
GACAGATAGTCTCGCTAGCGGTCTGGATTTACCCTGCAGAGATCTGAGGACCAGGTAACCATAGTCCTCAGATTGGACTGACAGTCTCGCTAGCGGTCTGGATTTACTCTGCAGAGACTTGAGGACCAGGTAACCATAGTCTTCAGAAATCCAACAAAGGTTAGAATGCCAACACAGGGACAGAGGTGGGGGACGAACATCTGGTCAAAATGAGGGACCTCTGGTGGTATTTCTGGCAACACCTGAACAATCCTCGAAGTTGTGTCCCACCAACCAGTCCCAAAACGTCCCAGTTAGAGAGGAGACGCTGGGAACTGGTTCTTGGTTAATCTGTACAATAATTCCCTTAAAGAACCAAGCAGACCTGTCTTTTTGCTAGATCCAGACTTCCTGTAGAACCTGACCATTTCAGCGCGTAGCATGCTAGCTCCAGGTTGCCGGAAATGGAGTTTTTGCAAAGTAAAGGAGATCCAGCGCCATGAACTCATCAATCCAGACTTGGAACAGCATCACTGATCTGAAAGCTCAGCAGCGGGGGAGTGGAGAACGGGGGAAATCTTATTTGGGTAAAATCAATCGTACCCAATATGAAAAAAAAGCCCTTGAAGGGAGAGATGTCTGTATTTTTCAACCAATAGTCATTGCATTTCTGTGAGGGATTTTATTTTTAGTCTTATGTATGTGTGTACGTGTGATATATGTGTGTCTATGTATGTTTAAGCGTGATATATGTGTGTATATGTATGTTTAAGCGTGATATATGTGTGTCTATGTATGTTTATGAGTGATATATGTGTAATATATGTGTGTATGTGTGTGATATGTGTGTATGTGTGATGTGTGTGTATGTGTGATGTGTGTATGTGTGTGATATGTGTGTATGTGTGTGATATGTGTGTATGTGTGATGTGTGTGATATGTGTGTATGTGTGTCTTATATGTGTGGTGTATGTGATACTGTCAGACAGACAGAGAGAGACAGACAGACAGACAGACAGACAGACAGACAGACAGACAGAGAGACAGACAGAGAGACAGACAGACAGAGAG
>NC_048426.1:24049596-24051481 GCF_013103735.1 Etheostoma cragini | reverse complement strand
CCCCCCCCCCCCCCCCCCCCCCCCCCCCCCCCGTCCGGCTGCCCCCCCCCTGCCTGTCTGTAAACCGGCATGTTGACAAATATCATGTATGTTCTTTTACAGTAACTCACTGGCAACTACGACAACTTAAGATTAAAAAAAAGTAAAAATACAGTAGTTTGCTTTACTATTTACAGTACTGTAGTGGCTGTATTGTGATTTCTTTACAGTAATACTTATACTACTGTGATGTTGTCATGTTGACAAAAACATTTTCTTTGCTAAAATTCTACAATACTACAATAAAAAAACACAAAACACTCTAAAGAAATGCACCCAATTTCTACACTGTGAATCCCTATCCACCCCCCATGATGTGGAGGACACTTGGTACGTTCCAATTGGCCACTTCCTGTATTTAAGAGCTCTTCTTTCAATTGCCCAGCTTTTGCTCCCCCGTGACAAGATGGCCGACCAACAGCACCAAGAGGAACTGAAGTTAACTTCCTGCGAGCTTAACTACAGCGCGACGTGGAGAAGATAACTGCCAACAGTACTAAAAAAACACAGAGTATGATGTTTGAAACCAAAGGTACGTGGCATCTTTAATCTGTGTGTGTGTGTGTGTGTGTGTGTGTGTGTGTGTGTGTGTGTGTGTGTGCATGTGTGTGTGTGCGTGTGTGTGTGCGCAGGAAGGTTACAAACATTTGTATCATCTGTGTGACTTTCTGACTTCCTGTCTGTCTCTCAGCTCCGAGCCCATTGGGACATTGTCAGTCTTGTATAAAGTACTTTAACCCTCATGTTGTCCTCAAGTTGTCCTCATGCTGTCCTCATGCTGTCCTCATGCTGTCTTCATGTTGTCTTCATGTTGTCTTCATGTTGTCTTCATGTTGTCCTCATGCTGTCCTCATGCTGTCCTCATGCTGTCCTCATGCTGTCCTCATGTTGTCCTCATGTTGCGCTCATGCTGTCCTAATGTTGCGCTCATGTTGTCCTCATGTTGTCCTCATGTTGCGCTCATGCTGTCTTAATGTTGCGCTCATGCTGTCCTCATGTTGTCCTCATGCTGTCCTCATGCTGTCCTCATGCTGTCCTCATGCTGTCCTCATGCTGTCTTCATGCTGTCCTCATGCTGTCCTCATGCTGTCTTCATGCTGTCTTCATGCTGTCCTCATGCTGTCCTCATGCTGTCTTCATGCTGTCCTCATGTTGTCCTCATGTTGTCCTCATGTTGCCCTCATGCTGTCCTCATGTTGTCCTCATGTTGCCCTCATGTTGTCCTCATGCTGTCCTCATGTTGCCCTCATGCTGTCCTCATGTTGTCCTCATGTTGTCCTCATGTTGTCCTATATCAATGTTCTTTTTAATTCCCCAAAATAACATGATTGATTCCACCCAACGCTCTTTGCCAAGTACAAATCTCTACTTTCATTAATTTTGGGGCGTCTTATTCAATTTTATAGCATTGTAAAACAAATGGAAGTGTTTTTGAAATAGTATTGAGTAAAAGTTGACATATTCCAGTCTGTGATTATCATCAACATCCATTCCTTTAATTTTAGTCTCAATAATTCCTAATTTCTGCTTTTCTAACTCAAACATTAGGTATAATTTCCTATCAATGAGGTTTATTGACCATAAATTCCAAAAATAACTGTAAAACTAAAGTTAATAAGTTGGTGTTACGTAGTGTGAAACATCAAAGAAAGTGACAAACATTGAAAAGAATTGTCATAAGTGTAGAAAAAAGGGACAAAAACGTAAAGAAAGTTCAAAACATTGATGAAAAGCATCAACAAAAGTGTTGATTTTCAATTTTGACGGAAAGACAACACGAGGGTTCATAATGGCAAAACTAGAACTACAAGTATCTTACCAAAAAATGACTTGGGTACAAGGTGGG
>NC_048426.1:24048830-24049586 GCF_013103735.1 Etheostoma cragini | reverse complement strand
GGGGGGATCAGCGGACACCTCCCGATACGATATCATCACGATATTTATGCCACGATACGATATTATTGCGATTTGAAACATTTTGCAATATTCTGCGATTAAATTGCAATTGCAAAAAAGGAAACTTCTCAACATCTGTTTCATCTAAACAGAAACATTTCTCTGTTTGTTCATCTTCAATGTTATCGCTGCAGAACGGGACAAACTGACCAACACATATCCAATGTATAATATCATATGATATATAATAACAGATCCATACTTGGCCCCTGTGTAGAGATACCCCCCCCCCCCCCCCCCCCCCCCCCCCCCCCCCTAGTACAAGTTAGTCACCTTTTTAGATTATTACTTCAGTAATGTCTTATAGTATCTGATGTTTTCTGTACTTAAAGGGCCAGTGTGTGGGAACGTCTCCCGTCTATCGTTGAGATCATACATCACAATAAGCTCTATGAGGCCGTAATACAGCTACGGTGGCCTTCACGCTTCAAAAAGCCGTCTCTTGGTCTCGTAAACATCCTTGTTCTTTTTTCGGGAGAAGAAGAAGAAGACTACTGTTCCTGAAATATCCTGAAATATGGATTTTGAATACGTGGGGTCCTCCATGTTTCCTTCTTCTAACTTACTGGGGCCGGGAAGCAACGATACCGGTTAGTAACGTTAGCGTTAAGTTCTCCGGGACATGAACACCTCATGAAAGGTGAAAACATGGTGTTTTCTCCTTAACTTCTCCAGGACATGAACACCTCATGAAAG
>NC_048426.1:24047195-24048730 GCF_013103735.1 Etheostoma cragini | reverse complement strand
CCCTGTGTGTGTGTGTGTGTGTGTGTGTGTGTGTGTGTGTCCCTTTCATTCAGCAGACTTGCAAATGGTTTAGAACACGTCTCCATCCGGCACTGTTCTAATAACACGAATACTTTTTAAATCTAACTTTGATTCATGAGTGTTTCAGCGTCCCGTGGCGAGCTGCAGGTGTTCCTCACCGGTCTGACAACAAGAATGAACGAGGAACCACAAATAACAACTTTACAGCAGCCAAATATCTACTGCAGACCCATTTTCAAAAATGAAATACATAACTACAATGTCAGCGTGGATGTTGACAACAAAACTCTGAGAAAGTAACCACGACCAGACTAAAACACGCGGTAAAAACCTCAAAAAGACGCTCGCCAAATGATAAAACATATGCATAAAAAAAGGGTTGATTACTTAAATACATAATTATAACCTGAAGTTATTCAGATGTGCTGCATGCGTCATGCAAACAGTGACGCGCATGCACCTCTGTGCACACGCTGCTGCATCACCACCGATCTGATTCCCAGGATTTTATTCAAACATTTGTTCTTATATTTTATCCTATTTTATGTATAATGGATAAATAAAGTTGGACGCTTGTCTGGGTCTGAGTATGAAAGTATGCAGCTGGATATTTAGATATTTAGATATTTAGATATTTAGATATTTAGATATTTAGATATTCAGATATTTAGATATTTAGATATTCAGATATTTAGATATTTTGATATTTTGATATTTTGATATTTAGATATTCAGATATTTTGATATTTAGATATTCAGATATTTAGATATTTAGATATTTAGATATTCAGATATTCAGATATTCAGATATTTAGATATTTAGATATTTAGATATTCAGATATTTAGATATTCAGATATTTAGATATTTAGATATTTAGATATTTTGATATTTAGATATTCAGATATTTTGATATTTAGATATTCAGATATTTAGATATTTAGATATTTAGATATTCAGATATTCAGATATTCAGATATTTAGATATTTAGATATTTAGATATTCAGATATTTAGATATTTAGATATTCAGATATTTAGATATTTAGATATTCAGATATTTAGATATTTAGATATTTAGATATTTAGATATTCAGATATTGAGATATTTAGAAAGCAGACTTATGAACACACCGATGAATTAAAAGCACAACTGGTGACCTAAGATTCCCAGAGGAGTCCAATGATGTCCAATGATGTCCTGAGTGATGTCATGAGGGCGGTCATTAGCTGTATTTAGTGTAATCTGGAGGACAACCCCCCCCCCCCCTCCCCTTCTGTGTGCTGAGCAGAGAGAAGCAGATCCATTCAAGCTGTGGACAGTGAAAGTTTTGACATTTAAAGCCTTTAACTAATCACTCCGTCTGCGTTTTATCCCTTTTCCTCCGACTCCTCAGCGAGAGGGGAGATAATTTGAGCGCTCTGTCTGTTTGATGTACGGTAATCACATGTGATCTTTTCAACAGGGAGCCGGCCGTCTCGTTAATTTGACCGTCAGTGCGCGGGCCGGACCCCC
>NC_048426.1:24036822-24046960 GCF_013103735.1 Etheostoma cragini | reverse complement strand
AACCGCTGAAAAGCATTTCCATTTTCATTCATCAACGCTTATCAGTCATCTGAAGGCCCCTTCAGCCACAATCAACATCACAGCTCCGGCGCAGAGACGCGCGACAACGAGAAACTGTCAACAATCGCAGCGAGCAATTTGCTTTAATGTGGAGTGTGTTTGGTTGCAGCTAACTGCTATTTGTTTAAATCCTCTGACCCTGTGTGAAAGACAGAAGGAAGTGTCACAGCGTGGCGTAACGACACACATCAGCCAGGCATCAGTGGTGCATTCACAACACCCCCGATAACTTAAAGGGTAACTTTGATTTTTCAAAACCAGGACTCGATTTCTTAGTTTTTGTGTCGAAGTGAGTGAACGACAGTCTGTGACATTGGTCCAGTAAGTGAGACAGCTGCTTCGTCCACAGAAAAGATGGTGGGTGGGGTTTTAGTTACACGTGGGACACGTGGACACGAAGCAGGACACCAGCCCCGTCTCCTGGGTAAAACTCCAGCTGTCCTATCAAAATAAAGGCAGAAACTGCCCCCCCAAAAAATCTGTTTTTGGTGCTGACATGCTCAGATTATTATTCTATCTGAAAGACAACATTATGGAAATGATTCCCAAAGAGATAGATCTTAGTTAAAGGAGTAATGTTTCATTTGTTTAACATTAATCAGCCCCAAAAGTACCATCACCAAACCCACCAGACTCCATTCAAATAAATAGTACTTTAATTGTCGCAAAACACACTTCATTCAAAGTCGACAGAAACAAAATCAAAATCAAAAGCCGTCCTGGTTCAACTGTCCTCTGTTCCAACAATCTCCACTCTGGTTTTGTTGGAATAAACAGTTAATTCACCCATTTACATTTTGAAAAATACATGCTAAAAGTACTCTTTATATAGGCTATGGACTTGTCTCGGACTCGCTAGTATTTGGACTCGGACTGGTCTCGGTCTCGGTCGCTGGTCTTGCCCAATACGGCTTTTGGTCTGGACCGAGTCCAGGTGTCTTTAATATGTTGATAATACTATTGGAGGGAAAGTGAAACCCAAAATATTTGCCTTGATACTGTCATGCATGAGACCTTTTTTTCTGTCCTGGACTTGGTCTTGATTCAGACTCAAACCTTTTTGGACTCGGTCTAGACTTGGACTCGACTAAGGTGGTCTTGACTACAGCCCTGGGGGACGGAAATCAACGATGTACATCTGCCCTCCAGGGTTACATTGCAGCCCGGTTCGGAGCTGCTGTTTACACCGTTCTTGCTCAATACGGGACCAATTTCAAACGTATCTGAAAATAGGGTCCAGGTTGAGAAATACCCAAAATACCCAACGTTAACGGGCAGATTTCCTAAACACACGCCCGCTCCCCAGTGGATGGACCATTCAGATTTGACTGACCATGAACTTCCCTCTAGCACTATGAGGCCTGCAGAAACTAGGGCCATCATAGCCAGTCTCGCTATCTTTGATCCTCTTAGTTATCAATGTTGAGGGGCCGATACACTACCGGTCAAAGGTTTAGGGTCACTTACAAATTTCCGTCCCACTTCATTATAGACCGAATACCAGCTGATGTGAGTGGGGGGGGCTGTTCTTTAATGCAATATCTACATTGCCCATTATGAGCAACCATTCATCCAAGGCTCCAAAAATGTTCATTCTGTTGACTTATCTGATATCATTTTAAAAAACATTGGAGAAACCTTTTGAATTATGTTAGCACATAATGTAATCTGGTTACTGCCCTGGTTAAAAAAAAACAATGCAACTGCTCTCAGCTGGTCTACAATGGAGTGCAATGGAAATTTCTAAGTGACCCCAAACTTTTGACTGATAGCGTACTTTAACAACAGTAATTTGAAGGTAAATGAGAACGTTATCGACAGGCTGCAGGAACATCACATCTTCATGTTTCCATTTGTTCTGATGTGCAAGGAGACTTTTCATCATCAAACCAGCGGAGCAGGTTCAGCCTTAAAGGATGTCATCAAGGACAGTCTCTGCAATCAGGGACCCATTGATTGGCAGTGAGATGCACAGCGGCCTTTACATTCAGAGGAGGTGAACGCCAACATCAAGGCTGTTCCTCCGCCCGCCCACCCGCCCGCCCATCCTCCTCCTCATCATCGTCTCGGAGTCACAAGCAGCGTTTTCCTGTTTCACTAACTGACCTCCGTTCGATGAAGTAAACATCATCCAACGTCCCGTAATATCCCCAAAGTGTGTGTTTATCATCCGATCCAATCACGTTTCCTTCATCTTCCAATTGTTCTTCATCTTCTCGGCAGTTAAAACGCTCCACCTGTGTGTGCAGCTCGCAGGAACACACAGATGGTGTGATTAAGGGCACAAAAATGGATCTTTTGGAAGATCAAGGAAATGTTATTGATTCATTTCTGATGATTGGGGTCCTGACACAACGCTGTTGTTTCAGAAAACCACTGAATGTCAGCTTTCAGCCAACAGTTTAGAGAATGTGTCCTAAACTTGCAATTAACACTCCCCAACCTGGTGAGCAACGCAGGTAACATTGTAAAGTGGCCGGTTACGTCGTCGAGTTTATAATGACTTTGAAATCTTTGCTTGCGGAAAACAAAAACAATAAGAAGTTGAGCGGGGTCGTGTTGAAATGAAAGCTCAACTCGTACTTATTCCAACTTCTAACTGTTAAGTGGAAAAAAAGTCAAATAATGTACTTCACAACCACAGATTGCCTTTCATGTTTATTTAAATTTTTCGTTGAGTCATCATTCCATTGATTGGTTTTCAGGTCATTGTAAGGGAATGGACTCTTCACTCAGCTTTTATCGTTTTACCTACAAGACAAAAAAAAGATTATTGACATTTGAAGCTGATATTGTGGAAGTGTAATGTGCTTTAACCCTCATGGTGTCCTCATGGTGTCCTCATGTTGTCCTCATGGTGTCCTCATGTTGTCCTCATGTTGTCCTCATGTTGTCCTCATGGTGTCCTCATGGTGTCCTCATGTTGTCCTCATGTTGTCCTCATGTTGTCTTCATGTTGTCCTATATCAATGTTCTTTTTAATTCCCCAAAATAACATGATTGATTCCACCCAACGCTCTTTGCCAAGTACAAATCTCTACTTTCATTAATTTTGGGGCGTCTTATTCAATTTTATAGCATTGTAAAACAAATGGAAGTGTTTTTGAAATAGTATTGAGTAAAAGTTGACATATTCCAGTCTGTGATTATCATCAACATCCATTCCTTTAATTTTAGTCTCAATAATTCCTAATTTCTGCTTTTCTAACTCAAACATTAGGTAGAATCTCCTATAAATGAGGTTTATTGACCATACATCTAAAAAATAACTGTAAAACTAAAGTTAATAAGTTAGTGTTACGTAGTGTTGAAAACGTAAAAAAAAAAGTTACAAACATTAAAAAGAAGCGTCAACAAAAGTGCTGATGTTCCATTTTGACGTGAAGACACCACGAGGGTTACCATTTAAATGCAATGATTACATATAGGGCAATCTTTTAATTTCTCAGAAAAAACAATCTTCCTTAGGAGAGATTGAACATACCGGTTTTAACACTTTTATTCCCGCTCCCAGTGCAAAAATTGCCGCCCCCACCGCCATCAATCCGTCAGGCCCCATGCGTAGCAATCTGGGAAGAAATATCATGATGGCTTCTTGGCCCAGATAGGTCAGAATCTTAGCATAACTCCTAAAAAAATAAATAAGGAGAAGAAGTCAGCATCTGCACTCACGCATTACAATATTTCCATTGTTCTGATCATGCAATGACCTTTGGAACAGACTTTCTCTCAGGATGAACTGCGAGGGGCTGTAGACTCAAACACTGCTTATTCAGATGAGATGAGACCATAAAACAACACAAAAAACTGTTTTACAATTAATAAAGTCATTTACTGCCTGAGTGCATGAGAATACTGTTTCATTTCCAACATTATCCGTAAATGCATGATAGAACTTCTGATTTGTGAGATAAAAGCATTGATATGATTAATCATGAAACTCATGCTGAATTGAAATGAGTCTGCAAGTATTTATGATGTGTAATTTTAAATATTGGTATAGCGACTTTCATACAAGAAATAGGCTTACTGTACAATAAGGAAGTTGCATTATGTAAGCAGACAAAGAATGAACAGAAAAACGGCGATAAAGTGCAAATAACTAACTGGAATAAGATGGAAAACTAGAAAATGAATTTCCTGCAGAAAATGCGTGGGAATGCTGAATAGCAGAATTGAAGAAGATTTGAAGGATTTGAAGCGTGCTCTCATTGACTTTAATGTTAAAATAAAATGTTTAAAAGATTAATATTTGAAAAAAACAGTAGAAAAATAGTTGAAGAAGTCAGAATTTTAGAAGTTTAGAATGGTTTAAATAGCTGAAAGTGTGCAGAAGATACAGAGAGCCAAAAAACGTACGTAAGACAAAATAATAAATAAAGAACAGAATAACAATAGTGGGAATGTTGTGGAACAGCATTCCCACAATAAATAAAGAACAGAATAACAATAGTGGGAATGCTGTGGAACAGCATTCACACAATAAATAAAGAACAGAATAACAATAGTGGGAATGTTGTGGAACAGCATTCCCACAATAAATAAAGAACAGAATAACAATAGTGGGAATGTTGTGGAACAGCATTCCCACAATAAATAAAGAACAGAGTAACAATTGTGGGAATGTTGTGGAACAGCATTCCCACAATAAATAAAGAACAGAATAACAATAGTGGGAATGTTTTGGAACAGCATTCCCACAATAAATAAAGAACAGAATAACAATAGTGGGAATGTTGTGGAACAGCATTCCCACAATAAATAAAGAACAGAGTAACAATTGTGGGAATGTTGTGGAACAGCATTCCCACAATAAATAAAGAACAGAATAACAATAGTGGGAATGTTGTGGAAGAGCATTCCCACAATAAATAAAGAACAGAATAACAATAGTGGGAATGCTGTATTGTGAGTGAGAACTTGTTTCATGACCAATTCTCACAGCGTATCGCGTATTATAGAATCACCACAAAAAAGTCTCTAGAGAAGACTAATGGTGCATTCAGGTCCTTTCTCATCAACAAGCAAGTTGGAACATTTAGAATTGCAGTGTCTGGGATATGATCAGTAGCCATGTTTGTAAACATCAGCTGGGAAGCCTTTCATCTCTGTGATGTCATCTCTCAAACACTGAACCAGCTCTGGGCAAAATGAAAAGTTATTTCAGGCAAATAACCTCCCTAATGAGCACCAGAAGACATTTGTGAACGTATCGATATAAATTAATGTTGATAAACTTAAAAATGTAAAGAAAAAGGTTTAAATAGCTAAAAGTATGCGGAAGTTAGAGAGAGACAAAAAAAAGTCCGGAATAAGAATAATAAAAAACAGAATAACAATAGCTGGAATGCTCTGTGCTGTTAATCAAAAGCCAATGTAAGCAGTGTGTTAATGTAAAACTAAGTCATTAATGACACTTAAACCGTAACTAATCAACTACAGCTGAAGGTAAAATTACTTACATCTTATTTCTCTCTTCTCAGTAGTATTCAGCAGCAGCTGTTTGTCCAGACACGATGTGGAGTGATGGGCTTTGACTTTCAGTTTGACTGTACAGAAACCAGAAGGGGCGTGTTTTCCCGTGATGAAAGTGAAAGTGTGAAAAAAGAGCTCACCTGTTGTTATTATCTAATGTAATCCAATCATATGTGAACATTTAACACAAAACATATGCACGTGTTCTGGACATTCTACATATTTATATTGACATATATTTGAAGTAGTACTGCACACACGATGCTGTCAGATTACTGTAGATCATTTCTGTGACATGGAAAATCTCTAATATGTCTCTCTCACTCACACACCTCCATTTTCTCACAGAGAGTAGTTTTTGTAGCCGGGCTAACCCTTTAACCCTCATGTTGTCCTTGGGTCAGTAAAAATAAAAAACATTTTTGTGACAAAAAATAAGCGCTGAAAATGACAACATTTAAAACATTGGAATTTTTTTTTTTTAAAGCACCCACAACATTGAAAAAGTGACAAAAATGTTAAAAAAACCATAATAATGTTGAAAAAAGTGACCCAAATGGTTTTTTTCATGGTTGATGGTAAGACAACATAGGGGGTTAAGGAACAAACAACAGACACATCTTCACAGGAAACTGCATCCTGACACGTGCTGCTGCAAAGGAACACGTCTAACCACTAAATACGTTTTCTTCTTCTATCCTAACGTGTCGGACAGACTGTCTGAACGGTATGTTTTGATGTGTGCACATGCACGTTTGACCCTGCACACACCGTGAGTTGTTTGTTCCTCTATGAGAACCACAGAACCGCTTCCCCCTAACCGGTCTCTGACCTTCCGGTTTTGTCACAACCAGGGATTTTCTGCCTAGCAACAGAAAGAAAAAAGTACCTTCTGTTTTCTAGTTCCTTTGTTTAATCCGTCAAACTCTTCTTTCCGCAAAGAATAAACACTTAAAATACAGTTTGACTGAAGCTTAATGTCAGATCTTACCAGATCTTGTCATATGTGTCGGGGCTCCTGCACGCGGCCTGCACGCCGTGTCCGTTTTTATTTTGTCTCCCACGGTAACAGGTTAGAGCGTGCACACGACTCAGGCGTGGCCGAAAACGCGGTACTTGTATTATTTTGGAAGTGTTTCCAGGAAAAATAGAATACAAAAAGATATTCAAACTGTATGTCATTTTGACACAAATACATTTAATAAATGTTCAATGTTTAATCAATGATGTTTAAAAAAAAAGTTAAGTTTTGACTTAAATATATATATATATATATATATATATATATATATATATATATACATATGTCATTTAATTTTCAAATATTGCTCCTGTTCATTCAGAACAAAATATTCAGCAGCCTGTTTTGCCGTCAATTCTGCCCATGTTGTCTTTACTGTTATTAAATCATTACATATTCATGTGTAACATGACGTATTCTACTGCTTGAGTGCAGTGAAGTGTCGTTTTATCAATGGGAAACATACACATGTACAGACAATGTCATGGTTTGGGTCGCTGCCTCTCCTGGCTGTTTCCCTCTCGGGGTTTTGGGGGTTTTATTCCTCTGCTGGTTGTGGGGGGGGGGGTCGCTGCTGGATCTCTCGCCCTCCTCGTCAACACACCTGTGGCTGCCGGCACACCTGAACCAGATCCAGTAATCACCGCTCCCGTCTAAACCCCCATGCTGTCCTCGGGTCAAACTGACCCGGTTTCGGTTGAACTTTTAATGTTCTTTAATGTTTAATTTCTCATACAACCACTGTAACTTTTTATTCTTGTGTTTTATCTGTTTTTATTTATTAAATGTTTTTTTAAACTGTTTTTGTGTAAAGAACTTTAAATTGCCATTGAAATAAGCACTAAAATGTCAACATTAAAAATATTAAATATATATAAAATATATAAAAAAGCACATTGAAACATTAGAAAAAGTGACAAAAATGTGGGGGGGAGGTTGACAGTCGCTACGGCCAGCTCTATTGTTTTTGCATTGAGTATTTTCTACTAATATCTCTGATTAAGCTTAAATAAAATTATTGATTGAATTATCTGATTAAAGCTTAAAATAAAGCTCTGTTCCTGTTTTCCGACCTTCTCCCCCCAAAGACAGAGGACAGGGACGGACACACGGCCGAAATGAAGGACATCCAGCTGACTTTGATTTTTCCCAATAAATTAAGTTTATTTGTCAACAGTTGGTTTTACATTGTAGTTAGCAGGAACCATGCAGTCCAGCTCTTTATGGCCAGTACTAATAATAAAGATATTCCACATCACAGGTCACATAACAGAGTTATAGAAACACAAACACCAAGCATCCCTCCGAGGTCTCACACCTTCACATATATACACAACTCAAACCTGGCTTTCCAAACTCATTTTGTTCCTCATTTTTATTTTTGTTTGCATGTTTTCTTCACCAAACCGGGAAAGCAGTGGTTTTAATAATAATAAAAAAAAAAGAAGGTAGAAGTAGTAACAGTAGAGCAAGGCACACAATTATATGTCAAAGATTTCAAACCCTATTTTCTCTCACACACACACACACACACCGATCCCCAAACCCCGGCGTCGCTGCTGTGCTAATCATCGTTACAGGAAGTCGTCTAGAAGAAAAAGAAAGCAGTACATGATGCAGTCGTGTATGTACAGTACGTCCAGCAGTATTAATAACTCACGTCCCCACCGACTAACATCTACACAACAACACCGCTTCAGATGGCGCCAACTGTGCTCGTGTTGCATAGATTAGCACGCCGTCTCGTTTGTATTATTCCTCATTTTTTGGACTCGTGGTCCAACGCCTCGCTTTGCAGACGCCGCTGCCAGTAGAGAGGGGAGAGGTGTACTTCACAATGTACTCAGGTTAGAGGTACGTTTGATTTGATGGGTGTGCATATTGTTTCCATCGGTTCAGACAAGACATTCTCACTCGCATCGCGTCAAACAGCGACTCTCGGCCAGGTGCCTTTGGTGTTTGTTACTGACGCAAAAAGACATATTTGGAGAAACTTGATTGGGACTCTTGGCGGCGGTTTTTGACACGCTGGGTCAGGACCCTATAGGCCTTACTATCTGGCTCTCTGGACTCAGGTCTAGTCCTTTGGCGTCAAATTTAGACACGCTTGGTTGGGACTCTTGGCTGCGGTTTTTGACACGCTGGGTCAGGACCCTAGGCCTCACTATCTGGTGCTCTCGGGACTCACGTCTAGTCCTTTAGCCTCATATTTAGACACGCTTAGTCTGGACTCATGGCATCACTATCTGGTTCTCTGGACTCAGGTCTAGCCCTCTCTGGAATCAGGTCTAGTCCTTTAGCCTCATATTTAGACACGCTTAGTCTGGACTCATGGCATCACTATCTGGTTCTCTGGACTCAGGTCTAGCCCTCTCTGGACTCAGGTCTAGCCCTTTGGCGTCATATTTAGACACGCTTAGTCGGGACTCTGGGCCTCACTATCTGGCTCTCTGGACTCAGGTCTAGCCCTTTGGCGTCCTATTTAGAGACGTCTAGACAGGACCCTAGGCCTCACTATCTGGCTCTCTCGGGACTCAGGTCCAGCCCTTTGACTTCACTTTTGGGCGCGCTTGGTCGGGACTCTTGGCGTCCCTTTTTGATGCTCTCTGGACTCAGGTCTAGTCCTTTGGCGTCAAATTTAGACACGCTTAGTCGGGACTCTGGGCATCACAATCTGGCTCTCTGGACTCAGGTCTAGTCCTTTGGCGTCAAATTTAGACACGCTTAATCGGGACTCTGGGCATCACAATCTGGCTCTCTGGACTCAGTCTAGCCCTGTTGCCTCATATTTAGACACGCTTGGTCGGGACTCTGGCGTCACAGTTTGCTCTGGGTCGGGACGTACAAGAACTTGACATTAGAGATCGAGGGTGTGGTTAAAAACTGTATGTTTCAGGGACAAGCAGGACAAGAACGGGACATGGACCCCGGTCTAGGCCCTGTTGTTTGACCCATCCTCCATCCAAACCATCCTTCTTCACACAGATTTTCGGTCTTTCATGCTACTCCCTGCGTGGTCGATCTTAATACTGTCCACAGCTGAGATTCACTGACCGAGTTGGGAGTGAGAACGAGTAAATTCAGACCACAGCGACAGAGTTGTAGTCAGGTCTCGAGACCGGGTCCAAGACCACTTTTTAAGGTCTCAGACTCAGAACAGACCGCATTTTACTCGATCTTGTATCGGTCTCAGATAGAGGACTTGAAGGATTTTATTTCACGACCGGTCAAAACTACAACTGCAGGGATATAACTAAACTGACTCTGACTTTGTTTATTATTAATTAACATCATAACTGTGATTGGATGTTCAACTTCCTGCTTCAAATGCCACCAATAGCGAGGCCTGTGTGAGGTTCACTGACTGTTAACTGTGGTTGATCGCAGTTTTATTAGACAACTGTATGTCTATTTGTCTTGTGTTGCCCTTTCATTCTTTCTCTACAGACACATTTCTCCTAAAGGAGACGATAAACACGGATCTCTTGTGTTTATCTCTTTATATAGTCTCTTTATATAGACCTTAGTGGTCCCTAATACTGTATCTGAAGTCTCTTTATATAGACCTTAGTGGTCCCCTAA
>NC_048426.1:24028564-24036722 GCF_013103735.1 Etheostoma cragini | reverse complement strand
ACCTTAGTGGTCCCTAATACTGGATCTGAAGTCTCTTTATATAGACCTTAGTGGTCCCTAATACTGTATCTGAAGTCCTGTTCCCAAAATTCTGCCTTGGTGCAGAATTACAGCCTCTCGAGCCAGTCCCACAATGAGCTGAGTCTGTAGCTTTTGAGGAAAAGAGGTGGCCCCTTATGACATCATAAGGGGAGAGATTTAAGTACATTACACCTACCACCTTTGTATCCTTTAAAGCTCAACAAAAGTGGGTCTTTTAACAAATCTTAATCTTTCCAGTTTTTATTAACATTAACGCAATCTTTTCAACGTCTCAACAAAGCATCTGTGAATCATGACAAGACGTCTCCTTATCCGTCAACAGCAAGTTATTCCCACCATTGAGATATTCCCCTATGACAGCTTAAAGACATGTAGTCCAGGTTCCCAGGTTCCAGAGGCCGTGTGGCTGTGTGCAGTTCACAGAACTCATCCTAAAAACTGAACTGGTACTACAGGAGGACGAGCTTCTAGCACAGCTACAACTGCAAACAGATCCACGCAGTTTGTCACAGTGACGGATTATGAGTTACTGACTCAGTCTATCGTCTATAGATACAGACCAGGTGCTATTTGTTAGCGAGTCACATGCTACCTGTGAAGAAACACCACAAGATTACAGTTTTAACAACGTGTTGAGGAGATAACAGGGCGTACACAACTGCAGCGTTACACACTGGGATACAGGAAGGAGTCATGCACAACTGGCTGAAGATGTGTTGGTGTCCAAGAACAACACTGAGAAGACGGGAAGACGTCTGTGAGACACGATGTGAAGACAAAAAGACAAAAACGCATCGCTGGTTGCTCTAATGGGAGACTCCGACCTCCAGCTGTAAGACTTCAGGTAGAAGTTAAAGCACTGGAGCAAAATCACAGAACTGCATGAAGTTAAAGTGAATTTATAATGTTTTTAATTTAAATGTTCCATCTAATGATCATACATGACCTGTAACATTAACTGAGAAAGGGAAAAAAAACACTATTTTTGTATAGTTTTTGTATAAATGTCCGATTTTACAAGATGATTTAATGCAGGTAGATGGCGCTGAAGAGAACACGTTCTGATGGGTCACATATTTGGGTGTAACACCGGGAAAGCCCGTCTCAGTGACTATCCAGCCAGGTAAAGGGTAGCAGGAGATGTCTTTATCCAGGCCTGATCGTAGGCGGACCGGCAAAGGGCCGATGAACTCATGGGACGATTTGGAAAAAATAAAATAACGCGGCACTACTGGCGAATCGCAACAATATGCAAGACTGGACGGCTGCAGCCGGAAGCCTCCCGTCTGGCGCCATCGGGCTTCTACTTCTCAAAATGTAAAGCTCGCGTCTGTTGCGCTGTGTCTTCGTACTTCTGTGTTTCGGGTGTTTAAGTATGTTGTATATTTTAAACATGGAGGCATCTCCGTTCTATGCTGAGAGGGTGCTAAGATGGTTAGATGGTGGTGGTAAACATACTCACGTTTATCCGACAAACGCGTGGTTTTAAAAGACGCGAATCGCCATTTTGTTTCATTCAATCGTTCCAACCCGTGCTGGCACACACTGACGTTGGGTCCGGCTCCCTTTAGCGTCAGCATGGGACGCACCGGGCGGTAAACGCTCCAACGCAGCGCGGTAAGATGGCGTGGAGCGAGAAGAGATACTGGTAGGGAGTCGTATTGAAGACCCAAACTCGTAGCTTGGAGGCGTTTTACCAGGACATCCATTGTGTGCCGATCACACGTCCATCTTTTAACCCAAACCACAATCTTCTCCTAACCCCACATGGCTTTATGAACATAAAATGTTGGGGTTTTGGGTGTTTTTGTAGTCAATGACTTACATAAACACACACAAACTGTCTTTTTCCTGGTTGCATTATGTCTTTTCTCTCTATTTCTATTACCTTCACATCCCCCCTGTCTCTCTCTCTCTCTCTCTCTCTCTCTCGCTCCCTCTCTCTTTCTCTCTCTCTCTCTCTCTTTCAAAGACACATCTCACATCTTTTGAACGCAACCACAATCTTTTCCTAACCCTACGTTGCTTTAAGAACTATAGTATAATCTTGTGTTTTGGGGTGTTTTTGTAGTCCATGACTTAGATCAGAAGTTGGAAACAAGGTTATAAATTGCAATATATCGCAGAATATTGCAATATGTTTAAAATCGCATTAATATCGTATCGTGGCGTAAGTAACGTGATGATATCGTATCGGGAGGTGTCTGCTGACCCCCCCCCCCCCATAACTTACATAGACACAAACAAACTGTGTTTTCCTGGTTGCCTTCTGTCTTTTCTCTCTCTCTATTTCCTTTTACATTTCCTCTCTCCCTCTCTCCCTCTCTCTCAAAGACACATCTCACATCTTTTGCATGCACCCAAAATCTTTACCCTATGTGGCTTTACGCACTATAGTAAAATGTTGGGGGTTTTAGGTGTTTTTGTAGTCAATGACTTACATAAACACACACAACAAACTGTCTTTTTCCTGGTTGCCTTCTGTCTTTTCTCTCTCTCTATTACCTTCACATTTCCTCTCTCTCTTTCTCTCTCTATCTCTCTCTCTTTCTCTCTCACACATCTCACATCTGTTAAACCCAACCACCATCTCTTCCTAACCCTAGCTAAGTGGTTTCACCCTAAACGTTGGAAAACGTCACCAGGGAGAGACACAGGGCATTAAAAAGGGTCCTGATCCGGGCTTTAAACCGCCAACCCGCCAAGCCTCCAAAGGTGGATGCAAAGTCCTTTAACATTGCAGGTGACATTGTCATCAGGTAGCAAGTTTTTAGCCAATTGGGCTGGCGATGAATGAAGCAAATAACAATGGTTCTGTTTGAATCGGCCGGCTGCAAATACAATCCTACATTTCCCATGAACCCAACGTCGTCACGTCATACAACCATTGGCTGCGTGATTACGAGCTACGCCAAGACGGAATAAACAAACATGGCAAAGTTATTTAGTAAAAAACCGAACAAACGTGGCTATCGGCCCTGACCAATCGTCAGTATTTGACGAGTTGGGAGTGAGAGTGTGTGTATCGGTCAGTGTGATGTTGTCTTTCTTATCGGCCCATTTCTGTTATGTGTTTGTATTGCATCATTTAAAAACACATTTCCCTAAAGCGACAATAAAGTATGTTGTATATCGTATTGTGCATCACATTTTTACTCCCATTGCGTCAAAAAGTAGGCGTCTAGTTGGTTTAGGTGTCCTTGGCTTTTTGTTACTTGCAAAAAGTCTCATTTAGCGTCAAACTTAGACATGCTTGGTGGGGACTCATGGCGTCACTTTGTGGCGCTCTGGGTCCGGACTCATGAGCGGTCTAGACCTGCTCTATCTGTAGATTATAGAGCGGTCTAGACCTGCTCTATCTGTAGATTATAGAGAGGTCTAGACCTGCTCTATCTGTAGATTATAGAGAGGTCTAGACCTGCTCTATCTGTAGATTATAGAGAGGTCTAGACCTGCTCTATCTGTAGATTATAGCGCGGGCTAGACTTGCTCTATCTGTAGATTATATAGAGGTCTAGACCTGCTCTATCTGTAGATTATAGAGCGGTCTAGACCTGCTCTATCTGTAAATTATAGAGCGGTCTAGACTTGCTCTATCTGTAAATTATAGAGAGGTCTAGACCTGCTCTATCTGTAGATTATAGAGCGGTCTAGACTTGCTCTATCTGTAGATTATAGCGCGGGCTAGACTTGCTCTATCTGTAGATTATAGAGAGGTCTAGACCTGCTCTATCTGTAGATTATAGCGCGGGCTAGACTTGCTCTATCTGTAGATTATAGAGAGGTCTAGACCTGCTCTATCTGTAAATTATAGAGCGGTCTAGACTTGCTCTATCTGTAAATTATAGAGAGGTCTAGACCTGCTCTATCTGTAGATTATAGAGAGGTCTAGACCTGCTCTATCTGTAGATTATAGAGCGGTCTAGACTTGCTCTATCTGTAAATTATAGAGTGGTCTAGACCTGCTCTATCTGTAAATTATAGAGTGGTCTAGACCTGCTCTATCTGTAGATTATAGAGCGGTCTAGACGCAGACGCTAAGGGGGGATTTTTGCACTGTATCTGACTCTGAGAGACTCAGTGACCAAGCGTCAATATCTTTTAAGAGTTGGGAGAGAGAACGAGTTGCATCGCCTGACATTTCTTTAAGCAACCATCCTCCAGCAAACAGCAGGACGTAGCATCAACATGGGAATACATAAGGAAGACCAGGATCCATCTTTGTGTTAATCTGTAAATTCCAGCTGATTTCAGGTCAGTCGACACCATCTCTCCACATCAGTCACATCCAAATCTTCATCAAAGACTCCTTCTTCTGTTAACAGGTGGCATTGTCTATCTCCTGTGACTTGGAACCAAACCATGACTCCCCAAAAATATATATTAGAAAATTATAAAAGAATATACAGTACATATAAATAAAAAAAAACACACTTAATAAAGAGATCAAGGTGATTCTGGGCTGCTTGCACTTAGATGTAAGAAGCCATTTTGTTGGGAGAGGGTTTTTCCTGTTTAGCCCAATTTGATGTAAGCTTCTGACTCATTTGTGAAATATCTCTCTACAGCGGCTGAGAACTAATCCATTCTTCTTTATGATCTTCCTTTCAGAAATGTGGGATTTCCCCGCGACACTAACACTTCTAATCTGCTCCAAATCCGCTCTCTCACACACGCAATACACTGCACTGTCCCATTTGTTATTCTAAAAAACACAATATGTTAATCACATTTAAATGATTGTTGGTGTTATGGTTACTACATTGTTGTCTTCTGAGCTGTTGCATTGTCTTCTTAATCACATTAAAGCTGTAGTTTGGTCTAAAGTGTATGTGTTGTGTACAGTCTAACTCAGAAATACGCTCAGGCAATAACGCTAGAAGCTGCGTCTCTGTCGCTCAGAAAGGTCCAAGTCCAACCCCCCGGCCCGGTGTTGAAATCAGCTGTTAGGTATGAGCCGGAATCTGCCGGATGAGTTTTCGGTCCAGTTCCTTAACGATCCGTTGGGTTCCAGCAGTGAGATTTGGGGGATCAGAAGGGGGTCTCCAGGAGCCGAGAGAGAGAAGAAAGGGGGGAATGGAGAGGGCTTCCTTAAAGCCGGATCTTGGAGGTCCCTGTTCCCAACACAGGTAGTCTCTGAATGGATGGAAAGAAAGAGAGATAAGAGATTAAAACTGCAGTGGAGATTAAAAGTGTAGTGCATCATTTTGTTGTTTTTCACGTGGCCTCACTGGTTCTGCGTGATGAGAAACAACTGAAACGGCCTTTAATGAAGCGTTCGTCTGGTGCTGTAAGAGCCAATTAGTGCCGTTAGTATCAATAGGAACCAATCTTTGGTTCCTTGGGTGCAACCTAGAAGCACGCAAACACACACACAAACACAAACACACACCAAAAAAACCAAGTCTTAGTCCTCTAAAAGCCCTTTAACGTTAAGGGGACCAGCATTTTGTCCCCACAAAGCTGTCAGGACCCCATAAGTATACTGTAGTCACAGTTTTTGGTCCCCACAAATGTAGCTAAACCTGGCCCCCACACCTACCGGGTACCGATACCGGGTAAGTAAAAGTACATTTCTTCAGCCGATATCTTACCTATACCAGGATACAGCTAGTAAAGCAGTAATGTGTTAATATTTAAGCTAACGTTAGCTAGCTGACTCAACAGAGAGGGACTAGAAATCATCTGTTTAGAGCAAATTACCCCACAATATGAATACATTTTGATTATAAGTTATATTTTGTTATATATTTTTAATATATATATATATATATATATATACATATTGAAGTTATACATTCTAAGTTATAATTTGTTGCTAACCGTCGTGCAGATAATGTCGTTTAACCAAACCCTCTCGTTGCTTAACTGTATTCTGCTCTTGAAGTATTTATTAGCCATTCAGTTCTTTTCATGTTTAAATAATAATATTCTGCTTTCATGTTAATAATCAACTCTCACACAAACGATTTTATTCTATATATTCTAACATTTTACTGTATTTAAGGTTTATCTACTGCAGTTTCCTCCCGTGTGCTAGATATTCACTTGGTTTGTGTTCGGCCTTCCTATGAAACTTTGCAAACACGAACCAGTGATAAAAAAACCTGAACACACATATATACACACACACACACACACACACACACACACACACACACACACACACACACACACACACACACACACACACACAAAGGAAAGAAGTCAATTCTGGTGTTTTAGCATTTCCCGCGTCACTCAGCGATCCCTGGAGGGTTTCAGACTTTTAGTTGTGTGATTACTGAACGGGGTTTGGGCTCGGCAGCGCTCTCCTCGGAGATTATGAACCAATCACAGAGAGGCGGAGCAGAGGCTGCCGGTGGCCTTCAGCAGTCGGCTGCGCCCCATTTAAAGCACTCAAGCCGCCATTTGCAACGTGCATGCTTGTTGTGACCCATGCCGAGGTATGAGGAGCCCTGCCAGACCCGGGCTAAACTATCTGCAGTTATCAAGCTAGCGACTTAGCTGTTAAAACAAAAGACTCCAGGGGATCCACGAAGGCACGTGACTCAGCAATCATGGTTCCAATATCTTTGTGTGACATAACAACCGATGACTCGGGCATTCAACGCTAACCTCTTCTTGTATATGAACTCACATTTAATCGACACCCCCGTTATTTGGTGTTTTATGGAGTTATTCATCTCGAGTAAAGACACTTTGGAGACACCTTTGATTGTCAGCGTTGACACTGATGGAGTGGTTTACCACCTGGAGTAAGCATGAGTTTGTATCGCTGGGGTTGTTATTGTGTTGTTATTGTGTTGTTATTGTGTTGTTATTGTGTTGTTATTGTGTTGTTATTGTGTTGTTATTGTGTTGTTATTGTGTTGTTATTGTGTAGTTATTGTGTTGTTATTGTGTTGTTATTGTGTTGTTATTGTGTTGTTATTGCTGGGGTTAAACGCTGGGGTTGTTATTGTGTTGTTATTGCTGGGGTTAAACGCTGGGGTTGTTATTGTGTTGTTATTGTATTGTTATTGTATTGTTATTATGTTGTTATTGTGTTATTGCTGGGGCTGTTATTATGTTGTTATTGTGTTGTTATTGTGTTGTTATTATGTTGTTATTGTGTTGTTATTATGTTGTTATTGTGTTGTTATTGCTGGGGTTGTTATTATGTTGTTATTGTGTTGTTATTGTGTTGTTATTGTATTGTTATTGTATTGTTATTGTATTGTTATTGTGTTGTTATTGTGTTGTTATTGCTGGGGTTGTTATTATGTTGTTATTATGTTTTTATTATGTTGTTATTTTTGGGTCTGTTATTATGTTGTTATTGTGTTGTTATTGTGTTGTTATTATGTTGTTATTGTGTTGTTATTATGTTGTTATTGTATTGTTATTGTGTTGTTATTATGTTGTTATGTGTTGTTATTGTGTTGTTATTTTTGGGTCTGTTATTATGTTGTTATTGTGTAGTTATTGTTGGGTCTGTTATTATGTTGTTATTGTGTTGTTATTATGTTGTTATTATGTTGTTATTGTATTGTTATTATGTTGTTATTATGTTGTTATTGTGTTGTTATTATGTTGTTATTATGTTGTTATTGTATTGTTATTATGTTGTTATGTGTTGTTATTTTTGGGTCTGTTATGTTGTTATTGTGTTGTTATTATGTTGTTATTGTGTTGTCATTGTGTTGTCATTGTGTTGTTATTTTTGGGGCTGTTATTATGTTGTTATTGTGTTGTTATTGTGTAGTTATTGTGTTGTTATTTTTGGGGTTGTGCTTCAGAGAGCAACCCTGATGTAGATGTGCTTCCTGTCCTTCATGATTACTCCAAATGAACTTACCAGAATATTTTCCTCCAGTTTTCCCGTGAATGATTAGATCATTTGTGCTTGACACTGTGTGTGTGTGTGTGTGTGTGTGTGTGTGTGTGTGTGTGTGCATTCCTGTAGGCCTGCGTCTACAGTGTGTGATCCAGGCTGCACACAAGCAGTGAATTTGTTTTAACATCATCTTTTCTATTTTTACTCAAATCAAACCAGGAAGCTTCTAAACACAAACAATGGCCATCACTGTGTGTGTGTGTGTGTGTGTGTGTGTGTGTGTGTGTGTGTGTGTGT
>NC_048426.1:24027349-24028464 GCF_013103735.1 Etheostoma cragini | reverse complement strand
CACACACACACACACACACACACACACACACACACACACACTATAAACGAAGACACACAGACACACACACACTATATGCACAGACACACACACACACACACACACACACTATCCTCAGGGCGCACATGTTTGGGGGAGAGTTGTTGTTGTTGTTGTTGTTGTTGTTGTTGTTGTTGTTGTTGTTGTTGTTGTTGTTGTTTCCCTTTCTGATGCATATTCAGCTTCCATTTGTTTCTCAAATGAATAACAACCAATGCAAAATTGACAGTATAAAAAATCATAATAAAAATACAAAAATAACACCTAAAAATGTACAAAAAAACAAATCATTAGTCTTATATAATTATCATTATCAATATATCAAACATTTAGAAAAAAATGATTTTTTTATTAGTATTTGGCGAGTTGGGAAGTACAAATCTCTACTTTCATTAATTTTGGGGCGTCTTATTCAATTTTATAGCATTGTAAAACAAATGGAAGTGTTTTTGAAATAGTATTGAGTAAAAGTTGACATATTCCAGTCTGTGATTATCATCAACATCCATTCCTTTAATTTTAGTCTCAATTATTCCTAATTTCTGCTTTTCTAACTCAAACATTAGGTACAATTTCCTATAAATGAGGTTTATTGACCATAAATTCAAAAATAACTGTAAAACTAAAGTTAATAAATTGGTGTTACGTAGTGGTAAATGTAAAATAAAGCGAGTAACATTGAAAAAAGGGGAAAAATTGTAAGAAAAAGTGAGAAACACTGATTATAAGTGTTGATTTTGACCGGAAGACATGAAGACAACACAAGGGTTAAATAGAGCAAAGATCACGTGACCTACGCTAACATTAACGTGCAGCGTGTGAAACCCAACTAACGACCAGACGTTGAAACAACATGGCGTCCACTTTAACGGAGTAAACAGTCGATAAACAGACGAGGCTGCGAGGTTGCAGGATGGTAACAAAAAAAGTAAAACGCCAAACTCATTTGCATAAGGAAATAGAAAACTTCAGTAAAAAAAGAAGAAGCACAAACACGCTAATTCAGCGGTGAAATGAATTGAAGGATCACTGCAGGACGGGGGGGTGTTGGGGGGCGCGGGGGGGGGGGGGGGGGG
>NC_048426.1:24026785-24027225 GCF_013103735.1 Etheostoma cragini | reverse complement strand
GGAAGGGAGGATCGTGGGGGGGGCGGGGGGAGTGAAGAGGAGAGAAGGAAGATGCATGCAGGAGGAGAGGAAGGTAAGAGGATAGGAGGAGGATAACAAATGAGGGAAGGAAAAAGCGTTTAAAGAAGCGACAAAATACATTTTGGGGGAAAGAGCCCAAAAAAAAGTTAATTTTCAATTTTGACCCGGAAAGACAACAGAGGGGTTAATTACTGGGAAAAGAGAGGGGGAGGGAGAAAAAGAGTGGAAGAGAGGAGACATATCCAACAGATGTTGAGGAGGTGATGAAAAAAGGGTAAGACGCGATGAGAAGGAAGAAGATGGAAAGGGAAAGAAGGAAGGAGATGGAGAGGGAAAGAAGGAAGGAGATGGAGAGGGAAAGAAGGAAGGAGATGGAGAGGGAAAGAAAGAAGGAGAGGGAGAGGGAAAGAAGGAAGAAG
>NC_048426.1:24016534-24026685 GCF_013103735.1 Etheostoma cragini | reverse complement strand
GGAAGGAGATGGAGAAGGAAAGAAGGAAGGAGATGGAGAAGGAAAGAAGGAAGGAGATGGAGAAGGAAAGAAGGAAGGGACCTGAAATGAAAGGAGTGTTGGATGAGAGGAGGAAAAAGGTTGGAGTGGTGGAAGATGAGGGGAAAAAGAAAGAGAAAGGTGAAGAGGAGGAAATCCGACCAGACAAAAAAGATGCAGGAGGAGAGGAAGATTAGAGGATGGGAGGAAAACGAATGGATGATGAAAGACAGGAAAGAGAGAGGTTGGAGGAAAGCACATACGAGGAAGAAAAGAAGAAGAGGAAATACAGGAAGGAGTGGGGGAGCCATGAGATGTTGAAGAGGGGATGAAAAGAAGGGGAAGAGGATGATGATACACTGTAAGTACTGGAGATTAGAGGAGGAGATCAAGGTGATGAAAAAAGGACAGAAAGAGAAAGGTGAAGAAGAGGAAATAAGGCAAAAAAAGGTGAAGTGGAGAGAAGAAGAGAGGGTAAGGTGGAGGAGGTGGAGTGTGTGTGTGTGTGTGTGTGTGTGTGTGTGTGGGGGGGGGGGTTACACAGAAAATGGAAATGAGAGATACGCACAGTGGCCTCATTACATCCAGGGGCTCGGCTCGGACTAAAGCCTGGAGTGGAGAGGTGAACAGCGGTATCGCGGCCCTGTCTAATGTCTGAGATAGCAGATCAGGATGAGAGAGACACTCACCTGCTTCTCTGCCGCCGTCGTCGCTTCCCGCTGCGAACCGCTCCGCCCTCTCCTCCCCTTCTCCTCCACCCGCCTCGCTCGCCGCCTCTCCTCCCCCTCTCCTCGCCGCTCCCCCTCCTCCCTATCGGCCTCTCTCATCGGCGAGCGGTTAATTTTGGGATTAACACGCGTGGCAGCGGCTGGCTCTTTTAAGGGATTTGTAGCCGAGCCGCAGACACTTATCTTGGTCATTACGGCGCCCATATTGGATTCGAGCGTTTTAGTATCTGCCGTACATTCGTCTGCGGAGGAGTCTATCGGGGCGACGCGCGCCCGGGGATTAAGATAAGGAAGCCCCTCATTACGACTCCTCTCCTCCAGCCGCGGGCTGACACTGGCAGCGGCCGCGACTTCGCCTCCAGCGACATCACAGAGGAGGTACAGGTCTCTCAGCTCCTCTTGCTCGGCGCCAGGGCACACGGGAGGAAGAGGAGGAAAAGAGGGCGGGTTGCAAGGCCCTCGGAGAGAGGAGGAGGAGGAGGAGGAGGAGGAGGAGGAAAAAGGGCCACGACGAGGCTCCAGGAAAGGAGACAAGGTGCTGTGTGTTTCCTCTCTGGGACTCGATCCTTGGAAATGCATCCTGTGATCCTGGTCTAACACAAACTCCTTCGAGGGAGACATGTGGCTCAGACTATCACCTGGATCAGAAGTATCGCTTGGTTTTGAACGCGCCGAGTGAGCTCCACAGCCAGTGTCCGAGGAGGGCGAGGACTCTGAGTTCTCCTTCGTAGGATCGTGCCGTGGTTTCTTGGTGAGCGCCATGCTGTAGCAGAGAGGCGGGCCCAGGTAGACCTCCTCCGTGCAGGCGGCAAACAGGGTCACCTCGTCCCGGATGTCCGGACTTGGGGGCAGGGACAGGGACAGGGAGGGGCTGGTGGGCTCTTCAGCGCGGCCAGACTTCAAATCCAGAGCACAGAAGCTGGTCTCGGACTCCGGGTCGGCAGACGGAGACAGGTTTGATACTCGCCGCCGGGTGCTGGTGAACAGGTCCGGGCTCAGGCTCGGGCTCGGGTTCTGGAGGTCCCGGGTCGGCGATGCGTAAGACGGGAGGGTGTAGGGCGCCGGCGTGGGGCACTTTTCCTCGGAGCACTGGCTGACCTCGCCACAGTCGCTGTCGTGGGACGAGAGGGACAGGTAGGCGTAGAAGTCTCCCTTGCGAAGGTGGAGAGGCCGGTGGGAGTGTTCCAACACCTGGAGGAGGAAGGAGAAAGTCTGTAAAGGTGTAGTTTTGGTATTAGTTCCGGGTCTGACTCGAGGGTCTGAGGGCGGAGGGATTCAAATCTGGGAGTCTGAGCTTAATAAATAAAATTCACTTCACCTGACTTGGTTTGTTGGTTTAAAAAACAACTCGGTTCAGAACCACTAAGGGAATAAGAAATTATGACTTTTGCTATAACTTCTGAGTTACTTTTCAATTTTATTTCATTTTGGTTTCCTGTGATTTAAAGTAATTTGTTTGGTTTTATTTAAATGTGCAATAGGTGAACCTTGTAGGATCGTGTCTCAGGATCCGGGGATCGTCTACACCGAGTTATCCTCCTGCTCGAGTTAGCACTCAACAGGGTTAAACAGGGCGAGTTTTAAGCCTCTAAACATGCTCATAGTGTCGTTACCAGTGTTTAGCCATGTGCAGTTATTCCTTCCAAGTGAACACAATGACTCTGACTGCAGTAGATGTGACAGAAAGACATAAAAGTAGTACCAATCGACTAGTGTTGACTTCACCAGGAAACAAACAGAGGTCTGGATTAACACAACTTTTATGTCTTTCTGTCACATCTACTGCAGTCAGAGTCACTGTGTTCACTTGGAAGTAATAACTGTACATGGCTAAGCACTGGTAATGACACTATGAGCATGTTAACCTTTGTATTGTCTTCATTTTCGGGACCCTCTCGTGTCCTTCGGGTCAAACTGACCCTTGACTTATTTGGGGTTTTAAAAACAAATCTGAAATAACATTTTCCTTCATGATCTATGAACAAATAAAGAGTCTTTATCTCAATTTCCAACAGGTGACATAACATCTTTGTTTAGAGAATACAGTCAGTCTCTACTAGCACACTATTAAACATGGAAGTGCGGTTCGTTTTTTTGTCATAAGTTATAATTCATGTTAAAAATCCACTATGGAAACAACATAAGTGTCATATCCAGAATAATGTTCTGAGTCAGGAAGACATGTTTATCTCAGGAAATAAGGAGAGGACGCTGATAGAAAACACGTATACCATTTTTCATGTGAAAAATTAAAAGAGTCAATTTGACCCGAATACCATACATGGGTTAGGCCGGTTGGTGCTGACTCTAGCAGGAGGATAACGTGGTGTAGACCGCACCGATTGGTTAATTTGCCTCGCTACTGACAGAACTACACATTTAAAAATAATAACAGAGCTACAGTGGGGCTCGAAAGTTTGGTTATACCAGGTAAAAATGTGTATTAATGTGCATAAAGAAGCCGAGAAAAGATGGAAAAATCTCCAAAAGGCATCAAATGACAGATGAGACATTTGTATATAATATGTCACAAAAAGTTAGATTTTATTTCCATCTTTTACACTTTCAAAATAACAGAAAACAACAACATGGCGTCTGCTTCTTTATGCACATTAAGACAAATTGTTACCCAGGGTGCCCAAACGTTGGAGCCCCACTCTACATGTATGTTTAGGTGAAGTCATGGTGTCGTGTCCCTTTAACACAATCCCCAAACCATCCAAGAAACCATCAACCAAGTGTTCATTTGCACAGTAAAAACCGGCTTTATTTCTAGTTTATACTTTGTAAAAGAGGAGTTTTCAAAGTTTTCTGCCTGATTTGTTTTTCTTTTTCACAAATCAAAAGGAAGACGGAAAACTGATTAGCTTTTAGATTACTTCACTCGCAAAAGATACCGAAGAAATTACAGTCATTACATCCTAAAAGTTATGATCTGTGAGGCGATTTATTGAATTACTCCAACTCAGTGAACAAATTAACTGAGATAACTTTTGCGACTTTTCAGATTCTTTTGCCCTCAAAACGAACAGAAATGCACGTGAGGTCACACAGGAGACTGAATAGAAAAGGTCTGCATGGGCGCCCGGGTGGCCCAGCTGGTAGGGCGGGCGCATGAATATAGAGGTTTAGTCCTTGATGCTGTGGCCCCCGGTTCCACCCTGACCTGCGGCCCCCCCATTTCACCCCTGCAGCCTGCCTGTCAAAATAAAATGCCACAAAAAATAATCTTAAAAAAAAGAAAAAGTCTACATTTTTGCTTATAGTGAAGTCATTTGTTGGAGAACCCTCATGTTGTCCTCATGTTGTCCTCATGTTGTCCCCATGTTGTCCTATATCAATGTTCTTTTTAATTCCCCAAAATAACATGATTGATTCCACCCAACAGTCTTTGCCAAGTACAAATCTCTACTTTCATTAATTTTGGGGCGTCTTATTCAATTTTATAGCATTGTAAAACAAATGGAAGTGTTTTTGAAATAGTATTGAGTAAAAGTTGACATATTCCAGTCTGTGATTATCATCAACATCCATTCCTTTAATTTTAGTCTCAATAATTCCTAATTTCTGCTTTTCTAACTTAAACATTAGGTGTAATTTCCTATAAATGAGCTTAATTGACCATAAATTCCAAAAATAACTGTAAAACTAAAGTTAATAAGTTAGTGTTACGTAGAAAAAAAGTAACAAGTGACAAACATTCAAAAAAAAGGACAAAAAAGTAAGAAACAGCGCAGATTTTCAATTTTTAAAAGAAGACAACACAAGGGGTAAATGCTTCATACCCCTCAAATCACTACCCCCCCCCCCCCCCCCCCCCCAAGGCTAAAAGGTTATGTTAGTCAATAAATGATAATAATTCATAAAAGGTATTGAAATCGTGTCATGAAAAACATACGTTTTCTGTTGTGGATTTACGTAGAAACATGCAAAAATATTTCTCCAAACTCCACAAGTTACTTATAACTCTGCATATTTTGAGTTTTGGAGATATGCTTACTTCATGAGCAGAGTGTAAAGTTGTTTTCATGGGTTTTTTTGCAGTAGAAATGGTGTTGATTGGTTTTGAATGCGCTAGCTCGGATCCCTAAAACCCAGTTCAGTTCTAACCTCCGGCTTTTTGTAGTTGAAGACATCATTTGTTGCATCAAAATATGAATGTGGCTTTAACATTAGTGATAGTGAGATGCTTGATACAGTCATATTTCTAGTGATAAATCTGCGTTTTATGTCTCTGATCCACAGTTTTTTCCTAGCCGCTGCAATATAAAATAATTAAATGTATTTATTATCAACATTTGATACCATATTAAGCTAAGTTCATTAGGGTTTCTGCATTTGCAATATATTTAATATTTAGCTGGTTTTGTTGTAATGAAATCCATAATAGGCTGATTGTTTTATGATATTTTCTCAGTTGGATTTCTGTATTCATCATTAATTCTGTACCTTGTCTCTGATCTGTGCCAGCGATGCAGGACCTTGGTCTGGGACGGACCCGCTTCTGTCGTGCTGGTTCGGTTCTTCGGGCTGATTCTCTTTGCTCTTCAGGGCCAGGGACGTCATGTCGATAATCTCCATTACGAAATCGTGCACATTCTCTTTGGCGCCCTCACCTACGCTGCAAGGATGGAGGGAGGAGGGGGAGGGAAGGTGGCTGCAGCAGGAAGAGTGAGAATTGTGCCGTTTTTTGGGCGGCAGTGACGTCTCTTTGTCTCGGACTTCCCTCCTCGTCTCCTCCGTCACAAAAGACGAGAATTTGAACTTTTCCTGACTGGTGATGGCCTTCCGTCCCCCGGCTGCTGGCCTGCCCATGTGCAAGGTGTCACGGGATCCGCAGTCCTCGACGGGCGAGAGGGACGGAGGCGAGGGGAAGGAGGAGCTGTGACAGGGCAACTCCCCTCTCAGCTGTCCCACTAAAGAGGAAGCGTGGTTGGACAGAAAGGGGAGGAGCTTGCACGACGGAGACGGCGAGAGCAGCTTTGATTCGGTTCTCTCGATCACGTCCCCGTCCTCCTGGACCGACTCCGCCGTTTTGACAAACCCGTAGGACTCCCTCAGCGACTCGCCTTTCTTGGTGAACACGCTCGACTCCTCCCGGAGGAGCTCGTCGTCCTCGTCTTCCCCTTTCACGCAGCTGTGGTCCACGTTTCCGTTCTCCACGTCGTCCACAAACTGGCTGATGTAGCTTCTCGTCGCGTTCCTCCGGTTCTCCTCCTCTTCGTCCCGTTCTCTCTTGTCTCGTTTTGCCTTGTTGTTGCCTGCGATAGTGTTGGCTTCCATTGATTTGGAGCGCCTTTGAAAGCGGTGCGGCACCGTGTTCTGAGAGGCGGAGGAAAGGGTGGTCCCGCACTGCAGCTCGTCCCGGAGACCGGCCTCGGTCTTAGAGGAAGATCGGATCCAACTCTGCAGCTCCCTCTTCATGTACTCCAGCCCCAGGACGTACGAGCCCTCCATCTCCTCTTCGTCCTCGTCGTTGCCGGAGGAGACGCCGCTCAACCTCTCGTCCCCCTCGTCCTCCTCGTCCCTAACGCCGAGCTCCTCCTCGGTGAGCGTGAGCGTGGAGGAAGACAGAAGGTCGCTGTCGTCCTCGTCTTCGTCCGTGCAGGCCGACTTGCACGAGACGTTCACTACCAGGCTCAAACTGGCCGCGTCGGCCTCATCCATCCCTTGCCCTCCTCTGCCGTTTCCGCCTCTGCAACGTTTCCTATAAGAACACGAGTTGGCGTTGGCTGCTGCCCCGCCGGTATCCAGGAAGAGGTGGCGTTGACCTCTGAGCGCGGGGAAGTCTTCCGACCCCACAGAGGAGTCCTCGGCGCTACTCAGCTCCGTTAGAGATGCTGTCGCTGAGCTCTCGTTGATCAGGGATGGGGGGCCTTTTCGTGGAGACCCTGAAATCCTAGAAAGCGGGGCGTGTCGACCGCCGAGAGACAGCGAGGCAGGAAGACGGCTGCGCTGCGGGGAGACGCTCCGAAGCGTCATGTCTGAAAAACTCCGGGTCATCGTCCCCATCAAAGGACTCTGGATGTTCTCCAGGCGTTTCAGGAGATCCAGAGTCCTTCGGCTCAGCTCCCCAGAGGGCGCTTCTCCTTGCACACTTTCATTCTTCTTTTCATTTCGTGCTTTCGCTCCCTCAATCTCGCTGCCCTGCCCATTCAGGTCCAGATCCCCAAGGCTGACCAGGCTGCCTGCGGTCTCTTCGGCGCTCCAACACGGGACCAAGCAGCTCTCCAGAGAGGCGCTACGGTGCAGCTGGTCTTTGGAGGGAAATAACTCCACACCCACAGCCAGAAGGGACTCCAGAGAGGAGCACTGAGATAAAACCGGACTGGACGCCTGGCGGCTCACAGCTGGAGGGGTCTCCAAACCGCTCAACTGGTTGATTTTAAACTCTGTGAAGATGCTGCGGGACTTAAAGGTCTCGGAGGAGTCTACACCGAGTCCTCCCACTTCAAAGTCAGAGTCGGAGTCGGCTGGGGTCAAGATTCCACGCCCGTGGATTAGGATCTCAACCGCCTCCCCTCCTCCCCTCCTGGGCCTCCTCCTTTTCTCCTCATCTCTGTTTTTTCTCATTTCATCCCTCCTCCATCCTTTCTCCTTCACATTCTCCTCATTCTTGGTTCTTTGGTTGGTAACGTTGTCTTTGTGCACACTGCGGTCTACGGTTTTAAACGTCTGCTGCTTCTTTCCCTCCTCCTCCTCCTCCTCCTCCTCCTCCTCTCCTTCGTGATCCTCATCTTCTTCTTGGATTTCAGAGTTGGATGTCGTCTCCGTGTCTCCTGTATCACTGACAATCCCACTCTCGCTCTCTGACCGCCGGCTGAACGCCGACTGGCCTCTTCCTCCGCCACTCTCCCTCTCCCCGACGCCTCTGTCTCCTCCTCGGCTGTTTGACATCAAACCTCCCAGAAGGTCCGGGAGGGATTCGATAGACGAGAACGAGGAGTCTTTACTCAGACTCTTAAGAAGGAGATGTGGTGGTTTTCGTTTTCCTGATTTGGTTTTGTGCAGCGAGGAGGAAGTGTGAGGAAACTGAGGCTGTCTGTATAATTCCACACTATGCAGGCTGTACACCTGGTAGACGTTATTGTTGTTCAGGGACAGAGTTTGGGACATCACACTGGGCTGACCCTCTGAGGAGGATCCATCCCTCACATGGGACAACATGTCAGGACTGGCTGGGACACCGATTCGAATCCCATCGGGCTGATTCCCATTGGACAGAAAGCTGTCCGAAGGCAGATTTGGTTCTGAGGGGAGGCTGTGCATAAGGTCGAGGTCTGGGTCTTCTTGGGGTTCTACTTCTGCGATTGTCATGTCCGTTTCGTCCCATTCCCAAGACTCGTCTTGTGGTGGAGCCACTGGACCAGATGGGACCAGGCTGATCTGGTGGAGGTCGACAAGACCCGGTTCCAGAGCGCTGCCGATAACCTGCAGACAAAAAAAAAGACACAAAACAAATAAGACAAGTGGGAAGACATAGAAAGGAACACTTCTTTTGAACACTTCTTTTTAGTGGTGGTTGAAGAAAGTCAAACATGACCCAAGAGCATCAGAACAACAATGAAAACCAAGGCACTCTTGTTGAAGAAAAAGCTTAAAAACCTTTATTGGTGTGGCTAATGCGTAGCAAAAAGTAAAACATACACATCAACACGAGTGTTATATATAATTTTGAGCATGTTAAAGGTTTGTGAAATAGCCCAAAGTCCCCCCACCCCCCCCCCAAAGGGACATACCATCTCCAACAGAAACCCCTGTTCACCAACTGCTCCAAACAGCTCTATTGTAGTCCTTTACTTCAGAGACAAACGTGCGTCACTTTGTAACACACGTTATAATGCTCTCCTAGCTGGTAGCATAGCATGCCCTCATACTCTGCTTCTGACTGGCTAGTAGTCCTTACCTAGGTACTGTCAGGGCCCTCATACTCTGCTTCTGACTGGCTAGTAGTCCTTACCTAGATACTACGCAACACAGAAGTGGGATGTCTCACTCTGGAGCTAAAACAGAGACCTAAACACACAGGGTGAAAACAGAATCTGCAGCAATGGTCCAGAACAACAAAAATATGGTGTTTTTTTGAAAATTAAACTATGTAAACCTATTCTGACATAACCTCTAAATTAGCACAATAGGGACGCTTTAACCTGAAGAGAAAACCAAATCCATTTAACATTCAGTCACATACAGAGCAATGTGTAAATGGAACTTACTCCCAAATAATAATATCCAACTTTTCAAAGAAACTTAGTGACTTGGGCTATGTGGTTATCATTGATTCTTTAAAAATAGATATGGAGTAGTGTAATATATTTTTCAAATCTTTCACAAATTGCTTCAGCTGTAATTTGTAAATTAATCAGTTGTATGTTGTGAAATGTGTGTTCTGAAGTAATGTTTAATGGGATGTTGTAAATCGTATTGTCACAAAATAGACTTCTAGCTGATGCTGGAGATAATGGGGATCCAAATAAACCCCCAAAAAACAGAAGTGAGATACAAACAGGAATTATAAAGGACAAAGACAGGAGGTAAGAATATATGAGAAGAACAGAAAAATAGTGGAATTTAAAAATCTATGCTGACTGACAACTGAGTAGACAAATCAATTAAACGTGAGCAATATCCATTAAAACTAAAAACACGTCATGCTGTGTGGAAGAAGACAGATTTGAAGTTGCTCAGCGAGGATGAAGAGGAATGGAGGCTCAGCTGCTAAAGCACAAACACACAAACGCACAAACGCACAAACGCACAACGTCCAAGGTTTTAACCCCGCTGCATGCCGAAGCTCTTTTCTCTCTCTCGCCATGTCTCCAGAAATATTGCTCTTAAAGAGACAAAAAGCAAGGGCACTCCGAAGGAACCGGGTCACTTCAGCAGCACAGAAAGAAAGACGTTTGTCCTTCATTATCTGTGTTTTCAGTTCTGTTCCTTTGATCTTTGGTGTTCTAATTTATAACTTTTAGTATATTTCTTGTATTTCCTGTATGTGTGTGAGTGAGTGTGTTCGTCCCTGTAACTTGCTGCTGTGTCAGTAATTTCCCAATTTGGGATTAATAAATCCACCCATCTGTCCCTCATCCGTCCGTCCATCATCCATCCGTCCAACATCCATCCGTCCAACATCCGTCCGTCCACCATCCATCCGTCCAACATCCGTCCAACATCAATCCATTGGTCCATCCATCCAACCATCCTCTGCCATCCATCCGTCCATCTGTCTGTCCATCCATCTGATATAGACTGGATCACATCCCTCCAGTCCTGACTAAGACCAAG
The DNA here is from genome assembly GCF_013103735.1 of Etheostoma cragini. Classification (NCBI taxonomy): domain Eukaryota; kingdom Metazoa; phylum Chordata; class Actinopteri; order Perciformes; family Percidae; genus Etheostoma; species Etheostoma cragini. The sequence continues at coordinate 24,016,654 of NC_048426.1, read as the reverse complement.
AGCCTGGATCACATCCCTCCAGTCCTGACTAAGACCAAGAGCCTGGATCACATCCCTCCAGTCCTGACTAAGACCAAGAGACTGGATCACATCCCTCCAGTCCTCACTAAGACCAAGAGA
>NC_048426.1:24015656-24016324 GCF_013103735.1 Etheostoma cragini | reverse complement strand
CTAAGACCAAGAGACTGGATCACATCCCTCCAGTCCTCACTAAGACCAAGAGACTGGATCACATCCGTCCAGTCCTCACTAAGACCAAGAGACTGGATCACATCCCTCCATTCCTCACTTAGACCAAGAGACTGGATCAAATCCCTCCAGTCCTGACTAAGACCAGGAGACTGGATCACATCCCTCCAGGTCTGAAGTCTTTACACTGGCTTCCTGTGCCTCAAAGAATTTATTTCAAAGTACTTTTGCTAGTTTATAAATCACTCAATGGTTTAGGACCAAAATACATTTCTGATCTTCTACTACACCATGACCCCCCCAGACCTCTCAGGTCATCTGGGACAGGTCTGCTTTCTGTCCCCAAAGTCAGAACTAAAAGGTGGTGGGAAACCTGCGGGTCCGCTGCTACTCTCAGTTCTTTAAAATCAAGGCTGAAGACCTTTGTTTTTGATGTTGCCTTTCTTTAAACAATGTTTATTTCTTTAATGTTTAATTTCTTATACTGCACTAACTTTTAATCTTGTGTTTTCCGTCCATCCATCTTCATCCGCTTATCCGATATCGGGTCGTAGGGGGGCAGCAGTTCCAGTAGGGGACCCCAAACTTCCCTTTCCCGAGCCACGTCAACCAGCTCCGACTGGGGGATCCCGAGGCGTTCCCAGGCCAGG
>NC_048426.1:24012583-24015556 GCF_013103735.1 Etheostoma cragini | reverse complement strand
GGGTCGCAAGTTGATTTACAGAAATAAAATAAAAATGTAAAAACGATTACAAATAGAGTTTTTTAGCCGTGATTTTAACACAAGATGAAACTAGGGGCTAAATTTAAAATAAAACCAAGCAAATAAATAAAAAGGGACGGCTCTTTAGATTTTCTTTGACCTCTCCGACCCCTGAGGTCATCGCGACAGATTTACGACACATTAGCGACAGAATGGGTCGTAGCGGGGCGGTGTGCAGAACGACTGGATGTGGAGGAGAATCTCCAAATAGCGGTCTCCAACATTAAACCAGGACTGGATTCTGTGCCCCAAACACACTGCACATCCATCTCATTGGGTGAGGTCAAGTTCAAGGTCGCAAGTCACTTGCACCGTTACTTTGGGGGTCGTGGGCTGAAGGTTTTGGGAACCCCTGACCTAGACTACACCACTGATGTCCCACCTCCATCAATCAGTCAGACTTTACTCATTCAGCCCTTTTTAAATGTAAATGTAGCACAGAGTGCTTCATGCAATAGCCCCCCCCCCCCCCACACACACACACACACACACACACACACAAACACAGATATACACACAACACAATACCCCCCCGACCCCCACAAATCTTAAAATTCAGAGGTTGTAAAAGAAGAAGAGTATTACTTCTTCTTTCACCCCCCCATTAATCGACAAATAATCAGTTCATTAAAACAGAAAGCGAGTTCATCTCCAGAGGAGAGACACTTCACCCTCGTGTTGTCTTCACGTTGACCCGCCATTTTTAGTTTTTTGGGGTGAAAATTTGAAATTTTAACTTAAAGACACTTTTACAGCTCCCCCCGGTGTTTTTGTCACTTTTCCCGAAGTTCTTTGCCCCTTTTACCAATGATTTGGTCGATTATTTTCGGCGCTTTTCGGGACATTTTTGTTGTTGTTTTTTTGACATTTTTGTCACTTTTTCTCAAAATGAATTCTTCAAATGCCATAAAAATTAAATAAACACCCAATTTAAATAAATGTAGTGAACTGATCACTGACAATACTCGTTGTATTACAACAACATTGTATGGAACCATTCACGGTTGTTTTTTTGGACAAGAAGCCCAAATTTCTGATAGAGAAACTTATTGAAAACGGGTCAAATTTGACCCGAGGACACCAGACGGAAAGACACTTAAATATATAAATAAAGACATAAAAGCTCTTAACAGTAGCTAATAAGTTCACAACATGTAGCTTGTTAAAATCAATCCATAAAATACTTCCATGAATAAAATACACACCTGTTAGATCCCCAAATGAGTCCGAGGTGTCTCGTGCAGCATGGTTTAATTTGGGTTTTTATATCCGAGGCATTAACATTATGACGTTTTCTTCTCCTCTTCAGTGAGAACATGTGATCCCCGCTCGTAAAGCACATGAAGGATCCAGTGTAATCTCTGATTTGATGTAAACGGGTCTATGTTAACGCTGCAGGGACGTCGTGGGAATGAAGTCGTCCCCCCCCCCCCCCCCCCGAATATACCTGTTAGTCCAAATGTAAAATATGGAAATCATATTTTCAACCACTTCCCCCGCGATTATGAAACACGTTTTTGAGCGGCGTTACGAGGAACATATGGAGGTTTTCATTCACCACTTTTTTGCAATTACATTCAAAGCGGCCTGTCTGCTCCTCCACTCAGCACGGGGGGAGTGGGGGGGGGGGGTGATTTATCTGTGCGTTTGTGTTCATTTTGAATCGGAGCGGTGACGCCGGGCTCCCTCAGCACGCTGACAAGCGGCGCAGCAGCGAGCCGGGAGAGACGAGTACACATGAATAATCACCCCGGCGCTGCCAGATAGCCGCGCTCTCCTTGGGCCTTCCAGCAGATGCTATGCTAACAAATGGGAGCAGTCAAACCACAGCTAATGGGAAAAATAGTTCTGTGTTTTCACCCCAAATACACTGCAACGCTCCCTTTGCATGCACACACACACATGGTGTCACCGGCTGCGAGTAAAGGCGGAGGTGGAGCCGCTGTAACAACTCTAGACTCTGGTAATGTTCGTGGGAGTGTAATCTCAGCGATAGTTGTTTTATTTTGACTTGTTTCCCATGTGAATCAGCTTGTTGTCTTCATGTTCTTTTTAATTCCTCAAAATAACATGATTGATTCCACCCAACGCTCTTTGCCAAGTACACATCTCTACTTTCATTAATTTTAGGGCGTCTTATTCAATTTTATAGCATTGTAAAACAAATGGAAGTGTTGTTGAAATAGTATTGAGTAAAAGTTGACATATTCCAGTCTGTGATTATCATCAACATCCATTCCTTTAATTTTAGTCTCAATAATTCCTAATTTCTGCTTTTCTAACTCAAACATTAGGGATAATTTCCTATAAATGAGGTTTATTGACCATAAATTCCAAAAATAACTGTAAAACTAAAGTTAATAAGTTAGTGTTACGTAGGGTTGAAAACGTCAAAAAAGTGACAAACATTGAAAAAAAGCATCAAAAGTGTTGAAAAATGACAAAAGGTAAGAAAACGTTGATAAAAAGCGTCAACAATAATGTTGATTTTTTTTGACGGGAAGACAACACAACGGTTAAACAACAACAAAAAAGACTAAAATATCTCCCCCCCCCCCCCCCCCCCCCCCCCCCCTTCCAACAACAATACATAAAAATAAAGCAATTGCTCATAAAGCTCAACACGAATTATTCCTCTCTGGAACAAAGCGATGAATTATTCAGAAGCGACTTCTGAGAGAAAAGAGCGCCGAGCTGAAAACCCCAAAAGTAAATACGTAATCAGAAGCGTCGGCTGTCTCTAAACATGCTCAGACGCAGGAATTCTGCCCTTCCACACACATAATTATACAAATTGCTCCGTGTCTCGTTAACAAGGGAGGGGGGTAATTTGTATTAGCCATTCATAGCCTATTAATCTAATAAACTAGTTGGCTGTGTGTGTGTGTGTGTGTGTGTGTGTGTGTGTGTGTG
>NC_048426.1:24010026-24012483 GCF_013103735.1 Etheostoma cragini | reverse complement strand
TTGGAAAATGGCTGCAATGAAACAAAGAGTGAAAAATTTAAAGGGGTCTGAATACTTTCCGTACCCACTGTATGTGCGCCTGCTCTACCCGCCGTCAACCCGTTACTTCTTACTCCATTTTAATATAAATACTCCTAAATATTAATACAAATATTTTTATTTAAAGTAGGTTTTTTTCTGAAGACAGAGCAGGAAAACTAGGAAAGTTTTTCCAATTTAAATAAAAACATTTTTACATGTTATATTTTTATATAGACAGTATGTAGTTACATTACATTAGAAAAATAAAATAAGCTTGTATATTTTGTTTTTATTTCTTAAATTTTTCTTGTTTCCTTCATAAAGTCAGATTAACCTCAAACAGAGGAATTATACAGCTGCACCCTCTTAAAATGGAATCATATGATTATTGTGATAATCGCTTTTATCATTCTGAACAAAACTGTTTCTCTGGGACAGTCGGGCCCCATGGCGGAGGTGGGCCCGGAGGCGGAGCAGCACCGTGAGGCCCTGCAGCTGCTGTCAATCAACCTGGAGCGGCGGTGGGAGGCGATCGTGATGCAGGCGCTGCAGTGGCAGACCCGACTGAAGAGAGAGCTGGGGGAGCAGCAGGTTAGAGCGCGCTGACATTCACACTTCCCTTCCTTCACTCCGCTCTGCGGGCGCTCGCCCGGCGCCCCGATACGCTCACTGAGCACGTCACAGTTTGATTGGACGCTAAGATGCAGCGTGAGAGAGACAGACGGCGCTGTGATTGACGCCGCGGTGTTTGTAGTCACGGAGCGACACGGTGTCGAGACGTTGCGTGACGCGAGTCTAATCTCTGGAGCGACGCCCCGAAAAAACCCCGTTGATACGAGCTTAAACTGCAGTCGGGTCCCAGGTAGATACGTTCATGCAGCTGAATGTAAGATTAGGGTTGGGCATCCTTTTGGTTCCAGCCAATCAGAATTGACCCGTAAGTCTCTGATTGGCTGGTTTTTGGGCACACTTGTAACGCTGTGGAGAAGTTGAGAGTGTGTGTCAAGAGTTGACAAATATTGTGAGGTGTTATTTCAGGATTTTCAAGAGCAGGGGTTCCCAAAACCTTCAGCCCACGACCCCCCCACTATAAACATATGCGCATGCACTACAGGCGTCTCCAAACACGAGCATGTCGACATAACAAAATAACAGCCATTACATTATTCTACAGTAATTTACTCATTACTTTAATTTAAACTTAACCTCCCCTAATGAGATGGATGTGCAGTGTGTTCGGAGCCCAGAGTCCAGTCCTGGTCTAATGTTGGAGACCGCTACTCGGAGATCCTCCTCCACATTCAACCGCCATCTGTGTTTATTTTTAAGGTACATCAGTGCCGAGAGAGTCTTTTCGGATTAGTAGGCGGTGCCAAACGGCGTCATCCCATCCAGAGGTAGCCGGGGGTCTTCCCTCTCAACCGAAACCCCAAAACTCAGCCAGCGTCTTATCTCACACGCTGTCTTCAGGGTCCGGTCTCTGGACAGTCCAACCGACGCGTCCTCCAGCTCGGATGTCACATGATTTCCCCTCGTTTCAAATCTAAAGAGCCGTTCCCTTTTGTATTTATTTACTTGGTTTTATTTTAAATCTAGCCACTAGTTTTATCTTGTGTTAAAATCATGGCTAACACATGCTATTTCTAATCGTTTTTACATTTTTATTTCATTTCTGGAAATCTAATTGCGACCCCCCTGTGGGTCCTGACCCCCACTTTGGGAATCCCTGGTCTAGTGTCGCGGTTTTTCTCGGTGTCCAGGGACCACAATGGAAAGAGGTCTCTGGGCTTTACGGTGTCATCCATTGTGAATTTTACTGCATGACACACACCACTGTTTTCATATTTTAATATTTAAGTGATCAAATAAAGTCAACCAATCAATCTCGAGCCGGGTGCTGTGTCTCGAACCATGAGGTAACCTGTGACCCCCGACCCCGGTGATGGTCCCCCCGGCCTGTCCTGGTTTTGCAAAGATGGATGGAGCTCTGCCGTCACCGGACCAAAACTACCTTTTTCTGTTGTGACTCTGTAAAATCCCGAAGCTTCGCACGACGGCTCCGTGTGAAGTCGGCGGATCGGTCCACGAGCAGCCGGTTGATAAAAAGTAACCTGTTGGTTCTCCGGTGCGATCGGTGTCACAGAAGCAACGTTGTCTCCGAAAACCTGTTTCTGTCCGTGGCGAATGAGAATTTGGACAGGTTTGCGTATCAGAGCATCACGCACGACACACCCATGCTGCACATGTGCAGGCTCAGGACATCTGGGGACATCTGAGGACATCTGAGGACATCTGAGGACATCTGAGGACGGGCAGGACCGAGCGTTGTAGGTATTAGGAGGAATATTACTCATGATGGAGCTGCTCGGGCCGTGCGAGGCCCAGAAAGAGAGAGAGAGAGAGAGAGAGAGAGAGAGAGAGAGAGAGAGAGAGAGG
>NC_048426.1:24007740-24009926 GCF_013103735.1 Etheostoma cragini | reverse complement strand
TTTTTGGAAAAAGGCTGCAATGAAACAAAGAGTGAAAAATTTAAAGGGGTCTGAATACTTTCCGTACCCACTGTATGCGTAGAGGTTTATGCCTTAAGCCAGAGGTCCAGGGTTCGAATCCCACCTGTGACGATTCCCTACATGTCCTCCTATTCCAAAGTAGTGTCTTCAAAAAGAAACTCAAATGCAGAAGGATTTTTTTTTTAACTTACAGCAAATTTGAATCAATGTTTGAACATGTAACTAGAAATCAATATTCATATGATGTAATTTTTGATTGTTTAAATACATCTCAGTTCCAAAGAAGGTTACCTACTATATCTCTGACTAAGGCTTTGTGCAAAAGAAGTACATTTGAACATTTTGCCAACAAATTATTCGGTATTTATTCATACTTCATTACTTCAATTCACAAAAAACCATGTAGCAGCGAGGTACTTTCTTCAGTTCATATTCTTCTCATTGGGATTACGTCAGGTTCAAAGTCACTATTTCTCCCGGCTTTTAAGATGAAAATGCAAAAAATAAAGCTAATTTAAATTTTTGGAAAATGTAAATGGAAAATATACAGTATATAGTGTGTAATATGAAGTATATTTAAGTATATTTTGTTGAAAATTAGATTAGATTCTTTCCATTTCTGCTGTCTTTCTCTTTTTTTGGGTTACAAAAGGACGTGTCAGGTCAAAAAGTTTTCTTTGATTTCTTTTCCGGGTCAAACGTGACGTGATTCTTGTTTTTAGAGTATTTTGCATGTTTTAACCCACCTGGCTCTGCTGCAGCAGCTTCTGGCAGAGTTTCAGCACGGAGGCGACTCCTCGGCGTCGGGCTCGCACCTCCGAACACAGCGCCTGGGTGGGGGGGGGGGGGGGACAAGGACAAGGTCAGGTCAAGGTCTTCCGTCAACATGGAAAATCAACACTTTTGTTGACGCTTTTATCGCCGTTTTTTAAAGTTTTTCTCACTTTTTTTAACACTTTTTTTTAAGCTTTTTTAACTTTTACTCAATACTATTTCAAAAACACTTCCATTTGTTTTACAATGCGATAAAATTGAATAAGACGCCCCAAAATTAATGAAAGTAGAGATTTGTACTTGGCAAAGAGCGTTGGGTGGAATCAATCATGTTATTTTGGGGAATTAAAAAGAAGATGAAGACAAGGACAGGAAGTAGAACAGGAACAGGAAGTAATTCTTTTGGAGATCCTGGTCAACTAGTGGCTGTTGTAGCAGTGTTTTCCATTGAGAACGAGCTAGCATGCTACGGTTAGCCACCTCGTCTCTAGTGACATAGAAAGCCGTGCAGATGTTGGACAGCTCACCCGGAGACTGAGGACGGAGGACATTCAGAAACCGGATCAGCGGACATTCAAAAACCGGGTCAGAGGACATTCAGAAACCGGATCGGATGACATTCAAAATACGGATCAGAGGACATTCAGAAACCGGATCGGATGACATTCAAAATACGGATCAGAGGACATTCAGAAACCGGATCAGAGGACATACAGAAACCGGATCGCAGGACATTCAGAAACCGGATCGCAGGACATTCAGAAAACGGATCAGAGGACATTCAGAAAATGGATCAAAGGACATTCAGAAACCGGATCGCAGGACATTCAGAAACCAGAACGAAGGCCATTCAGGAACCGGATCGCAGGACATTCAGAAACCAGATCTCACTCAAAACAGCATTTTTTTTCCAAGTTTGTTTGCATGTGAAAGCCCAAAATAACACCCTAAATCCAAAAAAAGTGATTTATTTCATAGTGTGTAACAATTCCTACTTACTCTCACAGGTTTTTATTACAACACACAGTTTATGTGATATGTTTTTAATAGAAACAAACGGTCTTTATGAATGCTCTGTGTTGCGAAGCACGTTGTAAAGTTGATTTTGAAAAGTGCTCTATCATAAAGATAATTAGTAGTACAAAACATCGTCATTACCGACAGGAAATGGACAAAACTGAGTGAAGAAGACCGAGTTTGTAATAAAGCGGATTGCTCCTTTAAACCACCGCCAAGAAGAAGATCTCTCCGTTTCTCTGCAGGTCGGTGCAACCAAATTCAGGTCATTCATAACAATTAATTAGCATAAAGTCAAATCCAGCCCACAGATCCTATATCAGCAGTAACGGTGCGTAAAATAAAATGACAACAGCCAGTATCCCCCCCCCCCC
>NC_048426.1:24001019-24007640 GCF_013103735.1 Etheostoma cragini | reverse complement strand
GAGGAGGAGGAGGAGGAGGAGGAGGAGGAGGAGGAGGACGGCCGTAGCTTTGGAATCTGCTTCTCACTGAGAAACAGCTCTGCTATAAATAAGAGCTGACGAGCTGACGAGTTCTCCTCGTCAGACGTTCGAGCGGCGAAGACCGGTGAGATGTTGTTGTAGGATCCGATTTCATCCACTCGGTAGAGGAATAACTCTGACATCACAGTCAGAAGACAAACGATAGCAGCTCAACACGAGACTGAAAGGATTTGCGTCAACATATAATCAATACAGTCGTTGACACAACCCGTCTAATGGATGCTACCCAAAGTGGACTTTTGCCCTATTTTCTCCAGACTTTGTCCATGTTATTTTTATTTATTTTTATTTAACCTTTATTTATCCAGGTAAACTGTTTGAGAACCAGTTCTCATTTACAAACATGACCTGGCCAAGAGGCTACAGAAATAAATAGGAACATACTGTACAACTTTACATAGTCAAACACATGACACATGGAACAAGCAACTGAATTAAAAAAGACAATCAACGAAGAAAGAAAAAGAATAAGTGCTTAAATATGGTTTTTAATTGTTAGCAGTGTAATTTGGGGTTTTTGCTTAAAGGTGGAGATTGGGATCAGAGATTTAAGTTTCAAGGTATTTTGTAGTATATTCCAGTGATGTACTGCTGCAAAGTGGAAGGCATTACGTCCAAAGGTAGTAGAGGTAGGAGGGGTACTAAATTTAATCAAATTACTCGATCTTGTGTGATAAGTATTATGAACGGCATGAAGAAGAGATAACAAATAGGGAGGTGTCTTGCCCAGGATCGTCTTGTATATAAAGAGAAACCAATGATGTAGCCGTTAGATGGATCTATTGGTCCTAAAAATGCAACTGGTCATCACACCAACTGCTGTAGTCATCATGAATCATATTCTCCATAACTTTACATCTGTAAAAACTTCTCTGGATTGTTTGCATTTCCTTTCCAAATGCAGCAGCGGCGGCGGCGGCTCTGCTATTTAGTCCCGGGAAGGAACCTGCTTTGGGGGAACATTTGCACCCTGCAAAAGAAAACGCCACATCCAGGATTAAAAGTTGACTGTTCACAGATTACAGTAACGTGAGTTGCTTAATTTAGCGGCGGCACCGTGTCTCCGTCCGGAGCCTAGCACCGCCCAGGACGATTGGGACTGGACTAAAGAAATGGCCATAAACAAGAGCAGGTTCTTCTCCCATCCCAGGATGCTGTGTGGCCTCGGCAGACCTTCCTCCACAGCGTTGTGGGGGAAGGTCTCCACTAAGCAAATGACTGGCTTCAAACACGCTCCCCCCTCTTAGAAATCAGCTAAATGATGAACAACACGTCAGTGTGAACGAATGAATAAAGCGATGCAGCAATTCAGTCTGATCCTGAACGCACGCATCTCACGCACATAAGTGACGTAACACGTGTTAACGGATCAAGTATTCATCTTCGTAGATGTTTTATGATGAAGTTAATGCAGACGATGTCAGGTCGCAAGGAAACAATGCGTCTTCCTGAGAAATGAATGTGCACACAGCTTTGTTTTCAAGAAAAACTTCCCGGGGGTACCACGGGATGAGAGACTTAAAGCCACTTGTTTTTAGCAAGGGAAAGGGCCCTGCTGCATTTCAACCCCCCCGCCCCCCCAACCTTCAAGTCTTCATCAGTCCTGCAAAAATAAAGGCCTAAAAATACCCCAAAAAATCTTTAAAAAGTGTTTTATGTTTAGGCTTTTTTGGTGGGATTTGCTTATTATCTGCTCTAGCTTTTCCAACATTGTAGACACATACAGCATATGGGGAGAGTAATTGATCAAAATAATGTGAAAAAGTGACACAAAACTAACATAAAGGCTCACAAAGCGACTACAGAGAGATGCTAAATGCACACAGAGACCCAAAACTCTCCCAAAGAAAACACAAATGGACCAAAAGAGACAACACGACTACAAAGAGACGCAGAAAACTCACAAAGAGACAAAACCCAACAGACACACAAAGTGTTCTGGGGAAATACATAAAAACAGGACATTCTCTTGAAGAATGGCGCCTAAAACCCTCGCCAAACACCCGCACATGAGTCTTCACAAAACAGGGGGGAAACACTGTGTTTTAGTTCTCATTTGCCACCGTGTAACGTCTCTACAACGAGAGAGTGGATAGGAACGATCCAAATCCTGGGGAATGTCAGTTTTATCACTTTGTGATCAGTTTCATGGACGCGGTTTGGTTTCAGATAACAAAAGTCGTTTTATTGAGAGTTTATTTTCAGACAGAGAGGAGGAAGAGAGAATCCTAAGTCTCTATTGTTTCCGCACTGCTGGTTTTTATGCACTGATCCCTCCCTCTCTCTCTCTCTCTTTCTCTCTCTCTCTCTCTCTCTGGCGGGTCGAGCCTGGCTGGGCCCATATTGACTCAGAGGGCTCTACAGACACAGTCGGACAAATATTTGCTAAAAAGCTTTTCTTCCCAAATACATGGAAAGCCGTGGAGTGGCTGCAGAGGAGATGGAGAGAAGGAGACAGAGGATGTAGAGGGAGGGATGAGATGGACAGAAGATGGGTTGATGAAGGGAGGAGGAGAGGCAGTGTGAAGAGAGAATCAGAGAGAGATGGAAGATTGAAGTGAGTCACGAAGAAAGAGACAAAGCCGGGACAGAAAAGATAAAGACAGAGACAACAAAACAGGAAATCAGAGACTCAGAAGTTTATTCCCAGGAGCCCTTTTGTTTTCTCGCCTTCAGTTTTCCCTGGATTAGGGGGCACCTAAATCATTTAGGGCCACTCCTGCTAGGCGCTCTGCAGTGTCCTGCTACGCCATGCGATGCCCTGCTACGCCATGCAGAGCCCTGCTACTTCCTGCTACGCCATGCAGAGCCCTGCTACTTCCTGCTACGCCATGCAGAGCCCTGCTACTTCCTGCTACGCCATGCAGAGCCCTGCTACTTCCTGCTACGCCATGCAGAGCCCTGCTACTTCCTGCTACGCCATGCAGAGCCCTGCTACTTCCTGCTACGCCATGCAGAGCCCTGCTACTTCCTGCTACGCCATGCTACGCCCTGCAGTGTCCTGCTACGCCATGCAGAGCCCTGCTACTTCCTGCTACGCCATGCAGAGCCCTGCTACTTCCTGCTACGCCATGCAGTGTCCTGCTACTTCCTGCTACGCCATGCAGAGCCCTGCAGTGTCCTGCTACGCCATGCAGAGCCCTGCTACTTCCTGCTACGCCCTGCAGAGCCCTGCTACTTCCTGCTACGCCCTGCAGAGCCCTGCTACTTCCTGCTACGCCCTGCAGTGTCCTGCTACGCCATGCAGAGCCCTGCTACGCCATGTTGATACTGTCAATGATATTAAAAAACTGGGAAATCAGAGCGGGACTCCTACCAAATATATTCTGCTGATTAACAAAACTTTTACAACTTAATAGTTTCATGCAAGTGAACAAGTGTGTCCCATACAGTGGCCTTAGGATTACATCTGTCTCTGCTTTTTGCAGACAATGTGTTGATGTTCTGCTCGCTTCTTTGACTTGTGAGACTCATTTTGGTACACAAACAGGAATATAGGAAGTAAATATTACAGTTAGCCGGTGTTGCAAAGTAGTGACATTGAAGTGGTGAAAAAAGCCCCAAAAACATTGGAAGAATCCAAGAAAAGCGCCAAAAACACTGTAAAAACTGAGATTTTTTTGTTTTTAAAGCAACAAAAACATCCTCTCCCCCGAGAAATCCTCTTATTTATTTTTTTAAACTGAGAAAACTCTCTCAGGGTGTCACGTTTCTGTCTTCTGTGGCCGTCGTCTGTTCGTGGTTAAATTCAACGGCGACCAACACACGAAAAGAACAAGTGATGACTTTATCGCTCTCTCTCTTCATGTACTTCTCCGTCTGTCACTCACCCCACCCCCCCCCCCCTCTCAGGAGGAAGGGGTGACCGACTCGGGATAAACAACAAGAAGAGGATATACTGTCCCCTTTCTTTAATGCCTGCTTCACTCTCTCTCTCTCTAAAGCTCGATCTCTCTTCCCCCCTCCTCCACTCCCCCCTTTATCTCTCGTTCTTAAATCTACCTCTCCTAAAAAACAAAATCCTCTTAACTCTCCACCACCTCCTCATCTCCACAATCTAATTACCGAGAACTGCCGTGAACAGAGGGATGGAGGGAGGGATGGAGGGAGGGATGGAGGAGAGCGGAGGTTGTTAGTGTCATTGCTATGTCAGTGTTTTTAAACAGTAAAACACTTCTAAATGAGAGTGAGACAGTGAGAGAAAGAGGACCCTGAAACTTTGAAATGGGACACTAAAGGCCAATTTATAGTCCTGCGTAAAATCAACAACGTAGGTGGGGGGTGTAGATTCGGATCCTATGCCGTAGCTGGACCTGCACCCCTTAAAAAAGGTTACTATCAAAATTCTTATGACTTATAATATATATCAAGTTTGGTGAAGATCGGAATCACTGTTTTTTGGAAGACTTTGAATGCAAGTTGGTAAGACAGTAAAACACATGGAAGATGACTAAAAACAATGGCCGCCTTCCGGTTGGGTGGAGCTGATGAAGGTAAATGTCCAAGTTAAGGCCTTCCACGCATTAGGGGGCGCTATGGAGTCCTCTTGCAGGTATGGGCCAAATCGCTCAACAGACTCGCAAAGCTCCCGGGTGTTTATGTGGGCGCCAAATCCAGAGTTTTCATAAACAGTGAGGAAAATAAGTATTTAAACACCCTGCTATTTTGCAAGTTCTCCCACTTAGAAATCATGGAGGGGTCCGAAATTGTCATCGTAAGTGCACGTCCACTTTGAGAGACATAATCTAAAAAATAAATAAATTCCAGAAAACACAATGTATGATTTTTTTTAAACTATTTATTTGTCTGATACAGCTGCAAATAAGTATTTGAACACCTGAGAAAATCAATGTTAATATTTGGTACAGCCGTCGTTGTCTCCAACGTTTCCTGTAGTTCTTCACCAGGTTTGACACCCAGCAGAAGGGATTTTGCCCCCCCCCCCCTCCACACAGATCTTCTCTAGACCAGTCAGACCAGTCAGCTCCCTCCAAAGATTCTCTATGGGGTTTAGGTCTGGAGACTGGGCTGATTTCTCAGCTTTCTTAGGATCACTGAGACCCCCCGAGGTGAGATCTTGCATGGAGCCCCGGTCTGAGAGATATGGACAGTCATGTTTATCTTCTTCCATTTTCTAATGGTTGCTCCAACAGTGGACCTTGATCACCAAGCTGCTTGGACATGTCCCCGTAGTCCTGTCCAGCCTTGTGGAGATGGACAATTTTGTCTCTGGTGTCTTTGGACAGCTCTTTGGTCTTGGCCATGTCAGTAGTTGGATTCTTACTGATTGTATGGGGTGGACGGGTGTCTTTATGCAGCTAACGACCTCAAACAGGTGCATCTAATTAGGGATAATAAATGGAGTGGGGGGGGGGGGGGGACATTTTGAAGGCAGACTAACAGGTCTTTGAGGGGCAGAATTGTAGCTGTCAGACAGCTGTTTAAATACTTATTTGCAGCTGTGTCGTACAAATAAAAAGTTTAAAAAACATTATACATTGTGATTTCTGTATTTTTTTTTTTTATTTATGTCTCTCACAGTGGACATGCACCTACGAGGACAATTTCAGACCCTCCATGATTTCTAAGTGGGAGAACCTGCAAAATAGCAGGGTGTTCAAATACTTATTAAAATCACTGTTTATTAAGGCCGTCAAAAACACGCCCGAGGGGTAAAACCAGGCCAAAACCAGTCAGGGGGCGCTATAGGGACACCCGTACCACTCTCAAGCCTAAAGGTGACTTCAGATGAAAGAGTTTCCTACTCTACACACACTGCAACGTGGAGTTCTCCTGCATCCTAAAGTCCTAAAACACCTGTTCGTAAAAGGAAGTTCCCACAAAAACCAAGCTGGCCGACTTCCTGTCAAAGAAATGTAAAAAAAATGCCCCATGGACTTCAAAATGAGACATAATGTTCTGTGAGTGATCCAGCGAGCTAAACCCCTCAAAAATGTGAGTGACGATGCTAAATCATCACAGGTTATTATAGGTAATAATTTTATGGGTGATATTAGGTTGCTATGCAGTTTTGTGCATCGGCCCTAGCAACTCAAAATAAGAAAAATAAGTTTTTTAAGAGAGAGTGAGCCGGAGACATGAAGACAACAGAGAAAGGACGGGATGAATAAGGACAAGGACGAGCTGTGAAGAACGGAGAGACAGAGTAAAGAGAGAGAGGGAAGGAGGATTTGGGCGGCCTGCGTGGGAACCCGGTGGATCCTCCAATCAATTACCAGTAATTACAAATCTCCGATTAATTCTATTTGTTGATTAAGTCAATTAAAACCACGAGCACTCGTTATCGCCCAACGAGCCTAATGAATTCCTCACACACACACACACACACACACACACACACACACACACGCACACACACGCGCACGCACACACGCACACACACACACACACACAGGATCCCTCCGCTGCTGCAACAGCGTCTACAGCATCCTCTTCTTCATCCCTCTCTCTCTCTCTCTCTCTCTCAGCTACACTATCATCTACATACTCTTCTTCATCCCCCTCTCTCTCTCTCTCTCT
>NC_048426.1:23999321-24000825 GCF_013103735.1 Etheostoma cragini | reverse complement strand
TCTCTCTCTCTCTCTCTCAGCTACACTATCATCTACATACTCTTCTTCATCCCTCTCTCTCTCTCTCTCTCTCTCTCTCTTGCTCTCCTCGTCTGACATTTCTGTCTTCTTTCCCTCCCTCTCTTTCTTTTAATTCTCTTTTCTCTCCATCCTCCACTTGCTCTCTCTGAGTTACTTCTTAATTTCCTTGTTCCAGTTTCATCTATCCGTCCGGCTGTGTTTTTAAAAGTTAAATCCCGGGTTTTCCTCTGGAGGTCGGTGCCCAGAGCATGCTGCCGTTGAGCAGGAAGACTCTTCAGAAATCCGGTCCTTCAGGGTCTGGAACCAGAACATCCTCTACTCGCAACCTTGTCCTCTAACCCCAAGGCTGGGGATTCCCAAACCATGGTCCAGAGACCTCCAGGGGTCCTTCACATAGACCGGAGGAACAGTAAACACCAAATCTGCAGACTTCACCCTGAGACTTTTAAGGCTTGTTCTGCAGCAAAAAAAAAGTTCCTAAAAAAATTACAACATCGGAAGAGCTAAAAGAATCCAGAAACATTGAAAAAGAAAAAAAAACGTCAACAAAAATGTCGAAAATAGGGAGAAAAAATTAAAAAAGATTACAGAACCTGTCAAGAAAAATTACAAAAAAACTCTAACACTAAAAGAAAACCAAAACTACAGAAATAAAGCGACAAAAATGTCCAAAAAAAAGAGAAAAACTTTGAAAAAGATCATAAAAACTGTTGAGAAAAAAAATAAAAAAATAATAGATATTAGATTAGATTTGACTTTATTGTCATTACACAGGTATATAGATTATAGAATATAATTAAAATACATACAGTAGATATATTTCCTACCATGTCTGTCTTGGGATGGATTTATAACCTAAAGATAAATACATGTAAAAGTTTAGAAGCATAAAAATCATGTTTTTTTTGGTTTTTTTAAACAACGTGTGCTTTTTATCACGTTAGAAGTCTCCTTGGAACGAGTCACACGACATTCTGCAACGTAGGCTGCCTCCGCTGACCCAGAATGCACCTGTTTTCCCAGCAGTTTCTTTACATCCCTTCTAAATGGGGTCTGAAAGTCAGCGCCATTCGTTAAGAGAAAACGGAAGCGGACCGTAGAGTAAGATGTGCCTCTCGGCCCGGTTGTAGTGCTCATATTAGAGAGAACGGTGGTCACTAGCTCAGTCCGTAGGTTAGTAGGTTGGTTAGTAGGTTGGTTAGTTGGTTAGGAACCAAATTAAAACAGGAAAAAACAAGTAATGTGATCCAACCCAGAAACAGGCGTCCGGTACCTCGGCTTCAAAACTATCGGTTCGGGTGTTTTATTAAAGAAAACCTGTGTGACAAAAAGCTCGGCGGCCTTCTTATGGAAGTCAAAGTGGATCAGAGCTGACATCATCAGGGCTTATTAATGATTTTAAGTTATTAGCCACACACACACACACACACACACACACACACACACACACACACACACACACACACACACACACACACACACA
>NC_048426.1:23998057-23999221 GCF_013103735.1 Etheostoma cragini | reverse complement strand
CTCTCTCACACACACACACACACACAGACTCTCTCACACACACACAGACTCTCTCACACACACACACACACACAGACTCTCTCACACACACACACATTTTCATGCCTACTTCTACATTTCAGAGAGAAATATTCTACTTTTTACTCTTCAACCATCTGACAGATTTAGTTACTTTACACATGAAGATAAACACATGTAGTTTATAAAATCTGATGTTTTATCAGCAATGAAACAACAATATATAATAAACAATATATATAATAAGTCCAGCTGAAATGATTAACCCTTTAAACAGCTGGTTGGATTCTTCACACTTTCTAAAACGGGAGGAAGTTTATTTAATTTTAATACTTTATCTCTCGTGTCGTCTTCCCGTCTAAATGGAAAATCAACACTTTTGCTGATGCTTTCTATCGTTGTTTTTTACTTTTTCTGACGTTCATGTACCTTTTTTGAACACTTATGACGCTTTTTTAAATGTTTCTCACTTATTTTACGTTTTCAACACTACGTGACACTAACCCATTAACTTTAGTTTTAAAGTTATTTTTGGAATTGATGGTCAATAAACCTCATTTATAGTTAAATATACCTAATGTTTGAGTTAGAAAAGCAGAAATTAGGAATTATTGAGACTAAAATTAAAGGAATGGATGTTGATGATAATCACAGACTGGAATATGTCAACTTTTACTCAATACTATTTCAAAAACACTTCAATTTGTTTTACAATGCTATAAAACTGTATAATTTCAGCCCGTTCTTTTTTTTATACAGGTAACAACTTCTCATTTGCAACCAAGACCTGATCCCATCCACACAGTTCCACATCCGTACCTGGGAGCTGCCCGGGGGTTTAGGGCCTGGCTCAACGGCACCTTAGTAGTGTTAATGAGGGAGGGCCGAGCCCTCCTCGTTCACTTTCCCCACCTCGCCCCATTTTGGTCTTTAAGCCGCCATACATTTGGAAAGCTATGAAAATATAAGCACTGTGATTGGCATGATTTCCATATTTCTTCTTCTCTGTGTGCACCACATTGAGCGCTGCTGTATGAGAACGCCGCGTAGGGAGGAGCTCGGGAGGGGGGCATGGGGGGGCATTAACATACAGGACTTTCAAGCCAGGGAGTGGACTTTGCTTACCGGGGGGGAGGGGGGGGGGGG
>NC_048426.1:23995145-23997757 GCF_013103735.1 Etheostoma cragini | reverse complement strand
CCCCCCCCCCCACTCTGACATCTCTCCATTAGTGCATGTGTAGATCCTGAGCATGTGTGTGTGTGTGTGTAGATCAGGACTGTGTGTGATAACTAACAAAGTGTGGACACAGGGTGTACATTGTAATTTCCCCATTGGGGATCAATAAACAGATTAAAATTAAATAAAAAAAACACGATCTTTTCCTAAACTTAACTAGTCGTTTCGGTGCTTTAACTGAACTTCCGTCGCGGGATAACGCTCACTTTTTTATTGCCTTCTGCCGCTCTGTCACCCGAGTCAACACGGCCCTCAGGTTCATCTACTGCAAGAACAGGTAGAAGGGGAATCTATGCAAGGCTGAAGTGAAAAGGAATACCCTAAGATGAAACTAACGGCCCTATTTATAATGATCTAAGTGCACCGTGTGCGGTTTAGGGCGTGAACAAATCCACGGAAAAAGGTGAAAAATTAAAGTAAACTGAAATGCTACACTATTAATTTTAGACCAGGTTGTTGTTGGTCCATGGTGCGCAAGGGCGGATTTAGTCATTTTGAGGCCAAAGGCAAACACAAGCATGGGGCCCTCCACAACCCTGGTTCTCCCCCTTTTCAGTCCTTTTTTTTTTCATTGTATAGGAGCCAAAACCTGCTTATCTTTCTCTCCATTCTTCATTTGCATGTAAAAGTTACTGCTTGTAAATCTGCGCCCCTTCTTGATTTCTTGGAAAAAACTCTGTCCCTGACATGTTGTGGTCCCCTCTGCACTACTGAGTGTTTTGACCTGAGTGCTGGACCAGCATCCATCATAACACCTTGATTAGGGGGACTGCTACTCACAGGGTGGCTAGCTCCTCAGTGTTAGCATTGCTAGCCCAAGCGCCGGCTTCTTGCTGCACTTTAGTAACGTTAATGTTCGTGTTGTCAGTAGCCGTCGTGATAAAGGTTGTTACCTTTGGAAGTTTTGCTTAAAACGTTCCGCTTTCTTCCCGCTTCTTCTTCCTTTTTTTCAGAACCACTTCGGTAGCTTCGCTTCATTTTCCAGCCGTCTGTAGCCTCCGGCTCACAGCATGCTGAGCTGTTTGTTTACACACACACACACGTTGATGCGCAGTAGGATAATGGAATAGTCCAATGTAGTGGGGACTGGGGGGAGTTTCTCATCATGAATTAAACAATTAGCGTATCAATGTTTAGAGATATAATTAATTGGTGGAAAGTGAGACAACAAATCGTAACCATGAGTTTATGAGGCGTTTTGGGGGGCCCTTGGTAGCTTGGGGCCCAAGGCAATTGCCGACCTTTGCCTGATGGTAAGTCCGCCTCTGATGGTGCGATTAGTTGCCGCTGCCTCAAGATAGTAAAACGCAAGAGATCACCCAAACCCCCTTCCCTGTGAGACCAGCACGCCCATGGGCGCAGGTGGGTGCGTTTGCTATTGAACCGGCGTGGGCGGGCGTGGCGCTGCGCCGGGTGACCTCAGTGTGCATGACTTTTCGTACGATGTCCTGCAAATCCGTTCAAGAGAATGCGTACATCATTTAGAAATGCCTGCGCTGCACTCTCTTTCCTTTGAAGATTGGGAAAAGTTAGGATTTGAAAAAGCTAAGATTCCTGCATTTCAGCTTCTCCATCATCGGTTTTCTTCCATGTCTCTGTTGTTTCTCCTGACCGGTTGTTTCTTCTTCTCTCGTTGTCACTCGCAGCTTTCTCTCTTCTTCTCTCTGCTTAATCTCTTCTTTTTTCTCTTTCCTTACTCTGTGCTTTTGATTCTCCCTCCGTCTCCCCTCCTTTAAAGCAGATGAAAGAGACGAGTGTTTTTCTTCTCCTCCCGAGCAGATGAAGATGAAAGTCTTGAGCGTGTCTGTTGGCGCCGTTGCCGCGGCAACGTCTCACCTGTTTGTTTGCCTTCAACCCCTAACGAGCAACTCTTAACGAGAAAACACCTCTTCAAAAAACACCAGCGGGGCGTTCCAAACACACACACACACACACACACCAAGGAACACAAATTGAACAACCAAGGGAGACACAAACACACAGGTATAATCAAAACACACACACACACACACACACACACACAGCCTGTGTTCTTGGCAGGGAGTCGGCGGATCTTTAATCCTCATCATGCAGCAGGTATCGATATCAGAGCCTCGCTGTCACCTTCCATTAGCTGCCTGAGAGGAGCATCATATACTGGAGGGTGTGTGTGTGTGTGTGTGCGTGTGTGCGTGTGTGTGTGTGTGTGTGTGCGTGTAAGTGTGTGTGTGTGTGTGTGTGTGTGTAGTTAGGGTTAGGGTTCCTGATCCTTTACTTCAGTAAAAGTACTAACACCAAACACAATGTTAAAGAAAATCTCTGTTACTGGTAAAAGTCCTGCATTGAAAATGTTGCTTAAGTACAAGTCTGTAGGTACTGTCAGGGAAATGTAGTAAAAGTATTTAAAACAAAAGTACTCAATGCAGAAACATCCTCCCATTGTAGAAAGGGTAAAAGATCCAAGAGACTGGACTTGTAGGTCGTCATATTGCTTGTTTAGGGACCACTGAGGTCTCTATAAAAGAGACTTCAGATACAGTATTAGGGACCACTAAGGTCTATATAAAAGAGACTTCAGATACAGGATTAGGGAC
>NC_048426.1:23988235-23993344 GCF_013103735.1 Etheostoma cragini | reverse complement strand
TCCTCCTAAAAATCTGGTTTCTGCTCATTTTCAGGGGTTTAACTTCTCACCTCGCAGCAGGGATGTAGAGTAGTGTAGTGTACTGCGGGACCCTGTGACGGAGTTACAGCTATGGGGGTTGCACAACAAAACCAAACATGCAAACAAGTCTTAAATTGCCTTCCAAATCCACCATGTATGTACATAACGTTATTGCCACTCTTCCCGCCATGCCAAAACCCTTATTTATGAACTTCAATGAAAACTAATCTGTTTTTCCTAAACTTAACTAGTTGTTTCAGTGCCTAAACTTAACTGTCATCGCCGCATGACGCTCACTTTCTCTGCTCCAGTCCAGTACCACGGCCCCTGAAAGCACCGTCACCTGGCGCTGGCCGTAGCCGGCTCACATTCACCTGTTGGCGGCTGACCACCTGGCGCCGGTGGCCGGCGTCCCGGAGCTCTGTGGCGGCTAAACACAACCAGCATAGTTGGGATAATCCAGACAACAATCTACACACCTTTCATAGGGACTGTCTCTTCTTCATAAAGTAGTCCCTAAGAAGACTACTTTTAAAATGCCATTTACCTCCATTGGGTTTGTGTGGTGGCAGAAATCTCAGACACACATGAGATAAAGAACATTAATAATCCCTTATTGGGAGATTTGACTTTTTACATGAGCTAGTCCACGGGAAGTTACGTTAGAGATATGAATGTGTTTGTGTCGGCTGGAGTGAGCGCTGGTCCTATCGCAGCATTTTGTCTCGTTGAAGCGTCCCCGTACATTTGTGTGCATGTGTGTGTGTCTATTGTGATCTATTGTGTAAGTGTGTGTGTGTGTGTGTCTGTGTGCTCCCGCGAACCCTGCCGCCCCCCCGCTGCTTTCTCATAAAGCCGTACATTGGTAAGCTGCTGCGCAGAAATCAAACCCATCTTCGAGTTGAAACGCCCCAAAACAGACAAATGATCGCTAAAATGGAGCCGACTTCTCTTAAAATTGAGCCCCACTCTCTCCATTAACCCCCCCACCCCCCCTTATAGAAATGACTGCTATATTTCCAATCTTCATTTCTCCCCAAGCTCAAGGTCTCCTTCCAGAAATCAATGGCTTCCCACTGAGAGCTGCGAGAAGGATCAAAACTAAGAGCGGCTCGGCTCACTTTCTTCAGATAAAGTCTCGTTTCTGTACAGTTTCATCATTTCGGCAGCCGGTGTGTGTGTGTGTGCATATGCGTGTGTGTGTGTTTATCAGTCAATACAGACCGAATTACGACTTGACTTCTTCATAAGCTCTTCTCCGCCTGATTGCCGTGAGGTTTGATGGCATCACGCATAAGTACCATGACATTGGTCAAACACGTTCAAACGACTTCATGGACCGGTTTTCGTGGATTTGACACTCTAAAGGACATCGTTCATCTCTTGAGCTCTTGGTGGAACATCTTGTTGACATGAATGGGAGCTAAATATTCCAAATATAATTTGACAAATGCACATAGAGTTTGCACAGCCTCGCATTCTCAACATTCACAGTTACAACAATCCTTTAGTGCCAGATAATAATGTTAAATGGCTAAAATATTGCACCTGTAAGTTATAGGAACTAACAAACTATTGTGTCCAAGAGTGAGACGACTGAATGAGGCACTGATCGGTTCTCATGGCTGTAAATATAAATATGTGAATGACAACTCTGTGACATGTCATTCTGTTGTATGAAGGAGGGTCGTTCAGTCATTTCCAACTGGAAGAAGTAGTTAAAAAGGTGAGAACAAAACGTGATGCAAACCAAAAAAAAACAACTATTTCCAAGCTAACATATCACACGTTAAAGAGCCCATATTCTGCTCATCTTCAGGGTCTTAATTGTACTCTGAGGTTGGACCTGAATAGGTTTCCATGGTTTAATTAAAAAAACAAAAACATATTTTTGTTGTCCCGCACATTGCTGCAGATCCGGTTTTCATTCTGTGTGTTTAGGTCTCTGTTTCATCTCCAGAGTGAGACATCTCACTAGTTTTATCTCCAGAGTGAGACATCTCTCTAGTTTTATCTCCAGAGTGAGACATCTCACTAGTTTTATCTCCAGAGTGAGTCATCTCTCTAGTTTTATCTCCAGAGTGAGACATTGTACTAGTTTTATCTCCAGAGTGAGACATCTCACTAGTTTTATCTCCAGAGTGAGACATTTTACTAGTTTTATCTCCAGAGTGAGACATCTCTCTAGTTTTATCTCCAGAGTGAGACATCTCACTAGTTTTATCTCCAGAGTGAGACATCTCACTATTTTTATCTCCAGAGTGAGACATCTCTCTAGTTTTATCTCCAGAGTGAGACATTGTACTAGTTTTATCTCCAGAGTGAGACATCTCACTAGTTTTATCTCCAGAGTGAGACATCTCACTAGTTTTATCTCCAGAGTGAGACATCTCACTAGTTTTATCTCCAGAGTGAGACATCTCTCTAGTTTTATCTCCAGAGTGAGACATCTCTCTAGTTTTATCTCCAGAGTGAGATGTCTCCCTTCTATCCTATCTTTGTTGGGAGCTGCACATGCTCAGTAGCTCGGTAAGACCCATCAGCTGATAACTCTTTCTTCAGCTTTGGTCAGTCCAAGGAAGGATCAGCTGGGAGACTTCTTCTAGACCAGGGACACAACAGGGACAGGAAGTAGAACAGGGACAGGAAGTAGTATTTTTGGAGAGTCTGGTCCACTAGTGGCTGTTGTAGCAGTGTTTTCCATTGAGAACGAGCTAGCATGCTACGGTTAGCGACCTCGTCTCTAGTGACGTAAAAAGCCGTGCAGATGTTGGACAGCTCACCCGGAGACTGAAGACAGAGGACATTCAGAAACCAGATCAGACGACACTCAGAAACCGGTTTAGAGGACACTCAGAAACCGGATCAGAGGACATTCGAAACCGGATCAGAGGACATTCACAAACCGGATCAGAGGACATTCACAAACCGGATCAGAGGACATTCAGGAACAAGATCACAGGACATTAGAGGACATTCAGGAACCAGAACAGAGGACATTCACAAACCGGATCAGAAGACATTCAGGAACCGGATCTGAGGACATTTAGAAACCGGATCAGAGGGCATTCAGAAACCGGATCAGAGGACATTAGAGGACATTCAGGAACCAGATCAGAGGACATTCAGAAACCGTATAAGAGGACATTCACAAACCGGATCAGAAGACATTCAGGAACCGGATCTGAGGACATTTAGAAACCGAATAAGAGGACATTCACAAACCGGATCAGAGGACATTCACAAACCGGATCAGAAGACATTCAGGAACCAAATCAGAGGACATTCGGAAACCGGATCTGAGGACATTCAGAAACCGGATCAGAGGACATTCAGAAACCGGATCACAAGACATTCAGGAACCAAATCAGAGGACATTCAGAAACCGGATCTGAGGACATTTAGAAACCGGATCAGAGGACATTAGAGGACATTCAGGAACAAGATCAGAGGACATTCAGAAACCGAATAAGAGGACATTCACAAACCGGATCAGAAGACATTCAGGAACCAAATCAGAGGACATTCGGAAACCGGATCTGAGGACATTCAGAAACCGGATCTGAGGACATTCAGAAACCGGATCAGAGGACATTCAGAAACCGGATCTCACTCAAAACACCATGGATGTTAGCATTTTTTCAAGTGTGTGTGCATGTGGAAGCACCAGAGACATAAAATAACCCCCAAATCCCAGAAAAAGGGATTTTGTCCATAATATGGGCCCTTTAAAGAGAACCTTTAACTTTCAGCATCACACTTGAATTTTAGGTTTCTACTTCTCAACATGTTTACCTGCGTTAACGTTCAAAACACACATTATCTTTCTCATACTGTCTTAATATACACCTGCATTCAGGGGGAGTGGCCATTAAATTAATTAAGTTACATCTTTTTTAAAGAGGTTAATCCATGGAGAAGGCTTCCTGTGTTCAGCTCCTTTATGACTCAATCTACATTGACAAAATGTCACTTTTGATTTCCCCCACTCACTAAAATCATGTCTTTGAGTTTTGTGTGTGTCTTTCTGAATGTTCACAACTTTATGAGTGACTTAACTAATCTTTCTATTCCCATGCATTCAATTATTTATGCCTCTGTGTGCGTATGTGTGTCACTCATTTGCATACCTCTAAGTGCACATTTCCATACATACATGACTTAATGCACTCTTGTTTGCATTTCTACTTCAGCGTGTGTGTGAGTGTGTGTGTTTGTGTGTGTGTGTGTGTCCTTGGTTGTCAGTCACACACCAGGGCTAGGCTAATCAACGCAGCTAGCTGTTCGCTGTGTGATATACGGCTGATTAATATCCTGTTAGAGTCCCGTGGCTTTAAAGACTAACGGCTGCTTCCTCTATACATCTATCGCTTCAAAACAGCGCTGACTTCATCGGGCCTCATTACGACGATGTACTACTATGCTTAGCATCACACACACACACACACACACACACACACACACACACACACACACACAAAGCCAAGTCTTTTTTTTTTAAAGCACATTTCTGATTGGCCAAAGCTTTGACACATATTTGAAAACTACTAAAGAAAAGTAACAACAAAATGATTCTTTGCAACTTTAGTTTCATCTGTTTTTCTTCTTGTTCTTTCTCATAAGTTTTACTTGTGTTTGTTTCAACATTTTGGACATTTCAACATTTTTGCGCCACGTTTCCAAAGACGTAAGCGAGACGTGTCCCCGTCCGTCCTACCTTGAAGCTGTGGAGCTGCCCGGCGGCGTCCCGGTCCCGTCCCAGGCAGGAGTTGAAGATGAGGAGCTCGGTGTCCCGCAGCCACGCCTTCAGCTCTTTGATCCGCGCCTCCAGCTGCTCCAGGAGCGAGTTGGTCACCGGGGACAGGGCCGATCGGGGGATCGCCACGGCAACGCCGTCGCGACCGCCGCCGCCTCCCAGCAACGAGGTGTTTCCGACGGTCCGGTTCTGGTGCGACGACGGACCGGGTGCTGAATGCTCCGAGAGGATTTTCTGACAGAAGAGAGAAGAAAGAAAATGAAAGGAGTCAGGCGAGATTTACACGGCTGTGTTTCCAACTCCCCCCCTCTCATTCCTCCTGCTCTAGCGTT
>NC_048426.1:23982403-23988135 GCF_013103735.1 Etheostoma cragini | reverse complement strand
CTGCTCTGACGTTTTCCCCTCTCATTCCCCCTGCTCTAGCGTCCCCCATATCATTCCCCGTGCTCTAGCATTTCTGAGCCCCTAACCCGGAGACATCTGGAACCCTTCTGACCCGTTTTGGTGATGAATCTGCAGGGTTGTGTTACCGTACCAACCGCCGTAAACGAAGACCTTCGGCAACACCGACGCCAACATTTTGCCGCCCCAGTGGGTCACGGCGTGCCGGTCTCTGAGACTGAGCTACTAACGGTAGCGTGGCAACCACCAGCAGGGGGCGGAGTCTCCACGCTGCCTCTGGTTTATGCCCAGAGTACGAGAACGTTAATGAGATATGAGGTTTGGGCACGTTAGTTTAAACGGAGATAAGTTCTTCTACTGGAGCTAAAAACTAGGGAAAGTCAGAAAATGTCACAATCAATTATATAAAATTTTTTTTTTTTTTGGACTCACGATTCAATTCAATATCGATTTTCGATTCAAAAACAACTCTCATTTACAAAAAAAAACAATTCACAGTATGTAAATGTGGTTTTTCCATGTGTGTATGTATGCATGTAAATGTATATTCATGTCCATAACTTTCATAAATAAGTTATTTTTAACATCTTGTTGTGTGTGTGTGTGTGTGTGTGTGTGTGTGTGTGTGTGTGTGTGTGTGTGTGTGTGTGTGTATGTTGTGTGTGATGTCTGTACGCTACTGGCACCTTGAATTTCCCCTTGGGGATCAATAACGTATCTATCTATCCATCATGTGATTGCAGTAGACATACAATAATAATAAATCAAAATTAAATTTTAAAATGTATATTTGGGGAATTTTATGAATCCATTTTGAATCGGCAGAGCTTGATGTGCAATTTGAATGTGAATCGCAGATTTTGGTGCACACCCCTACTAAAAACACATGGGTGCACCGAGATAAAAAAAAAACTTAGAAATCAAAAGGAAGCAATGTAAACGTAGCGGCAGAGCGAGGACTCCTTGTGTCAATATCCCATCATGCAAAGCGGCCATCAATCAATGCACGACACGATCGTTAATCGTTTACCTTTGGAAATGCACGGATCGATGAAAGGGGGATGCCTTGCATTTATTCCTAAAGTGCTGCAGGACAGGGAGGGCGTCGGAGCTGCTGCTGAATATGTAATAATAATAATAATAATAATATTAATAATAATAACATGAATATTAATAATAATAATAATAATAATCACAGTGTCACTGGTGTTGTTCCGGGTGCAAACAGATCATCTGCTAATTCAGAGCTGATGTCACAGCGACAACAAAACCATGTTTAGACTCAAAGCAAACACAGGAACAACTTACAATAACATGAGACTGCAAGTGTGTGTGTGTGTGTGTGTGTGCGTGCGTGCGTGTGTGCGCGTGTGTATGTGCGTGTGTGTGTGTGTGTGCATGTGCGAGCGTAATAAGCTCTGCAGAGTAATTTTCCAACCCCTGTTGATCACACAGTAAGACACAGCCAGCCGCTGTTCCCCCACATGGATTTAGTGTGTGTGTACTGTGTGTGTGTGTGTGTGTGTGTGTGTGTGTGTGTTTTCCCCTGACCAGTGCTCATCAATAGAGAACAAAGGAACTTCTGATGTTCTCTGCGGATCACAACGAGCGTTATTAACAACCATAACAAGCGAGGGTCCGACATCAGAAACCAGTCAAGTGGGAATATGAGCGCTGCAGTTTTCTTTATAATTTTAGCTATAATCTGCACGGATTCAGACGTTTTTGGGATTAGAAGTTACTATTATTAGGATATAGTAGTGATAGTAGTGGGAATCTTCCATAGTTGTAGACTATTTTGCAGCGGTGGAATGTAACTCATTACATTTCCTAATTTTGACGTACATTTGATGTTACTTGATATACTTCTAGTCCACTTAGATTAGATTAATTAGATCAGATCAGATTAGATTGGATTAGATTAGATTAGATTCAACTTTATTGTCGTTACACAGGTACAAGGCTACGAAATGCAGTTCAGGTCTAACCAGAAGTGCAATAGCAGCAGGTGCAGGATATAGACTGGTTCCATAAGTGAAGGACATGGATATGCACTGATTCAAATAGAAATTAATACTATTATTAACAGAATTCTACAGATAGATTTGTCCTATGAATATAATATATAGATAACTAGTATTGTGAACAATATTTACAGCTGGATATGTAATGAATATAATATACAGATGGATATTACTACTAACAGATGTTTTACAGATAGATATATTATTGCCACTCTTCATTCTAACCCCAACCGGCCCATCAGACCCAAGAGCCTGGGTCTGGGTCAGGGTCTGGGTCTGGGTCTGGGCCTGGGTCTGGGTCTGGGCCTGGGTCTGTCTGGGTCTGTGTCAGGGTCTGGGTCTGGGCCTGGGTCTGGGTCTGGGCCTGGGTCTGTCTGGGTCTGGGTCTGGGTCTGGGTCTGGGTCTGTCTGGGTCTGGGCCTGGGTCTGTCTGGGTCTGTGTCAGGGTCTGGGTCTGTCTGGGTCTGGGCCTGGGTCTGTCTGGGTCTGTGTCAGGGTCTGGGTCTGGGTCTAGGTCAGGGTCTGGGCCTGGGTCTGGGTCTGGGCCTGGGCCTGGGTCTGTCTGGGTCTGTGTCAGGGTCTGGGTCTGGGTCTAGGCCTGGGACTGGGTCTGTCCCAGGTTTCTTCCTAAAAGAACTTTTTCCTCTCCACTGTGGCCCTGTTGCTTGCTCTGGAGGAACCTACTAGACCTGATGGGTCCATGTAAGTTCTGGACTGTGGTCTAGACCTGGTCTGTATTCTGTATTACATTTTTAAAGCTTTTTTTATACGTGTCTCACATTCTTTTAAAACACTCTTTTTAAAACTTTTCTTATTTTTTATTTGTCACACACAAGTTCTTATATCAATTATTTTTGTCCTATAAATGCAATTAAATTGACAAAAAACACCCAAATTCATTGGAAGTAGTGCACTGATTATGAGTTAAACATGTGAGGAGCGTTGTTGGGAACCATCCACGATACTTTTTGGGACAATCTGTTTGAAAGAAAAACAGAGTTCTGACATAGCATTGTACGAGTTGGGAGTGAGAACGGGTTTTCGAGTGCTTCTGTCTCAGTCTGTTTGCTCTCATACGCTCTGCTCTTCTTCTTCTTCTTAATAATTAGCTGTTTTTGGGGAAATTTCACATCAATTGACAAGTACAAATGGAATTAGAGTTGTTGCACAGAACCAAAGGTTTTGTATTAATAGTTTATTGTTCCAGATGTCCATTGTTCTGCTCTTCTTAATTATTCGGGGTACTATTTACAGTTCCTCCTGTTTTTTGATGATCTATTCCTTTAACAGTCCGATGTTGAAAGCTGAGCGTTCATTATCTGCTGTGTTTGTTATGTGAATAATATTTTCTCAGCTTCCAGATTTGTTTTACTAGCCTTTCTACTCAACAACTGTCCTGAAAGCTCTCCACCGGGGTTCATCTTGCATTGTTTAGACAGGAATCTAAAGCACCAGGAGGCTTTTATCTCGCGGCTTTTTCAACAAGCGGCCATGACGAGCGAAACGTCGAGCGGTGAACGGAGGGCTGCTCCTGAACGAGCCCCGGAGCTCATTAGCATGTGTGTGTGAGGTGTCGAGTCGTGGGCATGGCAGCGCCTCTCTGCCTCCTGAGTGGAAACACTCCTCGAGCAGGTGAAACCAGCCCATTAGAGGATGAAGAGGGGCGATTACAGGACCCCCCCGACCGGGGAAATGAGCAGTTAGTGCTGTGCTGAGTAGAGGAAGCACGATTATGAGTCTGGGGTTAGTTCAACTGAGGGATGGAGACGGAGCATGCACGAGGATTAAAGCTATCAGGTGTTAGTTAAGAGACAAGAAGACATAGAAACACAAATAATTGAATCTTTTTCTGAACATATGATACATTTATCAGTATCTAATGATTTGTAACTGTTCAAATTAAACACTGTGGATGCAAGGAGGCTTACACTGAATGTTGCTCTGGAGGAGAAGCTAGACCTGTTGGGTCCTTGTAAATCCTGGAGTGTGGTCTATCTGTAAAGTGTCTTGAGATAACTCTTGTTATGAATTGATACTATAAATAAAATTGAAATTGAATTGAAACTGAAAAAAGGACAGAGAGGGAAACATATGCAAAGGCAACTCAGGAAGAGCTAGAGGGAGGAGGGGAAAGTGGAAAAGGAATGAGGAGGGAACAGAGAAATTAAGAGAGAGAGTGAAAGATGATTTCTGGAGAATGCAAACGGTGAAGAGAATGAGCAGATAAGAGAGGAAAGAGAGGGAAGAAGCGGCTGGAACAAAGGGAGAGATGGCGTGTTTTAGAGCGCTGATGAGAAAAGGATGACTAAGCAGATGAAAACATCGTTGAGGCTGTTTTTCATTTAACTCCAGGTGAACTAAACAAAGCTTCTTTTTTTTCTGTATCTCCTACTGTACTGTCTGTCCATCCATGTACCTACATACTTCTATATCATCCATCCATCCACCTACCTATCTACTTAATCAATCAATTAATCAATCAATCAATCACCTAGTTTTCAATCCAAATGGCTCTATTGGCTAGTTTTAATAGCAATTTTTTTGAAAGAAACATTTTGTCCAAATGTTTAGACAGAACACAATAAACAGTGATATGAACATGAACACAACGTTAAGATAGACTTATGTTTTTTAATTAGTTTATATTAATCTATCTATCTGCACACACACACACACGCACACACACACGCACACACAGTTTGACCTTGAACAACTGCGGCAAACGACAAGCTGCCGCCAAAAACCACAACAGAAAAGATTAAGTTAATTTACAACCACCTAATTTTCTCCATCGTTCGGCCTGCGTGTGTGTGTGTGTGTGTGTGTGTGTGTCTGTGTGTGTGTGTGCGTGCACGTGCGTCCGTGGCATAAATTCTTCACAGTGCCGGGACAGTTCAGAGGCGAGGCGCAGGACATCAATTCCAGTTAATTCCCAATTTGTGTCAGAGCAGCAGATGCCGACGAGGGCGCTGATAGGCCTGTTAATATGCTACTCAAACGCCATGTGGGGGGGGGGGGGGGGGGGGGGGGGGGGGGGGGGGGGGGGGGAGATAAGCTGAAGACGGATAGAGAGAGACAGACAAGAGACCCTTGGATATTTGGACATTTTGACGAGTGTCTATGCAACTAGACATGCCACAGGAGGTAACTTTGCTTTACTTATAGGAGCAACCATACAAAGCAAATGGTCACGTTGAGCAATGCAAGAATGAACACGAGAAAGCTGTAAAATCCGATTTAAAAGTCAAGAAATCAACTTTTAAAACTCTTTTGAACTCAGTTAAGAAATACCTATTGATTAGAGAAGGTGAGTATACAGATAACTACATTGGTTGAAGTTTAACAACATATGAATGTGTTTGGCTGTCAGTGTTTCTATTGTTCATCTGAAAGTGATCCTGACAATATCATTCTCCGCTGTCGTCGATTCCACTTTATCTAAACATTAACTTGTGTATTTTGTAATTATTATATGAGTTGTGTTATAAAAATTATAGTGTATGTTTCATTTCTGTCTAATAATTTCCTATTCTAAAACAGACTGAAAACAGACCGAAAACAGACTAAAAACACAGACCGAAAACAGAACAAAAACAGACAAAAAAACAGACTGAAAACAGACTAAAAACACAGACCGAAAACAGACTAAAAACAGACAAAAAACAGACCGAAAACAGACTAAAAACACAG
>NC_048426.1:23980610-23982303 GCF_013103735.1 Etheostoma cragini | reverse complement strand
GAAAACAGAACAAAAACAGACAAAAACACAGACCGAAAACAGATAGAAAACAGACTAAAAACACAGACCGAAAACAGAACAAAAACAGACCAAAAAACAGACTGAAAACAGACCATAAACAGACTTAAAAAACTGAACGAAAACAGACCGAAAAAAGACAGAAAACAGACCGAAAACAGATAGAAAACAGACTAAAAACACAGACCGAAAACAGAACAAAAACAGGCCGAAAACAGACTGAAAACAGACCAAAAACAGACTAAAAAAACTGAACGAAAACAGACCAAAAACAGATTGAAAACGACCGGAAACAGAACAATTTTTTTTTTTTTACAGATAAACAAATGCAATGGTGTCAGAGCTGAACCAATCAGCCCGAGAATAAGGGCCGAAACTACGTGAAACTCATTTCATTGTAAATGAATGATGTTTTGGACAAAATGGACGCTTCACTTCTTCTGTTTATGATGTATTTATGATGTATTTATGATATATTTATTAGGATGATTTAGATGTACAGTATATTGTGCGTATTAATTATCACAATGTGCCAATAAAAAGAGATCCTAAATAAACAAAGCGTAAAAATTCAGATTACAAAGAGAAAGAGGGTTGAAAGAGATGAATTAAGAAAACAAAGGAAGGGTGAATGAAGGGAGAGGAGGCAGGGGGGAAAGGAAGAAGGTAAGGGACGATACATTAAAGTGAGGGAGGGAGAAATGTGGAGGAAGGAGAGAGAGAGAGATAGAGTGACAGATGATGATGGAGAGGTCTGGGGAGGTGAAGAAAGAGTGGGAGGAGAGGAAGAATGCGTGTCTGCAACAAACAATCATTTTCATCACCGTTATTTTCATGATTGATTATTTTCTCGATATGTGTCAGACGATGGTGAATAATGCCTAAAAGTGATCCAGATCTACGGGCCCAGACCTTATTTTAGTCATAAAAACACAGAAAAGAGTCAAATATCAACAATTGAGAAACTCACATTTGGCATTTTCTGGTTGAAAAACGACCTAAAAGGTTAATAATTGGTGATTTATGTTCTGTACATCATTGATTAAGAGAAGTTAGTCCCATCTTCCACATACTTTTGAGAGAGTAAAGGGTAAATGGGCCTGTATTTGCAAACTAGGCCCATTTCCAATCCCCCATTTCTCTCCGAAGTACTGGAAAACGTTGCCGCCCACTCCCAGGATCATCTTAAACACAACAGTCTTTTAAAAAAAAATACGAGTCTGGTTTCAGCCCTTGGTCAGAGTCACAAACAACCGCCGAATGACAGCTGATGCTGGTCCACCCTAACCCTGACTCTGCTCATACTCCTGGATCTGTCTGCTGGTTTCAACCCCGTGGATCGTGGCACACTCCTCAACCGGCAACACCAAACCACTGGACTCTCTGACACTGCTCTCAACTGGTTTAAAATCGTACCTCACTGACATCAATAAATAATAGTATATTTCCCTTGGAAGTGCGAGGTCCCGGCAACACCTGTGGTGTCCCCCAGGGGTCAGTACTCGGCCCCATCTTCTTCATCATTTACATCTTCCCCCTCGGCCACGTCATCAGGCGCCATAGAGTCTCATTTCACTGCCATGCCGACGACACACAACTGAACAGGAAATTTGGAAACGCACAATTCTGCAAGTTCACCATCTTTCATCCCAACTTCTCCGTCTTCAACACCCCC
>NC_048426.1:23972955-23980510 GCF_013103735.1 Etheostoma cragini | reverse complement strand
AGAGAGAGAGAGAGAGAGAGAGAGAGAGAGAGCGAGAGAGAGAGAGAGAGAGACTCATCTGTTGCCGTTGTTTAATTTCTAAAATGGAATCTGTTTCAGAGGTTGATACATATGTTAATGCACACACACACAGACACACACACACACACACACACACACACACTTCCAATAACTTTTAATTTGTGTGTGAGACGACAATGCATGTATTTATGTATTTATTTGTGTGTGTGTGTGTGCGAGCGTCATTAGACACTACAAAGAGACGACACACAGACAGAAACACACAGACACAGACACACACACACACACACACACACACACACACACACACACACACACACAGATGGCTCTGTGTTTGTGTGAATGATCTAAGTGCATCGACGCGTCCGCTCGCTCCGTTCGGTTCTTCAGAGGAACAAAGTCACATCGTCACATTTGAGCCTCCTGACGAGCCGCCGCCAGCTGTCACAGCCGCAGACCTGGAATGAATCCCCACGCCCGGGTGGTGATGAACAACTGCTGCCCACGTGCCCCTCGGCAAGGCACGCGCAGTCTACTGGAAGTAACTTGGAATCGTGGGTTATCTCAGGTGTGAGCAAGAGGGGATCGGTGACAAGGACAACGAGGTGACCTCGGCGTTGGGATGGAAATAGAATAGAAGATATCAATCAAGCTTGAGGAAAGGAGGGACAGAAATCAACTCCCAAGGTGCATTGCACTGAGAAACATCCAATCAGAGAGCTTAAAATGACGCTGGCCGTGTTGCTAATGGGGAGCTAAAGCTGGTGGTAACACTTTGTAGGAACACTCGTTGTTCTGGAGATTGTGGATCCGTCCCAGATGAGGTCTGCACTGCATACTAAGTATACTACTGTTCAACATGTACTTTTGTGTAAATAAACAGTACGGTGTGTATCTGGTGTGTATCTTTTTGTACACACTATAAGCTGTAATGTTCAACGTCGCTTCCTGAAAGCCTCGTTGCCGTTGAAGACGTGTAACCACGGTAACTCTGAGTGGTTTAAATATGTAGACGTGTAACTTAGAGTATTATTGACGTTACACAGCTCCTCGGTTTCAGTCCGTTTGTTAGGAACGGTGTCGTTGCTACTGCGTTACATTGTGGGGTATTTATGCCGACGCAGTGCCCAATATAACATGCTGTAATATTTTTTTAATGTAAATAGTACACAATTCACATTCTATTGGTTTCATTTTAAGGTTTTAGACGTACATAACAAATCTCACATGCTGTTTTGGCGTAATAAGCATGTTATAGAGTAGCATGTTGGTGTAGGATTTTGGTCACAGGCTTAATGTTTAGTCATACAAATTCAGAATGTATTATAGTATATATAAATATATATATACATATATATATATATATGTATATAGTAAATACCGCCACTCAACAAACATGATGATGACCAGCGGACTGTTAAAACAGCCAGACAACGCATCTCCCCTTCCTCTCACTGTGGAAAAGTGAGGACAAAATCTCCCAGATTACCGCCGCCATCTTGTAGTTTTTGGGGCCAGAGTCTGCGCAGTAGTGATCGGGGGGGGGGGGGGGGGGGGGGGGGGGGGGGGGGGGGGGGGGGGCGCGGTGTCAAAGTCCTGCCCATACACACCGGCCCTGACCAATCACGGGTCAATCCCAGCTGTCAATCATGATGCCTCACACAGTTTTTATAGCATTGAATAACTGATAAAAACCAAAATGATAAGAGAAATGGACACTTGAAGGCACCAACCAATGAACAACACCACTGATAACTACTGTGGTCACAGTCCTTCTGTTAAAAAACCCAAAAATGAGACCCAGATATATATTGAGCAGGACATTTTACACTAAAAATTTCTTTAAACTACAACTTGTAACATTCTGGAAGTTGCAAGAAAGGACTTTGAATTGCAGCTTTTAGCCAAATAAAGAAAATATTTCATCAAGTGCTTGGGGGAAAAAATGGAAATCTGAATATTTAAATTTTCCATGACAACTAGCAAACTGTATTTACTGATTACATTATGATTGAAAGCTCCAGAACAGCAGTAAATGGTGAGATTATTTAAAGAGCATCCATGCATTCATCCATTCATCCATCCATCTCTTTCTTTAATCTGGTAATCTCATCTTTCCATCCTTCAGTTTACATTCCAGCACACAGTTGAAGGCCGTGGTGTCAGCAGGTTGTTTTAATTGAGACGTCACTAATTATCATCTTCATGTTCAAGATTAGATCATCACTGATTAGCCTAAAATTAGACACACACACACACACACACACACACACACACACACACACACACACACACACACACACACACACACAACAGAAATATCAGTGTGATCCTGCAGATCCCACCTCTGTGTTAGGCTTCTATAAAACTCAACTCTGTGTATTTGCGTGTCTGTGTGTGTGTGTGTGTTACCTCCAGCTGTCTCCATGTGTGCGTCAGGTTGTGTATTTTGCGGTGGAAGTCGTCGGGCAGTTCGGTCCCGCTCCTCTTCAGAGACTCGGCCCGGCCCAGCAGGCTGGTCTTCCTGCTCTCCATCATCATCAGCTCGGCATGGCTGCTCTGGAGAAAGGACGACAGGACAGACAACCGTCACACACACGGACTGAGAAGACACAAGACCTTCACCTGGAAACAGGTGTTCATGTCCTGGAGAAGTTAAGGAGAAAACACCAGACTTTCACCAGGAAACAGGTGTTCATGTCCTGGAGAAGTTAAGGAATAAACGGAGGGTTTCACAGAGCGTTGAGGGTTTTAAAATAACTCGCCCTCAGTCTCTCTGATGCTGATTTTGCCAAATTCCTGTCCTACATAAATAGTAACAATAATCTATTTTTTCCATTTTTTCTCCAGGTGGTAGGAGTGAAAACAAATCATCAACATATGTTCTGTTATGTCTAAGAAGTTTCAGAAGTTGGAGAACATACAAAACAGGAGCATGTCTTTGCAGAATTATCCCTTTTTTCCCTCATAATATCAGGTGTTTTTCCAAAATGATGCACAGATTCTTCGGCATTCTGATTATTTTTGGTGGCATTTAGACCTTTATTGACAGGAGAGCTTAGACATAAAAGGGGAGAGAGAGAGAGAGAGGGCTAATGACAAAACAAAAGAAAAGTGCAGGATCTGAACCTGCAACCTCTGCAGGTAGGACTGAGCCTCGTTATATGGGTGCCCCCTCTACCCCTAGGCCACCCACTCACCCAGGATTTAAGGCATTTGACTACAAAATGGCATAAAAAAATGCCTTTATCTGCTGTAAATGGAGCAGGCCATTTCGCCCTTGCTACAAAAAACACGTGACCCAAAAATATTTGGTAGGAGACGTGGTTGACATCTTCTTTGGAGAGGTTTTGATGCGTTTTCCAGGACGTCTCCTCTGGAAGCCGCACGCCGTCCTCCACATAGGAGGAAGCTTCTCCAGCCTACAGGTGGGGGAGCGCTTGATATCGTTCAGTTGTTTTTTCACGGCGGTTGTTTGCAGCTCGTCTCGTGATGAAACGTTTGAGGAGTGTTCAGCACGTTTCACTCGCTGCTGTGACTGCTTTAAAAAGGTAAAGCTGTGGCGGCTCTGCAGACGCGTGGGAATCAAACGCAGCGGCAGACTGCGGAGTTCCTTTCTGGAAACATTTTAAAGAAGTTTTGTTCCACCAAAGCGTTGCTGCATATTGTCTTGCCTCCTGGTTTAAGCCTTTGTTGGAGCGCTGTCGTCGGGGAAGCGAAGAAGCAACACAACACGTGTTAGGCATGATATACTGCACGTAGGCCTCCTTTTTAATTGACACTAACCCGTTGAGTTCTAAGGGGCTCTTTCACATTTCTTTGTAAGTTCACATTTATGGATATTTGCATATTAACCTGATTGCCGTGTGTTTTATTTCAAAATGTTGAGAACAAACTCAGCTTTGTGTGAAGTGAGGCCAAAATGCGTTCCAGAGCAACGTGTAAAGAGATAAGATAGTGACTAACTAAAGCAGAAAAGATGATTTTCTGGGTCGTAGCCCTGTGTCTTATCCCTCCATTTTCCACATCCATACCACTCGCTACGGCCTGAATTCACACCGTAATGTAAGTCAACGGAGGCCAAACGGCGTTGATAAACACGCTAAAAAGCGAGAATGCGTCTTGAT
Source organism: Etheostoma cragini (assembly GCF_013103735.1). Lineage (NCBI taxonomy): Eukaryota > Metazoa > Chordata > Actinopteri > Perciformes > Percidae > Etheostoma > Etheostoma cragini. The sequence goes on along the minus strand of NC_048426.1, from coordinate 23,976,362 downwards.
AGCACGCTGATAGTGACGAACAAAATGGCGTACTTACCGTGCATGATAAACCGATGCGTAACAGACAACTAACGTTGTTTTATTTAAGAACAGACTGCACTTGTGTCCGCTCACACACCCAACACTGTAAGAGAGAGAATGACCTTCTCTCTCTTTCGCGTTCCTCTTCTTTCCTGTTACCGTGTCGTCTTTTCTAACAACGCACTCATCATTTATTGGTTCTTTCTTTCTCATTTCGTTGACTCAATCTGTCCTTAACTTCTTTCCACGCCGTCTGTCTTTCGTCTATCAGTCTGAACTCATTGTGTCCTTGACCTTTGCTTCCTCTCCCTCCTTTCCTGTCCTCCTTCCTGCTGAACAACTTTTTACTCATGTTCTTCCTCTTTAACGCAGTCCAAGTCGACATTTTACATCTGCTGTCATCCTCCAGCCACAGTCCTCCTTTCTCTCTGCATCGCTCTCTCCTTTCCTTCTTTTATCTTGTGAGTCCCATTATCTTTTGTAGCTCTCTCTTTTTGTTGCACTCTCCATTTTTCAACCCTTTGTCTTTACTGTAACACTTCCTCTTCTATTCATTTAACGCGTCCATCTTTATCTCCATCGCTCTCTCTCTTCCCTCTATTCAGTTGTCAGCGTAACTCTCCTTTGATGCTTCCTCACACTCTCCTCTCTTTCTCCTCTTTTCACACCTTCTATCCCTTTATTTCTGGTCTGTTTTCATGTCCTTACCCTCCTTTCTCTCTCTCTTCTTCAGGCTCCAACCAGTCCCTCCTTTTCGACAACAACTTTTTCTGATGTGCCTCATCTTTAAAATAGTCAAATTCAACGTATTACATCTTCTGTCATCCTCCTCCACTGTCCTGCCCTTTCCTTTCTCTCTCTCTCTCTCTCGTTTCCTTTTTTATCTTTTCAGTCGCTTGTAGCTCTCTTTTCGTCCTTGTCTGTTTACTTCCAGCACTCGCTCCATTTTTCAACGCTCAACCCTCTTTTCTGTTACACTTCCTCTTCTATTTACTTAAAGCGTCCATCTTTTCCTCCATCACTCTCCATCTATCTCCTCTCTCTCGTCTTCTCCCTCTTCTGAGCCGTTAGCGTAACTCTCCTTCGATGCTTCCATCATTTTTTTTTTTGTTGCTTAATTTTCCTCCTCCCCGTCCTCCTCTACCACTCCTTTCTCTTTCTCCTCTTTTCATTTTCTGCATCGATAGCTACTTGATTCTACTCTTCCCTTGTCGTTTATCATTACCGCCAGACCCATTTGAATATTTAAATGTCTCTTCTCTGACTCTGTGTGTGAGTGTAACTGTGTGTGTGTGTGTGTGTGTGTTTTTGCTGTGCTGTCATCAGAGAGGCGGCGGCCATTTTTCAATGTCGCCGATTCTGATGGAGATGCTATCGCTCGGCGCGTCGCGGCCATCCATCCCCTTCACTTAGCTAATAGCCACGCTGCGAGAACGGGGGGGATCGACAGCGAGAAAAAAGACGAGTGGAAGGTAAATATGTCGGCGTCGCACTCGTCTAACAGTCAGGAAATTATACGATTTATTCGCTGATGGCAAATATTGATTTAAAAGGGTGGCGGCTGGGGGGGGGGGGGTTGTGCTGTTGTTGTTGTTGTTTGAAGGATGCCACTGATCCAAAGTCAAAGAAAAACAGGTAGAGAGAGAGAGAGAGAGAGAGAGAGAAGGGGAGAAAAGGAAGACAGACGTGGCGATTAAAATGCATGAGATCCGAAGTTTGAGATAAGTGCTGAGAGGGGGATCTTTGAGAAATGGGACGGTGGAGTGGGGGGGTGGGGGGAGATGGAGGAAGGAAAGGGAGGATGGAGGGAGGAGGGGGGGGATGGAGGGAGGAAAGGGAGGATGGAGGGAGGAGGGGGAGGATGCACGGATGGCTAGTTGTGATGTATTCATGCCTCCAGTCAATCTCCTTGCAAGGGTGGACTGAGACGCACAGGCCTGAGGACGGAGGGAAGACAAAGACAGACTGGGTGTGGGAGGACGAACGAAAGAGAGAAAAACACATAAATAGAGAGGAGAGAGAGAGAGACGCTGAAGACGTGGCGGTGCAAGAAGCACAGACCTGTAAAAGTACTACTACCACACTGTAAGAATCCAGGTAAAAGTTACAAGTTATAGTCCCGCGTTGAAAATGTTACTTCAGTAAAAATCTGTGATTATCATCTGGGAAATGTAGTTTTAAAGTAAAGAACTCTCCTAGGATTGTAGGAAGTGTGAAGGACCCAAACAGCTGTGTGTTTAATGGTCTCATCATCTCAGCTGGACCGGTGTGTCCTTATCTTGTTGCTAGGTTACTTTATGATAAAACATGAGATTTATAAACTACGTGTGTTCAGTGAGCAGGAATCTGAATGTGTAAAGTTACTAAAGCTGCTGGAGTGAAGTACAAAGAAGAAGATTTCTCTTTGAAATGTAGCACAGTAGAAGTAGAAAGTGGCATGAAGAGAAAATACTCAAGTATAGTACAAGTACCTTGACATTTGGACTTAACCCTCATGTTGTCCCCATGTTGTCCTCATGTTGTCCCCATGTTGTCCCCATGTTGTCCTATATCAATGTTCTTTTTAATTCCCCAAAATAACATGATTGATTCCACCCAACGCTCTTTGCCAAGTACAAATCTCTACTTTCATTAATTTTGGGGCGTCTTATTCAATTTTATAGCAATGTAAACAAAATTGAAGTGTTTTTGAAATAGTATTGAGTAAAAGTTGACATATTCCAGTCTGTGATTATCATCAACATCCATTCCTTTAATTTTAGTCTCCATAATTCCTAATTTCTGCTTTTCTAACTCAAAACATTAGGTATAATTTCCGATAAATGAGCTTTATTGACTCCAAAAAAAATCCCCAAAATAACTGTTAAACTAATTATAGTAAGTTAGTGTAACGTAGTGTTGAAAATGTCAAAATAACTGTGTCAAACCATGTTCTTTTGAAGAAGGGAGCATTATGTGGCGACAATAGTTAAGTTTAGGAAAAAAAGAGCATAGTTTGCGTTAAAGAAATCCCAAAAACATGAACACAAACAATCAAAAACATGGAAACGGCGTTCCCAACGCTTACGACGTCTTAAGGTATAATAAAGGTATTTTACACTGTTATTATGGTTCAACTTTGCGACGGAAACACAGTTCACGTGCATGCTCCAGTGATGCATGCACCACTACTTACAGTTGTTTTTAATTCACAAAAAAAAAGAGGAAAAACCCAAAATCATCATTAAAAACCTTCCAATCGAAGATCCACCACCATCACTGTGGATCTGGCTCTTAGAAACAAAAATAAAATGTCAGAGCTTTGTAAAGACACGGAGAAACGAGGGATGAACGCTTGACGAAACAGAGGAGAGGGAAACGGGGGGGGGGGGGGGGGGGGGGGGGGG
>NC_048426.1:23971625-23972703 GCF_013103735.1 Etheostoma cragini | reverse complement strand
GGGGGGGGGGGGGGGTGATAAGGACGCATGTTCATCTTCGTCCTCCAAGTCTCGTCTTCTGTTTTGGGGTCTCGATGTTTCTCTCTCTCTTCTTCAACCTTGTTTCTTTCCTTCTCTTCTCCTCTCTATGTCTCGATGTCAAACACTCGCTCCTTCTGTTTCCTCTCTTCTTGAACCCGTCGTTGCCGGATGCTTGGCGCCGACACATCACATCTACCGCCGGTTACTGCGTCGCGCAACTCTGGACCTCCTGCCGGCTGCTGCGTGGCGCAAAGGATCATCATCATCATCATCTTCATCATCCTCATCCTCCCTCCCAAACTCCTCCCTATCTTCCACCTCCACGTCCCCGCCCTCGCTGTCTAACTCCTCCTCCGTCGGAGACATTTTCTCTCTCGTCTCTCAAAACATTCATAAACAAACGCACACGTGTGTGTGGTTGATTGACGTGATTTTCAGCAAACTACGGTACATTTTGGTGGTCATGGGGCTTTAAATAGCCAACAAGACCCGCCTCCTGTGTATTTGAACCAATGACGGTGCGTTCTCTGCTGCACGCAGCATGAAAAGACCGACGAAGACAAAACGCTGCGCCACGCTGCATTTTGTCTTCGTCTGTCTTTTTAGACAGCGAGGGGCGGTGACATTGAGGTGGAAGATAGGGAGGAGTTTGGGAGGGAGGATGTGGTAGATGATGATGATGATGATGATGATGATGATGAAGAAGAAGAAGAAGAGCTGGATGATCCTTTGCGCAACGCAGTAACTGGAGGTAGATGTGATGTGTCGGCGTGAAGCATCCGGCACAGACGGGTTAACCTTGTTTCTATCCTTCTCTTCTCCTCTCGATGTCTTCCTGATCCTCGGACAACACTCGCTTCTTCTGTGTCCTCTCTTCTTTCCATGGTCATTTCCTCACTATTGACCCTAAAAAACGTAAACAACGACGAGCTGAGACACTAGCTAGCTACCAAATGCTATAAAATATGAATAAGACGCGCCAAAATTAATGAAAGTAGAGATTTGTACTTGGCAAAGAGCGTTGGGTGGAATCAATCATGTTATTTTGGGGAATTAA
>NC_048426.1:23970784-23971525 GCF_013103735.1 Etheostoma cragini | reverse complement strand
TCATTCCTTGCTCCCTTCTTTCACTCTTTGTCCATCCTTCCTCTTCTCTCGTGTCCTCATCCCTTCATTCCTTGCTCCTACATTCACTCTTTGTCCATCCTTCCTCTTCTCTCATGTCCTCATCCCTTCATTCCTTGCTTTCTTCTTTCAATCTGGCATTTTAAATTCCTTATTTCCCTCTTTTAATTGCCTCTTTACTTCCTTATTTCATTCCTTCATGTATTCCTCTTTCCTTCCCCTGTTCTTCATTCCTTGCCTCCTCCTTCTCATTCCCTGTTCCTTTCCTTCCTTCATTCATCCCTTCAAACCTTCCTTTCTTCTTTTGATCCATTTATTTCTTCTTAATTTCTTCTTTCCTTTCTTTCGTTTCCTGTTTCGTTCCTTATTTTAATTCTTTATCCCTTTAATCAATCTTCCCTTTACACATTTTCCTCTTTTATTTCCTCTTTTTATCCCTTCCTTCCATAATACCAAATCTCGTTTTTATTTCTTTTTTCCCTTCCCGTGATCTTTCGTTCATTTTTCCCTTCCTTTATTTCTTCCCTACATCTTTCCTTGCATCCTTGCTTTGTTCCTACTTTCTTTTCCTTTTCTTGAAATCATTCCTATTCCTAGTTTCACCCTTTTAATTTCCCATATCTTTACTTCCCTTCCCGTCCATTCCTTTTTTTCTGTCTCCTTTTGTTTTTTCCTTCTTCTTTCCCTCTCTCTTCCATCCCTTGCTTTCTCTCCCCCCCCCCC
>NC_048426.1:23967836-23970464 GCF_013103735.1 Etheostoma cragini | reverse complement strand
TCTCTCTCTCTCTCTCTCTCTCTCTCTCTCTCTCTCTCTCTCTCTCTCTCTCTCTCTCTCTGAGAAAGGTGCGTTTCAAAACCTAATTCTCTGCTGGTCACTTTTTGGCAGGTGAAGCTAATTACCTCCGACTCTCTTCCTACTACGTCAGGTAAGATGTGATAAACACATTGGTTTCGTGATCAGACATTCAAAGACTCTTATTGGTTAACACCATAAACAATGAGCCCATAAATCAACATCCTGTTAAAATATGTGTCGTAAAATAAAAATATGATTTAGTGCCGCAGATAATTTTGTATGACGATTTTTCTGAAGGTTTTTTATTTTCTATTTCCAATTACATTTTTTTAAACTTTCCTTACCGTTATTCAAGCATCATCATTCTTATGTTAGCACACACACATTCACACCTGGAACTACATTACATACACACCTGGCATGTTAGTTAGCAGTAATTAGCCTGTATCTATGTTAACTAGCATGTTAGTTAGCAGTAATTAGCCTGTGCCTTTGTTAACTAGCATGTTAGTTAGCAGTAATTAGCCTGTGCCTTTGTTAACTAGCATGTTAGTTAGCAGTAATTAGCCTGTGTCTATGTTAACTAGCATGTTAGTTAGCAGTAATTAGCCTGTGCCTATGTTAACTAGCATGTTAGTTAGCAGTAATTAGCCTGTGCCTTTGTTAACTAGCATGTTAGTTAGCAGTAATTAGCCTGTGTCTATGTTAATGTTAACTAGCATGTTAGCTAGCATTAATTAGCCTGTGCCTTTGTTAACTAGCATGTTAGTTAGCAGTAATTAGCCTGTGTCTATGTTAATGTTAACTAGCATGTTAGCTAGCATGTTAGTTAGCAGTAATTAGCCTGTGCCTATGTTAACTAGCATGTTGGTTAGCAGTAATTAGCCTGTCTATGTTAATGTTAACTAGCATGTTAGTTAGCAGTAATTAGCCTGTGTCTATGTTAATGTTAACTAGCATGTTAGTTAGCAGTAATTAGCCTGTGCCTATGTTAATGTTAACTAGCATGTTAGTTAGCAGTAATTAGCTGGTGCCTATGTTAATGTTAACTAGCATGTTAGTTAGCATTAATTTGCCTGTGCCTATGTTCATGTTAACTAGCATGTTAGTTAGCAGTAATTAGCCTGTGTCTATGTTAATGTTAACTAGCATGTTAGTTAGCAGTAATTAGCCTGTGTCTATGTTAATGTTAACTAGCATGTTAGTTAGCAGTAATTAGCCAGTGCCTATGTTAACGTTAACTAGCATGTTAGCTAGCATTAATTAGCCTGTGCATATGTTAATGTTAACTAGCATGTTAATTAGCAGTTATTAACCTGTCTCTAAGTAAATATTAACTAGCATGTTAGTTTGCAGTAATTAACCTGTACCTATGTTAACGTGAACGAGCATTTTAGTTACCAGTAATTAGCTTGTGTCTATGTTATCTCCTAACATATCCCTACCTCTCCGTCTCTGCTGATTGGGAATGATTGAGATTTCTCTTGCACAGCTACCAGAAGACTTACAGCTTTCAGACAGGTTGCTCACGTCACATCTACATCGTCAAGCTCAGTTGGAGGCTGCACGGAAACCCATTTCACTTTGGAGCGGATCCGAATCACCCTGCATACAATCTTAACTTCCGGTGTTGCAAGGTGATCGTGCTACATCCGTGTAATGTTGGAAAAATGGATGCAACTTATTATTTCGAGATGGGACCCGCCTTGGTGGAGGTCTGTGCACACTGAGTTCCTTTCTTGTTAACTAAAGGATCCCCGAAATGTTGCAGAAGCTTCTTTAAAGTCCTGAGAGCGCTGACGTTTGACATCTGCATTACCGCAAGAAACACACATTTGTCTCTGAATAAAAATTTAAAAAACGTGTCTTTTTATCACTTAAACACCTATTGTTTCACAAAATAAATGATGCCACGTCCAAAACTGAAACAACAACATGATAGAAAATGATATATGTGATAGTTACAATGCAGACGAAATGAAGAAGGACGGAAAGAAAAGACAGAAAAACCAGACAGACAGAGAGATCTCAGAGGATGTAGGACTTAAGCCATCTGTGTGTTTCTCAGGAGTAACTCTGCTGGAATATAACCCCGACTCGACTGTGTTCTCTTACTGTCGCCCTCAGGCTTTAAGATGGAGAGAGAGAGAGAGAGAGAGAGAGAGAGAAACAGAAAAACAGATTTTCTTGTGTTTCTCTCTGTGTTCTGGTTGTTGTGTGTCCATCGGACAGACAGCTGTCTCTGCAGGGGACACTCCTGTCCACAAAAACAAGATCACAGGTCATTTTTCTTAAAGTCGTGTGCACACGGTTACGAGTCCGTTTCCTGTGTCCTACCCAAAAAAAGTTTCTTTTTAGAGAAGCGATCTCAAGCGGGTAGTTGGGGCGGCGGGGTCCGGTACGAGAAAGACCCTCGGTCCGTCTCGGGAGAGAAACTGGTCAGCTGCAGAAATGTCCCCGTTTTCTCTTAATTTACTTCGTTTTAATATTGCTCACGCTGCGAAACCGAGCAACAGCCGGCAAAAATGTAGTTCTAATGGAAACCTCAAGGACTTCCCAGACCTACAGAAACTACATACTGTGTATATACACACACACACACACACA
>NC_048426.1:23966631-23967736 GCF_013103735.1 Etheostoma cragini | reverse complement strand
AAAGAGAGAAAGAATGGAGCAAGGAATGAAGGGATGAGGACATGAGAGAAGAGGAAGGATGGACAAAGAGAGAAAGAAGGGAGCAAGGAATGAAGGGATGAGGACATGAGAGAAGAGGAAGGATGGACAAAGGGTTTTATTTCTGTTTATAAATAATATAAACAGAAATACGATCTTAACAATCTTGAGTTATTTCCTTCGACTCGAGCAACCACTGACGTACGTCACGCTGCCTTCGCTCTGATTGGCCGTCGCTTTGTCGCATCACTCATCATTTGCATAAAATAGACTTCTCATCTATTTTGGCCCCGCCTTCCTCCCATTGCCAATGAATGGGAGCCTGTTGCTGTGTCTATGGAGAGAGGGAAGGGAAAGAAGGGAAATGAAAAGTAGTTCATCCACCCATCATGGAGGGAAGGAATAAGAAGCAATGTACGAGTAACTAGAAAGATAAATATTCCAACATATAACCAAGCAATGGAGGAATGTGTGACCTCTGGACGTTTATAGAGAGAAAGAGAAGGAGAGAAAGATGGAGAGAGAAGATAGAAGAGAAATCTGTCTTCACCCATTTAAAAAAACACTTTGAAACTGCAAAAATCTCTCCTTATCCTACAAAAGAAACTTCCTGCAGCTCAGGAAAATCTTTCTCACACACACACACACACATTAAAACACACACACACACACATACATTAAAACACACACACACTCACAGACACACACACACACTCTTTCTTTGTAGACTGATATTCCCTTTTCTTCTCTCCATAGACATGCACAGCTCTGCCTTGCTGTGTCTGGTGTGTGTGTGTGTGTGGTTAACTGTGTGTACAGTGTGTATGTGTTAGTGTGTGTACTGTGTGTGTGTGTGTGAGTAGCCGTGTGTACAGTGTGTATGTGTCAGTGTGTGTGTACTGTCTGTGTGTGTGCAGGCTGTGTTGAGGATTTGTGAGTCTAACGCGTCCTGGGTCAGACGTCCTGATCTCGCGTTTTGTCGGTTGCCGCAGCTTGTTATACAAGCAAGAGAGAGCTGATGTCCTCCGGGAGAGTGTGTGTGTGTGTGTGTGTGTGTGTGTGTGTGTGTGTGTGTGTGTGTGTGTGT
>NC_048426.1:23965328-23966531 GCF_013103735.1 Etheostoma cragini | reverse complement strand
TCTTCTTCTTCTGCATCCCTCCCTCCGCTGATCTACAGCTGACACTTTCACTCACCAGCGTCTTTCTCTTTCTCCTCTCACGTAACGGCGTGACGTCTCTGTCTCTCAGAGAACCAACAGGGTGACAAACTAGAGCCAGAAAGCAGCTCTAACATGCCGTTAAGCCACGTTCTTGGTCTTAGTTTAGTGTGTTTTTTAGTTAGTTTGTGGGTTTATTCGTCAGGGACCATGCACAGTTCAACCCCTGTACCAGAGTTAGCTATACAGCTAATCTGTGGTCCCTGGGCGATAAAAGGGAGATAAAAGCACAATATAGACAATCTTATCAAACCTGGTAAAAACTTAACATATAACAAGCCTTACATGACATATAAGCCAGAATACAAAAACACACAAATTCGATGTTTTTACATTCGAAGCTGTCTCGGTGCTCTTACTCTATCCACGATTTAGTAGTTAACGCAAACAAGGCTCAAAATCCCTATTTTTAAAACACTAAGAAGGCTCGACACGACACGAGGCTTTGCAACGCCGGCGGCTCTACACATGAACTCAGCATTGAGAACATGGTTTGTGTTCAGAGTTTCCCAAAAAGAGAGGTTTTGGACAACTCACTGTAGCTAGCTGCTGATTTTCCGGGTCGGCATCCATCTCGCCAGACAAAAACCGTCGAGGGAGGAGAGCAAAGATTGAATCCAGGGATAATTTGTTGTTTGGTCGTTAGTGAAAAACAACATTGACCTCGTAATTGAAAAAGGAGCCTCGTATAAGAAAGCCTTTCCTTCTATGTAATCGGATTACTTCTCGCACCGCTGGTGCAAACCATTACTCCAGAGCCAAGGACAGAGGTGACTGAAAGAGAGAGTTTTAAAATGTGGATAAATACGGCCCCACAATATACTAGTCACGACACATTAGTATGGTTATTACGCACATATTGCTATATTTTGCAATGCATTTTAATTTATTACACCTTTTGTCCCCCAACTTCAGATAACGACCCCGAAGGAAAACTTTGTCAACAGGTGTTTTATCTTAAAAAAAGATGCATTTCTCTGTTTGTTCTGTTTGACTGAAGCAGCAATTAATGTTGTTATGTTAGTACCAAAAAGTTACCTTCTCATGGGCGATTTATAAGAGATATATGGAGGTTTAGTCCCCAACGCAGCGGCTGTGGGTTCAACTCTGACCTGTGACCCTTTT
>NC_048426.1:23963530-23965228 GCF_013103735.1 Etheostoma cragini | reverse complement strand
GGGGGGGGGGGGGTAGCTTAAGTATTAGTTTTTAATTGTTGGGTCTGTCGGGTTAGTTCTCTTATTAAGGGCTTGGGACCAAATTCAGTACTTCTTAGGCACCGACCAAATTGCCTGTAAAGAAGCAAGAATCAGAGGTGTAGAAATAGAAAGAGTGAACACAGACAAGTGTTTTGGGCGTTGTTTTTAACGACAGGCTAGCATGGTCCGATCATGTTGACTCGTTGATGACAAAATTAAGTCCACGGGTCTACTGTATGAGAAAGCTGCAGTCCTTAAAGGTGAATACGGATGTGGTAAAAAAAAAATGGTTTTGATGTCAGTCATATGTAGTGTTTGGAGTTACCAGGATTAGCCAGGATTGATAGAGGGACTAAAAGGGCTGGGACAATGGTGGGAGAGTTAAATACAGTGGATCAGGTATGTGATGATCGTTTGGTTAAAATGACACAGACAATAACGAGGGACCCGGGTCCCCCTCTTCATGGTAGTCTGACCGGCAGGGGGGTCATAGAGCGCAGTGGTAGACTAAGACACAAACTAAACGGTACGCTCTCTCTTTTATACCTCCGGCTATTAGACAGCACGACAAGTACTTTAAACGTACATTTTTATAAGTTTTTACTTTTTTCTTATTGTATTTATTCTCTAGTTTTTATGGGCATGATGGCGAGTGTGAGCACTGTAATTTCCATTTCCTCTCTCTCTCTCTCTCTTCCTCTCTTATCCTAGGAGGGGATGAGACCATGAGTTGAGAAAGGGCTGAGACACAGGAAGGACAATAGAGACCTTTTCTGTTTTTTTTTTACTTTTATAATGGAATAAGTACACTTCATATACATTTAAATTCATGGTTTGTTCCGTCTTTTGTCCACAGTTTAAAAACGTAGATGTTACAATGATTCATGGTGTATTTTTGTAAATTTGGGTCCCGGAGAGACACCGAATTTCTGAAAGTTTGGGAACAACCACTGCGCTATCCTAACCTTAACCACTCGAGGTCACACGCCTAACCCCAACCAATCGAGCTGCTCCGTGGGCGTAGTCGTGAGATTTCGTAATTTCACTGCACACAAGTTGACAGCCACCTAGAAACATGGAGAAATGCAACTTCCATTACAAATGGCTTGAAAACAACGAGTGTTCTTGGTTAAGGTCGGTGCTTGGAAATGCTTGTGATGCAAACCGCGTTATGTGTCGGAAGGTTTTCAAACTTGGGGGACCAAGGGGGATCGGAGAGGAGGAATCGCACCTACAGAGCAAAAAAGCACCGACTGTGTAAAGGCACGCCACCGCTTCCACCGCTAGCAACCGTGTCATTGTTACGATGTCAGCTGACCTACGAGCAATTTGTGGCTCCACGCCAAAAACGCTGCAAGCAGAGGTGATTTGGGTGCTGAGGACCTCATACAGGTCTAATAACGGCATTGAAGAAGGAGTCCAAAGCAGTGTTTTTAGATTTGGGGCTTGTACAGTCATTTATCGTACTCTTCATTTTAGAGTTAGATTACTGTAAATTTCCACTTTGTATTTCCATCGTAAGTTTGGTCTTAAATTTCCTATAGAAGTGGTTTCAAAGAGTCTTAACTCTTAAATTTCCCCTGCGTGGGTCCTCATGAAGAAGTCTTAAAAAGTCTTACATTTCCCTGCGTGGGTCCTCATGAGGAAGTCTTAATAAGTCTTACATTTCCCTGCGTG
>NC_048426.1:23961507-23963430 GCF_013103735.1 Etheostoma cragini | reverse complement strand
ACTAGATGCACATGAAGACACACTCTCTAACACACACACACAAAAACAATGCCTGAAATACACAAAAAGCCCAATCCCGCCCACTGATAATAACATGTACACACATTTACTATGAATGCATCACACACAGTAAACACATCAACAAGCACACACACGCACACACACACACACACACACACACACACACACACACTCACAAGCACGTTCATGCACACACACTGCAACTTGAGAGAGTAAACTATGAATGAAATTATAGAAACAAGAAGACAAACACCTCTATCTCTCCCCATTTCGTTTAGATTTGTCTTAAAGCTGAAAAAATTCAAACTGTGTTTCATGTTCAACTCTCTCCTAGAATGTCCTTCCTTGTAAAACACCCGTTTCTTTTATTTCACTTTCCAAATGTAGGATATATTTTGTCCTCTCTCCCTATTTTGGCACATTATCGACATAAAGAAAAACCAACAAATCAGGCTAGCACACAGCCTACTAACAGCATCCGCTTTCACAGCCTAAATATCAAATCTCACTGGTTCTGGTTCTTCAATTTCTGACTCTCAATGTCGGCAAATCTGCCAAATTCCGCTTTGAGACTTGCAAAATTGCACTTTGAAAAACAGTTTGCTGTTGTTTTGGTTTTGGTTTAGCCAAAAATGATCGTTAACCTTAATTAATAGTTCAGTTCATACAAGTGCACTGGCCATCAGCTCCTAAATACAAATAAAAGACCTCTTCCCACCTTCGTCTCTTACCCTCTCCATCTTGTTCCTCGTTTTACTATCTTCCCTTCCCCCCCCCCCCCCCCCCCCCCCCCCCCCCCCCCCACCCTGTCCTTCACTGTGAGCGATTCTCTCTGAAATCAGCCCTAAACAGAGAAGAAGAAAGCAGAAGGAGAGGAGCTCTGCTTGCCTCCCCCGAGGCGGCGCTCCTCATTATGCGGCGAGCGGAGCGGCCCTCTGCCGACTCACACAGATGAAGCAGATACAACACTCGCACAGATTGTTTTCTCTTGTCGTTTTTGCACCACCCTCCCCCCACCTCCCTCCCTCCTTCTCCCCCTGTTTCCGTCTTGTTCTCACACGTCTTGTTAACTAAACGCTTTGTAAAACAGCATCTCTCGTGGGGGGGGGGGCGGGTGGGAAGACGAGGAGGCAGACAAACAGGAGTGGAAGGAGCGACGTGGCGGTGCCGCGGCGGCGGCGCGGCGCTCGGCATGGGGACAGTTACCGAGCGTTGGAAGTGTCAGGTGCGCTCTCCGTCACGGGCGCCGACGGAGCGCGCCGAGGGAGCGCCGCGCTGAGCCAATTCTGACATTCGGTCGCTTGAGGAAACTCGAATTACAGGAATCTATTATTCATTTCCAACTCGTCACAACGCCAGTCAACGCCGGATGTGATACAATGCAGCGAGGATCATGTGGAGCGTGCAGATCTAAATACTGAAAGAGCATATTGATGTTATAGTGAAGCTATGCACATATTCCATAGAGAGACTATAAAGTTTGAGTGGCTTTAAATGTAATGAAAGGGCACCGAGTCAGACTGCATGCGTTCATACGTGACCGTGTTAGGTAAAGCTGAAGAGCAACAGGCTGAAAATCTATGTTTTCTTCCTCTACTATCATAAATCAGGGGACTACATATCAGGACTGCACAATTTAATGCAATTTTTATCCAACGTCATGTATGTGTCAAAACGTTGTGAATGAAGTATTGGTGGCGCTGCAGAGATGCAACCGGCCTACAAATCCTATTCTACAGACTACAGGAAACCAGGTTGTTGTGGTTATGGTTTGGGGTTTTATTCACTCACTAGGACCAAGAGACTGGACCACATCCCTCCAGATCTAAAGTCTTTACACTGGCTTCCTGTGCCTCAAAGAATTGATTTCAAAGTACTTTTGCTAGTTTATAAATCACTCAA
>NC_048426.1:23954484-23961407 GCF_013103735.1 Etheostoma cragini | reverse complement strand
TGGGACAGGTCTGCTACTACACTATGACCCCCCAGACCTCTCAGGTCATCTGGGACAGGTCTGCTACTACACTATGACACTAATATTTTATTCTTGTGTTTTATGTGTCTTAATGTTTCTATTTTGACTTCCTGTGTTTTATCTGTTTTCATTTTTTAACTGATTTTGTCTAAAGCACTTTTAATTGCACTGTTGCGGAAATGTGCTCTACAGATAAAGCTGCCTTGCCTTTTATTGGGGTTATGGTTCCCGTCTCGCCTTGTGTTTGTTCTTGGTCTTCTCCCCAAGTCCTGTGTGGTTGTCTCTGTCTCGTGACTCCCCGGTAAGTGTCTGTTTGTTCTACTTCCTGTTTTATTTTGATAGCGTGGTTTCCTGTCTTGTCTAGTCTTGTCTTGCTTTACGTTGTGCTTGTCTGATTGTCCCGCCCCGCCCTAATGTGATCCACCTGACGTCTCACCTGTTCCCCATCACCTGGTTACCTCTTGTATTTAACCTGTTCAGACTATTGTTCCCGGCAACGGGGTGTTTGAGAAAATGTTTTTCTTTATTCATAAATTGCAACCCTTAAAGCATAAGGTGACTCACAGTGGTTATAATCATGTTATGAAGTAAAGAAACCCAGAAAGATTTGAGTCTAAATCAAGTGTGTTTTCCTACCTACCGACTCCTCGTGTCTTTAATCACGGCGGTAAACAATCGCCAAAAACTTTGTTTTCCTACATCGCCAACACTCCAAGGTATTAGAATATCCAAGCCTTGTAATCCAAAATGAGCTGGTCCCCTCACACTCTCGGAGTGTCTGGCCAAGTTTCGACGTAGAGAAATCTAGATAGTTCATAGTTTTTGTGTTTTGATCGCTTGTATAGTCTTATGGGAGCCAACGATGTGGCAGGATTATGAGGACAGACACGTGGGAAAGATTGACAGTTTTAACTTCCAGTTAGAAGAAGAGGTTATGAAACCGGCCTCCCTGTGTAGCCAATAAGAAGACGAGTTGATTGATACCAAACATGGCCAGAAGAAACTAACCCTGTGATGTCTCCAGCTTTGTCAAAGCAAAAATATGGCCTTCTTATGGCATTTACCATTTCATCAAATTATAATAACTTATTCCTATAAATCTATGTATGTAGTTATTTCAAGTATGTGTGTGAGTGATGTGGATGTGTTTTTGTATTTCAGAAGTGTTGTATTTAGCACTTTTTTTGCTTTTTTAGAAATAAGAAATAAGGAAAACGCACAGACACATCTGTAGAAATAAATTCATATAAAATCCATTTTATAAGTCATTGTTTTCTGGATTTCTTTCTGTTTTAAGTTGAGACATGTGGCTAGGGTACTGTTTTAGTATATAACCCATGTAATATGCTTACAGTGGTGTTTTTTTGTTTGGGAACTGCATCACTCTGTTTGGGGGTAAAAATGTTGGCGAAAAAAACATGTCTTTTCAAGTGTTTGTAAAGAGGTAACCCCGGTGTTCCCTTGGTCTCGTGTCAGATTGTTCTAGTTCATTCGCCTGTCTGTGCGCCACAGACTTTATCTTCATTATCTGTTTAGTACCTTTTGGATTTTTGGTTTTTTTCCATTGAGGCTTACCTTGTGTTTTGGACAATAAAGCCCTTGTGTGCCTGCATCTGCCTGCCTCCTCCTCCTCTGCGTTTGGGTCCTACTACACTATAATCATTTTTCATTGTAATATTTGTTAATGAAAGTGAGATTAGTGATCCAAAAATTATCATTCCCTCAAATATCGTCAATCAAATCAAATCGCAATAATCCCAGTGAGATATTTCCCATCAACTGGTGCAGCCGTACCACATATCAAGAGGAAATCCGCCCTGTCAGGACTCATGTGATGCGTTTGTGTCGGCCGGCCAATCAGCGTCCGGGGTTCGTACCCACTATAGCGTTATCGTTTCTGCAGACTGGCTTAAGGAGTGTTGTCAGGACAGCTTCCTATTGGTCAACGCCGCTGGTGTGACCTTTAATCTGGCCGTTTCTTACCTAAAGAAACAGTAACTGTGTTGTTTTTAAAGTGAGAGAGAGAGAATGTGTATGTAAAAGCACTTTTATTTACTTTATTCAAATCTAAGAAGTGTTGCCAAAACTGCAATTTATGCTCAATTCAAACAGTGTGTGTGTGTGTGTGTGTGTGTGTGCGTGCGTGCGTGAGAGAGAGAGAGAGAATGTGGACACACTCCATCCTTCCTGTTACTGAGACGACACACTGACACCACCAACAAAGTCTGCAGAACACAAAATACTACAGACTCAAAGTGAGCATTATTTGTCATTTGCATACTCACAACTTTGTGTGTGTGTGTGTGTGTGTGTGTGTGTGTGTGTGCTCTGCGTGTGAGTGATAACCACGGAGGGAGGCTCCTCAAAGCCAGGGATGAAGCGGCGACAGGCGGCGTGACCAAAGACGGCGCTCGCCGAGCCGAGCCTGGCCACGGCAGATTACCGCCGTTAACACTCCAGCTGTGTGTGTGTGTGTGTGTGTGTCTGTGTGTTGTTGTTGTTGTTGTTGTTGTTGTTGTTGTGTCTCCGTCTTGTTTCGTTTCTCTTCTGTTGGTGAATCTTTGTCGATGTAACAGAGAGTAATCATCTGGATCTTTTGTGTCTTCTGGTTTACGGTATTCTACTATTACTACTACTGCTACTACTACTACTGCTACTACTACTACTGCTGCTGCTACTACTGCTACCGCTGCTGCTACTATTGTTACTGCTGCTGCTACTGCTACTGCTACTGCTACTACTACTACTACTGCTACTGCTGCTACTACTACTGCTGCTACTGGTGCAACTACTGCTACTGCTGCTACTACTGCTACTACTACTGCTACTGATACTACTACTGCTACTACTGCTACTACTACTGCTACTACTACTACTACTACTGCTGCTACTACTACTGCTGCTACTGGTGCAACTACTGCTACTGCTGCTACTACTACTACTACTACTGCTGCCACTACTACTACTGCTGCTGCTGCTGCTGCTGCTACTACTACTACTGCTGCTACTACTACTACTACTACTACTATTACTACTAATACTACCACTACTACTGCTACCACTACTGCTACTACTACTACTACTAGGGATAAGAGTTTCTGCAGGTTTTAGCAAAGTCAAATTCAAGAATTTTTAAACCTTTAGTAATTAAATTAGAGACATTTGTCATAACATCAACTAAGCCCTAAATTCACTTTTAAGCCCATTATCGCTAAACTTGCACTTCCCCAAAGCATAAAGAATAAAATCAGATTAACGTCTTTGGTACAATCCGACAGAGACTCGCACCAATAACACGGAAGCTGATTGGCTGCACTGTAAGTTGCATGTTGGTCTCATTAGTTGTCATAATACAGCACCAAGGAATGCAAAAATTACTTAAATGAGAAGTAGAGATAGTACTGCATGGGGTGAGGAAAATTAAGACTTGTTAAATTCATGTATAAATATATGTATAGGAACAAAACTGAACTGAACTATGGAAACTACGGCCAATGTGTGTCCTACAGAGCCATTTTGTTGGCTATCAAGTCATCACCTGCCGTTAGCATCCCATTGACTTCCATTCATTTTGACGTCACTTTGGTAGCGAATACCTTTCACATCTGACGCGTTTAAAGACTCTCTTTGTCCGTTGTTAATTTCTAAAGAAAAACAACAACGTATAAAAGGCTCTGTTACCATGTAGCTCACGTCATGGCTCCGTAGAAGACGTTTGTATAAAAGTAGGCTAACGATTGTGTTGTAATCACGCGACTTACTGTCACACATGTTGGACCCTGTATGTTTTGATGGTATTCTCTTGTGAAACCAAGAGATAGGCCACAGAGGAGCGGCTTGTAGGGAACGTTATACTCCCGTCACCCAGAAGTCTCCAAAATGGAGAATGCACCTTCAAACACGAGGAGAAACACGGCAGACAGGCGGAGTTTCCCCCCTTTGGCAAGGCTAAGACTTCCCATTGGCTACTGGTCTTTGAACGCACCATCCCGCAAACAGGCGGCGGGGACGACAGATAAAAGGCTCTTAACTGACAATTCATTATTGCAAGAAAGCGCCGTACAAAAATCAACTAGTACCATTCGCTGGTGTAGTGAGACGTCAGAGGAATACTCCCATACATCTGCAGAAAGGGTAAATCAGCCGTGTTTCACGGAAAAAGACGGCAACACGCCATGTTGTTCCCTGGAAGGTCGACGACTGCACCGTGTCCTCGCTCCACTGCCCTGGACGCGATGTTAATAATCCTGCTGGACAAACTACCAGACTGTACACAAAGTAAGAGGCTTTGCGTAGTATCTGGGCAGACTTTGATGTGTTTTTGATATTAATGACTGCTAATGCTGAGAATTGTGTTATGACATTAATGTGATTATTGATTAAGACTTGTGCTACTGCTGCATGCGTGATTTATTAACCTGATGGAGGACGCTGGGTCCCCTTCATTGCTGTGAATGGATCCAGAACCTGTTGAAGTTGTGTTCAAACTGCGTTGGTTGCTGTAGAATCATATAAAGTTTAAGTGTTTCATCCCTATGTAATTATACATGTTTTAATGCATTAAGATGTATGCTGCAGTTGGGTTGAAAAGTAAGGATCTAATTGAGTGATTCAGGGGTGTGGGCGCCATGTCAGGCTGTGTAATTACCACCGTTTGTCCCAAGAAAGGTAGCCCAAGACAACCTTTTTGTGTCCTCACATACGCCCTCTCTCCTTCCTGTCTCTGTCATATGGTTTAAACAACAAGCTATGCCGCCCCCGGAGTAGAAGGAATATCGGAGGGAGGGAGACGAGATTTCGGGGCGAAAAATAGATGTAAAACTCTCAGGTGGAGCAACTATTACTAGCCCGCTGCAGCGTAATTCTTTGTGGTTTGTTTAATCATTTTTGTTTAATAAATCTTTGTGTTATTATTCCATTGGACCCAAGCCTTCTTCTTCAGAGAGTCAACGAACACGTTAATTAAATTAAACTTAACATTCATTTTCACTTCACTCACGCACACACAGACCCACCGCCACGTGCCTGCTGCACGTCTGTTTTTGCTTTGTTGTAGTTTGTAAAAAGGTACATGGGTGTTGGTGATTGGAGGATTATTGATTATCCGGTCCATGGTTCTGTCCTCCCAGTCCCGTGTTTACCTGTTGTTCCCGGCCAGCTGACTGCAGTGCCTCCTGCTGGCGGATGGCGGGTAACGCAGCCGGCTCAGTTTGACCGCCATCTGCTCCGCCAGGGCGGCTCGCTGGGCTTCACCCCCACCGGGGATCAGCTTAGTCTGGAAGACACAGAGCAGGGACACATGGGCATAAATCACACGACAAGCTGGGGACATCCAGGACCTGGAGAAGGAAAAATGAGGTGTCCTCCTCAGACAGGAAGTGTCCCCCGACACAGAAACTGGGACAGTTTTAACAATGTTGACGTCCAGCACAAGACATCTCATCCTACTGTAAACCCTTTAGATCTTTAACCCTCGTGTTGTCTTCTCGTCAAAATGAAAATCAACACTTTTGTTGACAATTTTTATCGATGTTTTTAACTTTTTCTTACGTTTATCCCTTTTTGCCACTTTGAATTTTTCAACGTTACGTAACACTAACTTATTAACTTTAGTTATACAGTTATTTCTTGAATTTATCGTCAATAAACCTCATTTATAGGAAATTCTACCTAATGTTTGAGTTAGAAAAGCAGAAATTAGGAATTATTGAGACTAAAATTAAAGGAATGGATGTTGATGATAATCACAGACTGGAATATGTCAACTTTCACTCAATACTATTTCAAAAACACTTCCATTTGTTTTACAATGCTATAAAATTGAATAAGACGCCCCAAAATTAATGAAAGTAGAGATTTGTACTTGGCAAAGAGCGTTGGGTGGAATCAATCATGTTATTTTGGGGAATTAAACCTGTGTTTTTGTTGTGCACCAACAAAAGACATAACTTGATCATGTGCACCGACAATGTAATAATGTATATTTCCTAACTAGATGGTGCAAACTGCCTACAGAGGATATTAAAGTCAATGTCCTTTCATCTAGTTGTCCTGCCCGTCACATGTCACTCATGTCCTAACACCAGGTGAGCAGAATCAAGGTAAACCTATCTGTGATGTGGTGTTTCCTGCGCTGCTTGTCCTACTTGTCCCGTTCTGTGATTGGCTATTTATTGCAGATGATTGAGATTCAGCTGTTCCATGTTTTGACGGATGTGCCCTTTAAAGCCCCACAAGTGGCCAACAAGCCACTAGAAACACACTCCACGCTTATCCTGCACTCTCATCTCAGCTGACACACACACACACACACACACACACACACACACACACACACACACACACACACACAAACACACACTTACTCTCCGTGTGTGCATGCATATGCATATCAATGTATACACACACTCAGATGTGTCACACACACACAAATTACCCGTAAAACCACACTCACATATTTAGCATGAATCGCTTTTTCTCTGGCACAAATTACCCTCGTATACACACACACACACAGACACACAGACACACACACACACAACTATCTTGCCTTCACAAATGTTCCAATAAAGCCCCCCACACACACGCAAATCAACCATAAATTGCTGTACTCACAAACAAAACATACACACACTTTTTCCCACATCGAGTATGAATCACTGCTCTTTCTCACAAACTACACCCCCCCCCCCCCCCCCCCCCCCCCCCCCCCACACACACACACACACACACACACACACACCCCGTATCCAGACAATCATATAGAGGCACTCAGCGCGCCGCTCAGATGTAATTGCATACAAACTATATGGAGATGAGGCTTCAATTGAACCAATGAAGGCATAGTGAGTGTGTACAAACAACACACACACACACACACACACACACACACACACACACTT
>NC_048426.1:23950177-23951884 GCF_013103735.1 Etheostoma cragini | reverse complement strand
TGTTGGTGTGCGACCACTGCATATTTTTATGTTTCAAATATATATTTGTGAGTGTCAGCTGCAAGGCTTGCTAGTTGCTATGCTGCAGGGAAAATGGGCCCTACGTCTGTCCACGAGTCCGAAATCGGCTTCTGTTTGTTTATGTGTGTTTGTGTGTGCGTGCGTGTGTGTGCGTGCGTGTGTGTGTGTGTGTGTGTGTCTCCTGGGGTTTTCCCGGGGCTACAACTGCCAATCAAACAGTGGCGTTAGGATTTAGAGCTGAGCAGCGGTAGCACAGAGACACACAGCATCTGCTCTCCAACACGATTGGTTAAAAACAACTATCAGCTGACAAATCAAAACACACATCAAACGTCAGAAGTAACACTGTACGAGCCTTTGATCTCTGCTACGGACAACACGGGTCATCACAGTTTAGCCTCCTGACTGACACACACACAAGCTGTTGCAGCGGCGGTGGGCCTCATTTAACAAATCTGTTCTCCAGAAAGGTGCTAAGAAAAGTCTACATCCGACTTAAGGCGTGTTCTTAAAGGTCCCATGGCATGAAAAGGTCACTTTATGAGATTTTTTAACATAAATATGAGTACACCAAGCCCAGGGTGTCCTGCTCTGCCTTTGAGAAAATTAAAGGTCAGATAGACCAATCCGGAATCTTGCCCCTTATGACCTCATAAGCCCACTCAGAAACGACACGTCCTAGGAAAGTTCATTGTGGGACTGGCTCTAGTGGCTTCAGACTAGACTTCAGACACAGTATTAGGGACCACTAAGGTCTATATAAAGAGACTTCAGATACAGTATTAGGGGACCACTAAGGTCTATATAAAGAGACTTCAGATACAGTATTAGGGGACCACTAAGGTCTATATAAAGAGACTTCAGACACAGTATTAGGGACCACTAAGGTCTATATAAAAGAGACATCAGACAGTATTAGGGACCACTAAGGTCTATATAAAAGAGACTTCAGATACAGTATTAGGGACCACTAAGGTCTATATAAAGAGACTTCAGATACAGTATTAGGGACCACTAAGGTCTATATAAAAGAGACATCAGACACAGTATTAGGGACCACTAAGGTCTATATAAAGAGACTTCAGATACAGTATTAGGGACCACTAAGGTCTATATAAAGAGACTTCAGACACAGTATTAGGGACCACTAAGGTCTATATAAAGAGACTTCAGACACAGTATTAGGGACCACTAAGGTCTATATAAAAGCATCCAAAAAGCAACATGTCCTGGGACCTTTAAACCTTTAAAGAGTCGTTCACACCAGTGTTTTTCTATCAATTAATCCCAGTATTCTTTCTATTTAAAGTGTGTGCCGGTCGATCCTAATTACAAGGAAAACGCCCCGCTCAGCCCTCGTAAAAGGGTTTGAGACCGTAGGGCCGTGTGCACACACAGATATCGAAAAGCAAGTAACGTTTGTTCTTATATTTGTTCATGAGAAAGGTCTTCAACCCAATAATGTGCGTCTTTAAACTGCGTACAACTGAAAACAAATTTGTAAAAGATAAATGCTGTAAAACTCACAAATATAAAAATGGAAATTCAAAAATAAATTAATAATAAACATTTGGGGCAAAAATGGAGGTCTATTGAATCCACATTTGACGTTAATTTCTTTAGACATCAGTGTGTGTGTGTGTGTGTGTGTGTGTGTGTGTGTGTGTGTGTGTGTGTGGCAGGTCA
>NC_048426.1:23947717-23950077 GCF_013103735.1 Etheostoma cragini | reverse complement strand
CCCCCCCACACACACACACACACACACACACACACACACACACACACACACACACACCACCCCGACCTTTTCTATCATCTACTCCACCTCCTCTCGTCCTTCATCCCCTCGTTCCTTCTCTTTTTTAAGGAGGCCAGTACAAACTGAGACAGATGATTCAGCGGTGGCATGAAGTAAAATGAAAGAAAAGAGATCATCAAGAACAACTTCTAAAGAGGAAATTTGATATTTTCCGACTTGTGTCTTCTTCTAATCCCAGTATGGACATTTGGGACTGTGGGTCATGTTCCTTTAGCACTCGCCACGGCTGTTTAAAGTGAAAGTGAAGACTAACAAAACAATGTACATTAGGGTAATATGCTTTGAAAGCAAAACCCTTGACCTTAGAAACAGTTTGACCGATAAATAAGTGGATCAACGAGCTTCTCTCAGCTGCAAGGAGCGGCAAATCTCTCGTTTTTTGGGGCGTTTCGACGACCAAAGCGTCAAGCAGGAAGTTGGAAGTAGCTCAACTTTATGGTAACGAGCAATGACGCGGTTCAGCGGCACGCGCTAACAACCAATCAGGACATAGACGTCCTTCTCGCTGGCTGATTCCAGAGAAACATACGACGGGAACTTTGGTTCCTTCCAAAATATTAGCTGTGAGAAAAATGGAGGTTCATCCATAAAAGGTCGTAATCACCGTTGCTGGGTTCCCTGTCATTTGCCAGTTTGACTGGTGTGAGCCTAAGTCGCATCTAGTTTTGGTTCTAGGTCAGTCTTTGAATGAAAAATGTAATTTTAGGCAGACTCATCCGTCTTTTCCCAATAAAAAGAGTGAGTAAACCCCTCCGAACAAGGACTGTCTGCATAAAAAACGACTAATAAACTCAGGCTGTATAAAGCAATCCATGCATGAGGCCATTTAAATACACGTGATGCTCTACATACAGACACTTCATATCTAAAAGGCACAGAGTCACAGATCAGTTTAGATTCTTTTTAGATGTTTTACACATTTCCTGTCCTCCGAAGACGCTGATTTGTCCCCCTGTGGACTTGTTTAGCCCAGTTGTCAGTAATCCACATCATCAGCATGTCTTAAAAAACTCCCACAATCCCCCTGTCTGTCTGCCCGCCTGCGACGCCACCTCGACCTCGTCTCCCGGTCTTCCTCATCAAAGATTACATGTCTTACGTTGGATGATTGTTTCCTAATTAGTTAGCGTGTTAATTAGACTAGTGGCTGATGTTAACTAGCTGTATTAAAGGGAGCTGCTGTGACCCGGACCTGGTTTAAATGTGGACTCACAGTCAGGTTTGGGTTGAAACGTCGCATCTGAGACGGGCACAAGGGGAAAAAGTCAGGATTTATGGTTATGGGGTCCAGGGACCCTCTGGGGTGCTGGATTTGGTTTCCAGGGGGAGGAGTCACAGCAGAAAGGAGCCATATTTGTTTTCAATATGTAGCCGTCCTTAGGTAACCTAACTATGTTGGTCATGGCCTTGATACACTTTCTGTTAAAAATTAAAAATCTAAAAGCAAAACTCCTATAAAATGGGGAACCCTGGGATGAGATCTTACTAAATGGGGGGGCCCCTGGTCTACTTTGTGTCAGTTTAGTGGTCCTTCAGGTAAAAATGTTCAGGATCCACTGGATTAGGAAATGCATTATCTCACAAGACTGGTACAAACATGTCAGTTATGTTTGTTTTTTCCCTGAAAAAACGGCTAAATTGTGGTCCATTATGAGCAGAATACACACAGCTGAACATACAGCCTCCGTGGTATTTTCTCCGTCACCCATCCCTCCATCTCCATCCTTCTTCCTCCACCCCTCCGTCAGGTGACCTTGTATTTCATTCACTGATAATTACATGTTTTTTTCCACAGAGAGGCTTTAATTAGAATGCTCGAAATATTGATTGGCTCCATCATCTCCCACTCTCCTCCACTTATCCCTCCTTCCTCCGTCCCTCCTCCACTTATCCCTCCTTCTATCATCCCTCCTCCACTCATCCCTCCTTCTTCCATCCCTCCTCCACTCATCCCTCCTTACTCTGTCCCTCCTCCACTCATCCGTCCTCCGTCCTTCCTCCACTCATCCCTCCTTCCTCCGTCCCTCCACCACAAATCCCTCTGTCCTCCGTCCCTCCTCCTCTCATCCCTCCTTCTACCATCCCTCCTCTATTCATCCCTCCTTACTCGGCCCCTCCTCCTTCTTTCCCTCCGTCCTCCTCCACCCATCCCTCAGTCCTCTGTCCCTCCTCCACTCATCCCTCTGTCCTATTTCCTTCCGCCACTCATCCCTCCGTCCTCGGACCCTCTTCCACTCATCCCTCAGTCCTCTGTCCCTCCTCCACTCATTCCTCTGTCC
>NC_048426.1:23944824-23947617 GCF_013103735.1 Etheostoma cragini | reverse complement strand
GAGGACGTTCTTCATCGGGGCCACGGGCCCGTCGGTCGTCTCCGTGACGACCGCCCTCCCAGGTGTCGTTAGACCAGCTGCTGATTCCAGCCGAGCGATCTCACTGGTCGAAACCGGGATTCCCTGCCGACTAACGAGGCTGTAAAAAGATCAGAATCCGGTCCCGGCTGAGGAGCTACCGGTCTCCCCTGCTAATTTGGGGCCTGTTTTTATTTATTTTTTTACCCCCCCCAGGAGCTGGTGTGTGGCATTGTTGCTGTGGTAACCATAATAATCCCGTGAAGAAGACCCTGGGGGGCGATGGTGGCGTACTGTGGCAGATGCCAACAGCTGTAAAGCATTTCTATCTGAAAGACTGCAGCTATGGGCTGTTCTTTCTTTCTTTCTTTCTTTCTTCCCCCTTTTTTCATTTTATTTTGTCAATATTTTGCATTTTTGTTTTTTCTTCCTCTTTTCCATCTCTTTCTTGTTCTCACCAACCTTTCTATCTTCTTTCCTCCCTCATCTCTTTTTCTATCATCCTCCTTTTCCTTGTCCATTACACCACCCGTTCTCTCTATCCACGCCTTCCTTGAAGAACATTATCGAGTCATTTCCGTCTTATTATTGAGTCCTTGAAGTCTCATTTTCTTAAAAACTAAAGCTTTTCTTTGGATCTCTTTGAGCGATATCTCTCGGTCGCTCAGTCGTCATTCGTTGACGAGTTGATTTGTTTTGCCATCTGGTTAAAATCAAGTCGCTGCACGGACAGAATTATTTTTATTATTTCTAATAAATTACTAAATTATCCATTTTTCATTTCTCCGGTCCATTTCCTTTACCTTGCACGTTAAATTATGAGATCACGCGTGAACATCGCAGGATCACATGGTCACGAGAACAACCCATCCATCCAGTCAGGCTTCAACTAATGCGTTTGTGTCTGAACTCCTAGCTAACGGATCCTGCAACGTGCATGGTTCAGGTGCGTCTGCTCCTTCAAAACCACAATGGCGGACGTGAGAGACACCGTCCGTCCAATCCAACACATTCTCACTCCCAGCGCGTCAAAAACAACGCTTGGTCCGGTGCTTTTGCTGTTAGTTACTGATGCAAAAAGTCTCCTTTAGCGACATGTTTAGACACGCTTGGTCAGCACGGACATTTAACTGACAATGTGGCACGAGAACGGGAGAGTTAGGTTTTAGGAGAAGATGGTGGGTGGGGTTGTAAAACGGACGTTTCAGTGTCACGCGGGACAATAACGGGACAAGATCCCGCACTCCTGGGTGAAAGTCCTGTGTTGGTTGACCTAGGACCGGGCAATATATCAATATATATCAATATCGTAACATTAGACTAGATATTGTCTTAGATTTTGGATATCTTAATATGGTGAAATGGCGTTAAAGTGTTGTCTTTTCCTGGTTTTAAAGGCTGAATCACCTTCCAGTTTCTCAAAGACCGTTGTAACTGTTCTATAGTGTTACTTACTTAGTCACATATCCACTTTACTGATGAATCTTTATTAGAAATCTCATTGTGCAAATATTTAGTAAAAGCAACGATAGTCAACACTACAATATCGTTGTGGTATTTGGTCATAAATATCGTAATATTTGATTTTCTCCATATCGCCCCCACCCCCGCAGAAGGAGGATTTGAGACACTGATGAAGAGTCGGTATTTCACAAGTTGGGAGTTATTTGGGAGGCATTTGTTGAAAGCTTTCCCTTTTCCACACAGTTTCCAATGACTGCTTTTCAGATTTTTTGGTGTTACTAAACCATCTCCCGCATCCGGCTTCCTTCTACCTCTCCCTCTCCATCCTTTCTTCCATCTCTTCCTCCATCTTCACCATCTCTCTCTCTGTATCAGTCAGCTCCGATTGGGGATTGCAGCGGCCGCGTCGCACGTAACTTTTGATTTATGTTCAATCTTTGATATTGAAAATAACTGAAATGGTGTCCTTGAAAAGCCCAGGCAGGAGGAAGAGGAGGAAGAGGAGGAGGAGGAGGAGGGGGGAGGCAGGAGGAGGAGGAGGAGGATAAAGAAGTAGAACAAATAAACTAATGCACCGTGTACCCGCTCTCTTGTCACGTCACACATTCATTTCGGTCCCAGACGCTCGCCATCAAATTACATCTAATAACTGATAATTGCGCAGAATGGACCTTAATTACCTGTAATTTACCCCCCCGTCCCCCCAAAATCTTCATTCTCCTCCGCCACCCGCCACGTAAATAAACGCCACATCTAATTTGCTTGTTTTGGAGACCACGCAGAGCCCGGTGATGGATATGAGAGGCCTTTGAGAACGGCTCAAGGTAATTTGATTCTGGAGGAGCCCACTGCTCCTCCATTTTTAATGATCTGAACCCAGCCAGGCGTGACGTAGTTCTTACTTCTTTATTTATCTCCCATCACCTCTGATGGTGCAATTAACCCTTTAACGTAAAAGTTACTGTTATCAGACGTGCATGCTCTAGAGCCAAACGTACACGTTGGGTGTTGCTCTTGAATTTCAACGTCATTGTCCGTCGTGACAGAAAACTGTCCCCAACATACAGAGGGCAAAACAAACTTGGACAGTAAAGATAAAGTAGCTTATTTAGATGATTTACACAGGATGAAAATTACAATATATGTGCAACTTAGCATAGTGTTTGTGTAACGTCAGATGCTTTTGCTTTTTACTATGTAGTTTCAAGTACAGTTACTATCTGGACAAAAGCACACACTTTACTTCACTACCATCATCTGCCTTTCTCTCCTGCTGAGTGTGTGTGTGTGTGTGTGTGTGTGTGTGTGTGT
>NC_048426.1:23943674-23944724 GCF_013103735.1 Etheostoma cragini | reverse complement strand
TAGCTGCATAAAGACACTTGTCCACCCCATACAATCAGTAAGAATCCAACTACTGACATGGCCAAGACCAAAGAGCATATCAAGGTTCTGGCGTGGCCTAGACAGTCTCCAGACCTAAACCCAATAGAGGATCTTTGGAGGGAGCTCAAACTCGAAACTCGTGTTTCTCAGCGACAGCCCAGACACCTGACTGATCATGTTCCCGGATAAGAAATGGTGTTTTTCGAGAGAGCGTTCCGGGCCGTTCTATTACCCGGCTGTTTGACAGTTATTTTAACACCCAACACGGAGAAGCGTTTGAAACTTTAGGTTTTATCTGCTATGAGGATGTTTTTTGGCATCAAGGTAAATTTCTCAAATGCTAATTAATACAGTTTTGATTAGTTCTTATTGATTGAATGCCTAAAAAACTGCTATCGGCTATCCTTCAAAATATTTGGATACCTGTGCGTATACCGTGACTTCGACAGCATTTCTGGAGAGGAATTTGGGGTGTTTTTGTGTGTCTCTGGTGCTTACACACACATACAAACTTGGGAAAGAATTGTCCATGCTGTTTAGGGTGAGATCCGGTTTCTGAATGTCTTCTGATCCGGTTTCTGAGTGTCCTCTGTCTTCAGTCTCTGGGTGAGCTGTCCAACATCTGCACGGCTTTCTACGTCACTAGAGACGAGGTGGCTAATCGTAGCACGCTAGCTCGTTCTCTATGGAAAACACTGCTCCAACAGCCACTAGTTGACCAGGATCTCCAAAAGAACTACTTCCTGTCCCTGTTCTACTTCCTGTCCCACTTCCTGTCCCTGTTCTGCAGGTATTCCAGAAGTGGCCCTTGTCTAGAAGAAGTCTGATGTGATCTTACTGAGCTACTGAGCATGTGCAGCTCCCAACATGGATAAAACTAGTGAGATGTCTCACTCTGTAGCTAAAACAGACCTAAACACACAGGGTGAAAACAGGATCTGCAGCAATGTGCCGTACAACAAAAATATGTTTTGTTTTTTTAATTAAACCATGGAAACCTATTCTGGTACAACCTCAAAACACAATTAT
>NC_048426.1:23933530-23943574 GCF_013103735.1 Etheostoma cragini | reverse complement strand
CTCCCTCTCCCTCCATCTCTCTGTCCCTCTCTCCCCCTCCATCTCTCTCTCTCTCCCTCTCCCTCTCTCTCTCTCTCTACTCTGTTCTCTGTGATCCAGGCAGAGGTTAGTGATACGGCGTGGTCAGTGGTGCGTACAGCAGCCAGTGGATTAGCGGAGGGGAGATGATGAAGTGCAGAATAAATACTAAATAAACACCCTCTGCTTTCTCCTCCACGTACAGGAGCACCGCTGGGTGCTGGCGGCCATTCCTCATTGGCCATTTTGTGTCCTTTTCAACCCCGCCGCCGTCTCCTTCACCAACTGGACTCGTGCTACTGAAGCAGGTCATGAAATTGTAATTAACCACCGGCGGCATTCTGTCATTTTTAATCCGGCGTGGATCTGCAGGCGTGTGGAGAAGTCTAAAATATTCAGAGGGGTTTCAGAGTGCGTCCGTGAGGTTGCAAGTTTAACCGCCGACGCATCAGCAATGGAGTCCCGCTTAAGTGCCCTTGAGCAAGACACCGAGGGTGGTGCAAAGAGAGACAGAACTCCAGAGACCTCTGGAAAACAGGAGAAATGAAAGCAAAGCCATGCAGTGCAGCGTCTGAAACGCCTCCGACTCTTAAAGGGTAACGCTGTATTTCAAACTCAACCCCTTTTTTTTTTTTACATGTTTTTGTGTCTAATTGACGTATCGCAACAACATATTATGAAATTACAGTAGTCCGGTATTAAGAAAGTCCGCTGCAGCCAGACCCATGTTTTGCGCATCTTCAAATTCCTTCCACTCAAAGTGCCGAGGTAACGCTGTGCTGATATCTCATTGGTTGTGTTTTTTAAAAAAGGTCAGCGGCAACTAAGTCAAAATTGAAATAATTTGAATTACAAGCGCAGCGCAAAGCGGTTTTAAGCGGCCTATCATGTGTAGGGGGCTTGAGGTTCTGACACCACAATGGACAGAGATAGACCTCTTATGTTAAAGACTAAGATCCTTTTTGTTTAACTAGAAACTGAAATCACCATCAACAAACCCACCAGACTCCATGTAAAAAAACTGATTTAAGCGTGTATTAAACCAGCATATTTTTACATGTAAATGCATGAATTAAGGGTTTCTTCCTTTCTTTCTTTAAGAGGATTTTGGGGAATTTATTATATATGAGAGCTGAAGACGTGAAGGGGGAGAGAGAGGGGGAATGACACGCAGCAAAAGGCCGGAGTTGAACCTGCGGCCGCTGCGACACAGAGTAACCCTTTGAACATGGGGCGCACCCTCTACCAGGTGGGTACCCAGGCGCCCCGAATTAAGGGTTTCTTTTAACCCAACGAGAGGGGTGATTGTTGGAAAAGTGAAAAGACGAACCAAGGCGGATTTAGAAATTATTTGGTTGATTCTGTTGTCTTTGAATGAATAATGGATGTTTGAGAATAATTAAATTATTGTTAAATTAAATGGAGTCTGGTATGGAGTGGTTTCATGTTAAAATGTATCAAATAACCAATATTTTTTTGCAAATAAAACCCCCCAAAAAACATCCTGATCTAGTATTTTACATCACAGTATCGTCATCAAATATCGGTCAAACTTTAATAGATTTAAGACTTCATCTCCAAACACCTTCCTGAATATTCTCTCCATCTCTCTCCCCTACTCCTTTAATTCTCTCTCTCTCTCCCCCTCATCTCTCTCTCTCTCTCTCCCCCCCACTCCTCTAATTTCCCCCCCCCCTCTCTCTCTCTCTCTCTCATTGTAATCAGCAGCCCTTACAGCCAATCTGCTGGCCATAAAGCTGTCTGCAGCCCGATGATGTACGGCTCACAGAATTACCTTATCTGCCTCTGATTTACTGTGCCTCACAGGTAGAGACAAAAACAGCCTCTCCACACCTCCGTCACATCCATCCATCCATCCATCCCTCCCTCCCTCCCTCCCTCCATCCCCCTCATACATTCAACACTTCCCCCTTTCCCGACTCCTCATCCTTGCTTTTTATCACTCTTCTATCAAACCTCCCTGCCTTCCTCTCCTCTTTTGTTCTCATCTCCATTTATTTTTTCCACCATCTTTTCATTCCTTCCTTCTTCTCCCCTCAACCTTGTTTTATTCCTCTCTCAATCTCACATATCATCCCTCCATCCTTCTCTTCCTCTGTTTTCTAAGCTTCAACTTCCCTGTATCAATCCATCCACACTTTCCTTTATCTTCGCCACCTCTGGTTGAAAACTCTGTTCTCCTTCTCTTCTTTCTTTCCTTCATCCTTTTTCAGCACTTACATCCATCCTGCCATCTTTTTTCTCCTTACTCAATTTCTATATTTTGCTCTTTTCTTAAATTCTCCCTTTTAACCCCCTTAATTCAATCCGCCCCTCCCTCTACTTTTCCTTCTGACTTTCCTTTCTCTTCCCATACCTCACTTCTTTGCTTTATTATCTCTCCTTCATCAACCCATCCTCCTTTCTTCATTCGTCACGTCATCTTAATACCTAAGTGTTTATCCTCTACTCTGTCCACCCATCCTCTTCTCATCCCTCCTTTCATCCATCCTGTTTATTTCAATTTTGAAGTGTTCTTTCCCTTCAAATCCAGCCCACCTTACCTAATTCCTCCTCCTTTCTTACACCCCTCCCTCCCGTCCCTGTCCCTTTCTCTTCATACATTATCCTCTAATCCATCCTCCACTCCTCCACTCTCATCCACCCATCTAAAGAAAGATCTGTTCAACTCGTCGCCAGTGAAATGAAGCGGGGAGAGAGGGAATAAGGAGACTAACGGGAGTAAATACAGATTCTAGAACAGCATCACACACACACACACACACACACTTCATTCTGATTCATTGCATGTTGATACAAGACAAATCAACAAGAAAACACACATTCCGACACACACACACACACACACCAGTGTGGTAGTAATTACAGCCTACAGTGGTCCTTTCTTTGTTTTTTATTTAAGATCAAGATGGAGAATCTTTGATCAGAAACAGAGGGAGGATATGTCAGAGTGTGCGTGTGTGCGTGTGTGTGTGTGTGTGTGTTTGCATATGTGTGTGTCTGCGCAGTAAGTGTGTACGAATACAAATGAGTGAAATGATATCAAAATGTGGTTTTGATTCTGTGGCCTTGAGAGGAGAGAGGGGGTGGGTGTAATTAAGTCACCAGGAGAACAGTCTGTGTGTGTCTGTGTGTGTGTGTGTGTGTGTGTGTGTGTGTGAACATATGTCAGAGCAGAATTCCTTCAGCAACCTTCCTGAATGAAAATAAAAATAGTGTCCACTGTTTCAGAACATCCTTTCAATCAGCCAGAAAACGGAAAAAGAACAACATCTAATCTGCTCATCAGAGATGGAAAGATCCTCCTCCTCCTCGGATGCTCTTATTTTGAAATAAAATCCTCTCTGTCTCTCCCTCTCCTTGGATCTGATGTGCATCACTTCTGTCCCAAGAACACTGTCGCAAAATGTCCACAAACACGCGGACATTAAACACTCTGAAAGTCAGATAACCTCCTGATGATGATTGTTATTTATTCAGCATCGAGTTTTAGTTTAATATTCGTTGCAGTGAGAAAATAAGTCGAGGAAGTTAGAAAACGCGTCTTGTCAAAGCTGAAGGTCTCGGTCATGTCCTACAAATTTATTGTAAAAACAAAAAAAGGGATGCAGCAAAGAATAAAGGAAGGATAAACCTCATTCCATTAATGCATGTTACTAACTCAACTTCTTCCCTTTACAGGAGTCTCGCCCTCTCCTCCTATATCTTCCTGCAGGTGTTTCTGGATCTGGATCTGTGGTTGGAGTCACCTGCTGCCTCTATGTTCCTGCTCAACACCCTCTGCTGCAATTCTCCATCTGATCAGAGTCCGGTCTAGACCGGCTCTTTATGGAAAGACCTGGGAGATAAATAACATCCCAGAGTCCGGTCTAGACCGGCTCTTTATGGAAAGACCTGGGAGATAAAGTCATGTGACTGGACCGCCAGCCGACAACACTTCTTCCCTCGACCACTAACACAAAGCTGGAGGAGAAAAAACAAAACTTTTCTCCAGCAGTCAGTCAAAGACTCCCCCCCCCCCCCCCCCCCCCCCCCCCCCCCCGACTCTCGAGGCGCCTCGTTAACCAATCACACCGCTGTCGCCGCCGCTTCCCCGACAACTTCCATCAAACTCAACTTCCATCCTCTAATAATCACCGCCACCGTATCCATGTTTAACAAGGTAATGTGACACAAACCATCGGTGGCTTTAATAAAAAAAAAAATTTTAAAAAAAAGGGACAAGAAAAACACTCACTTTACATATTCACTTTTACCATCCACGTAATTAAATATTTGAGAAATATCAGGAATGGAAAATTAAAATAGAAAAAAGCCGGCATGCCGCCACCACCACTATCAATTTATTCCCCCTCTCAGAGTGCATTAGAAACGTCAGATTGCCGTTGGCAAAGACACAGAAAGAGCTGTGTTTTTTTTTTTTTAAACTCACTTTATAAATTACATTTTGGAGTGCTTTGGCATGCTAATACCTGCTGCCACGGAGAGCAGACAGCGTTAATTATTTCTTATTGGGATCGGCAGGGATTATTTGCATATTTCATTTAGCTGTTGTAGACGGTTGCAGGAGGGAGGGAGGGAGGGAGGGAGGGAGGGAGGGAGGGAGGGAGGGAGGCACTTTTCACTTTGTGTCTCAACAACTTTTGGGATGAGGGGAGAGAAAAATAAAAAAATTAAAATTAAAAAAAAGATGGATTCACTGACCGTATGCAGTTTAGAGGATCATTAATTTAGGCTGATTTCAGTCATTTCCATTCGCCGAGGTAGATTATTGGTGATGATTAACAACAGAAGCTTCCCATGTCACGCAGGCTCTGATGCAAAAAGGTCAGGAAACAGTTTTAAAGAACGTCGATGTGCTCCACTTTGTTCGGCTAAAGCATCAATTACAACGTCATTTATACTCAATTGGCTCCGCCGTGAGGACAGCAGCAGCAGAGGGACGGACGTTTTTAGGAGCGTAATGGGGACGTTTACACAAAACTAATGAAAACAGACCCACCTGAAGAGGAAGGACGACGCTGGGAAACAAAAACACTGCATCGGTGAATTAAAAACGTACGTTTGGAGCGTTGTGACTGACTCAAGATCAAACAGCAGAAAGTTGAAGTTGACAAAACTAATGAATGATATGATGAGAAAATGCTTCACATTTACCCATATTTGGATCTTGTGTTATGTTAAATCTGCTGAACAAACTACAAAACCTTAAATTGAATATTTGTCCTCCACCAACTACATTGCATCCAAATAACAATTTAACACACTCAATATCTTTAAATGTTAGTTATAAAATGTACACTGAATGAACGGCACTATTTCAGGTTTTGCAAAATTATGCAAAACATCAAGATGTGTTGATAAAAACCGCAGCGTTGCACTTAAAAAAAGGTACTTCAATGTGACATTTAATTTTAATTTATACTTCTTTATTGATCCCCAGTGGGGAAATTACAATTTACTTTCTGTTTTTTTGTTAGAAATCACTACACACAGGCCTGGAATACACACTCACATACTCAGGACCTGCACTAGTGGGTCGCCAGTGCTGGACTAGAACCCTGAGCGGATGGGGGAGGGTGGGGGGGGGGGTCTGGTGCCTTGCTCAAGAGTACCTGCCAGTGCCCAGGAGCGGAATTAACATCTGTCCAGCTACCAATCCACACTCTGTGCTTTGGCCCCTGCAGACCAGCAACACCTCTGGTCCCCTATCCAACTCCACACCCCCCCATTTTTTACCGGTTCTGTCATGACTTCATTCACGAGGACTAGAGTGTTGTTGAAGTTTCTGTTCAGCGAGGGAGGAGTTTGAGTGGCAGAAGAAACAAAATAAAGACAGACTGCAAACTGGATTAAAAGTTGAAGGTGTTCGGTGGAAGGGTTTCATTGTTTTCTGCAGAGAACAATCAAATGACGAGAACAGCTTTCACCATGTACAGAGTAACAAAGTGGCCACAGTTCTGGTACCAACAATCAGTAAAACACCTCCTTATACCCCCGTGCATCTGTCTCTAGAGCGTCAAGAATGACTGTAGCCGTCGTTCTGTCTGAGAAATCAGAGATGTATCTCGTCTGTAGAATGCTTCATGTCTCCAACCTTGCTTACAGTGGACAAATGCAGAGTCATGACATGTTTAGCTGTCTCCAACACTCGAGGACTTATTTTAGGATATCCACATATTTCAGAGGCAAATTGATGGATTTACTTCTGATGAAAAAATCCCTTAAGAGATGATCAATTATTGGAAGAAAATCGTTGTCTAAGTAATTTTCCCATTACAAGAGTTAAACGTGTTCAATACGTCGAGACTGTGCAAACGTGGTCCTGATCCTGCAAACTTATTTTAAAGCGGTGACACACAGCGTTGGTGTGAAACCTCCTCCAGCTGCAAACAGTTTTATCACTTTAAAAAGGACCCGGAAACGCAGCTCAGCCGATCTCAAACCGGGGATGAACATCTCGATAGAGTGTCACCGACCGCGCGGTTAAACCAACTCTCCCCAAAAAACTTCCCCCCAACTTTAATCTTAATTTATGTAAAGTGCCGTGTGGTTCGGGCTCCGGGCAGCGGGACGAGCCGCCTGATTGGCTCTACCAGGTATCAGGCAGGAGTCCAACGCTCCTGTAATTTGATTTAAAAAGCTCGTAATAACCTGAGGTCAATATTTAAATCACTCAGAGGGGGAGAAGAGCCGCTCTGCATGTTTCGGGATGCTTCAATCTCCGTGCTCAGAGTCAGCTGACCCGGATCTATATCCCATCCCGGGTCCTCCTCTACTCTTCTTCTCTCTCTTTTTTTTTTTACATCCCCCCTTTCCCTCATCCTATACTCCTCTTCTTCTTTTGACTTAAAAAACCTGTCTCCCGTCCTCGTGTTGTCCCTTACTCAGAAGTCAGTGCCAATACCAGTCAAAATAACTATAATAAAAAAAAGGGGTTTTCTAAGAGTCAAAGTCAAGTCGAGTTTATTTCATTCATAAAAATGGAAATTACAGTGCTCACACTCGCCATCTTACCCATAAAAACTAGAGAATTTAAATACAATACCACAAATACACTACAATATTATACATAAATACAATGAAAATAAAATAAAATCTCATACAAATGTACGTTTAAAGTGCTTGTTGTGCTGTCTAAGAGTCCGTGAACTTTGACTCTGAAAGATGAAAATCTTAATTAAAATATTTTTTAAAAATATAAGAATGTCATAACAAGACATACAAAACAAGTGCAATATAATAAGAGCATAGAACAACATAATCAAGTGCATCTACAGCACAGGTCTCTACAGCACCTGTTCACCGGTTCCACTATTATTCCATTTATTTAGTAT
The DNA here is from genome assembly GCF_013103735.1 of Etheostoma cragini. Classification (NCBI taxonomy): domain Eukaryota; kingdom Metazoa; phylum Chordata; class Actinopteri; order Perciformes; family Percidae; genus Etheostoma; species Etheostoma cragini. Next base: position 23,936,198 of record NC_048426.1, on the reverse strand, counting down.
TTATTCATCATTCTCATATCTCACTTATTATTCATTATTAATTCATTCATCATTCTCATTTCCTATTTCAGAACTGTTCATAATGTTCATATTATAATATAATAACTTAAGTACCCTTAAGTACCAGTACCCTTTGCACTATGTTCCACATTTAAATCATTTTTATTGGACTCTTCATTGCACTCATCTCCCTCCATTGTTTCTGTGTAGAGTGTGTATATATTAGTGTGTATATATTGTTTGTTGGGTTGTTTGTTTTGTGTGTGTAAGCACAGTGTGAGAGGGGGGGGCTGTAAATCACACGTTTTTAGATCGGGTGCTGTTGATTCTCGTTCATATTTTTCCAAAAGATATGAATCCGAAGTTGCAGGGCGTGACTTCGGCCACTGGTTGGTGACCTCCTTCCTCTGGAGCGTATAGCGCCCCCATCAGGTCCCAAAGAGGCACAGCACCGACGCTGCTAACACTGGCAACGGCGCCTACGGACCCGGAAGGTACCGTAATTCTGGTTCTGGTGACATCCCAAGAGTTTGACGTTATATGAAATTATGGGACCTTTTTTTTTTAATGTATAATATATTCAAATATGGACGACGTGCTGTAACCTGAACCACAGAGACTATTTAATTATACGTATTTATTCTTCCAAATAAAACGTCTCCGATCAAGGAAAATCTAAAGGAAGATTCGTTCTATTGTGGTTCCTCATTCCTTAGTCCTCATTCTCTATCTCTTTTTATTGCCTTGATTCCTCCTCTCTTCATCTGTCCCCAACCTTACTCCACTCTTCCCTCTCTCCCTTCCTCCCATCCCCCTCTCTCCTTCTCTGTGTGGTCTGTAGGGTGAAATAGAGGCCCGAGGCCAACAAGCTGTCTCCACCAGCTACACTGATAAGACACACAGACACACACACACACACACACACACACACACACACACACACACAGTCAGAATCACCATACAAGTGCCAACAGTCCCAATCACAAATGTACAAGTACCTCATCCACACACACACACACACACACTATTTAACTCAGTTCAGACTGTGTGAAGTGCCATCAAGGAGGTCACACTTATCACTTCTTACCTGAATATTTCCCCCCCTCCCCACACACACACACGCACGCACACACACAGACACACACAGACACACACTCACACACACACACAACACAACATGTGTTTTTGAGTGTCAGAAATTCTGATTATGTGTGTTAAAGAATGTCTGTGTGTGTGTGTATATATATATATATATATATATATATATATATATATGTGTGTTTGTGTGTGTGTGTATGTGTGTGTGTGTGCATATGTGTGTGTGTGTGTGTGTGTATATATATATATATATATATATATATATATATGTGTGTGTGTGCGCGCTCAGGGCTGTTTGGTTCAGCTCTCTAACAGGATTTGTGTCCCCCATGTCCAAAGGAACATGGTTTAATCTCAACCTCTCTCACACCTCAGCCTGCATGACCCCCCCCCCCCCCCCCCCCCCCCAACCTTTGCCCCATCTGCCTTCCCCCCACCCCTTTCCCTGGGGTGCATTGGTATGTTCCAGACTCCAAGACTCTTGAAAAAAGAAGATGATATATGTATATAAAATATACAGTGAGGCTGGCTTGATATATAGTATGAGGTACCTGAGAGTGGAGTTTGTTGTTCTGAAGTAGATAAATATAGAAAATATATTCAAATTAAGAGGAAAATGTTATTTAAAAACATGAGATTTTCTTCAGGGTCACATTCGGATGTTTTAAACCTCCCTTCAGTTTCTGACCGCTGTGCTTTTCTCTCAGCTGTTTTAGGACTTCTATATAATATAGTATATCAAATATGTTCTTTTATTTGGGCATAATTTGTGTGTCGGGTCACTTCAGACCAACAGGGAACTAAAGTGGTTTTGACAATTAACAAAACTATGTATTATATCATTACATATCAGTGCTTTCCTTCTGTAGATTCAGAATTAGAGAGCTATAGATAGAGACGTTGTTGTCATTGTAAAAAAACATAAATAAATAAAGTTCCTATTCATCTTCTATTCATACGCACTTATACAGAATTGGCCATGCACTCGTTGCCAACGTTTGCAATTAAAATTCCATTTAATAAAAGTCCATTTCTGACAGTAACGTGCTTTGCATCTGATACATAAATTACTGCATTATTTGCACATTAATGCCGGCATGTGAAAGAGTAAATAAAATGAATAACAACACTTATTTTAGTAGCAATCTCTATAACAAAGAGTGGATCCCAAGCCTCTAAAAAACGCATTTTGCATAATTTCCTCGCATCTCTCCCGTGCTTCCTCGGTGGGACGGACCAAGACGTAGAAGGAAAGGAAACGGGGGTACAGTTTTAGGATCTGGGATGTACCATTTGTCTACAGTTTTATTATATTGCTCATGACTTTTTAAACTAGTTTCCTTTAGTAGATGTTCTGTTAAGATCCATACAGGCTGATTAAAAAAGCTTTAAGTGATCAGATTGTTGAAAAGTTCTTTAAAATAACCATCAAATATGTCCAATCCCCATTTAAATAAATACATAAAAACATCAAAGTTGGTAACATATTTTTTAATTACTACGATTTTGTTGTTTTTAAAGTCTTCTTCACACTGCCAGGACTACAGTCAAGGGGGGGGGGGGGGGGGGG
>NC_048426.1:23933262-23933513 GCF_013103735.1 Etheostoma cragini | reverse complement strand
AATGCTGAGTATCTTAAGCTGCTTTTGCTAGTTTTATTATTCTAATGTAGAATATTAACTCCCCTCCGGTTGCTTAAAAAACAAAAAATACTCTCTTCCCCAAAAGTACACTGGTGAAGTTACTAAAAAATGATGGGAAACACCTGTAACTCCAGAAAAAGATTCAGATTCATCCATTCACCTTTTCTCTGTCTGTGTGTGTGCGTGCGCGTGTGTGTGTGTGTGTGTGTGTGTGTGTGTGTGTGTGTGTG
>NC_048426.1:23922009-23933162 GCF_013103735.1 Etheostoma cragini | reverse complement strand
CAAATCATATTGACGACGGAGATCAGCAGAGAGCCATACTCATAAGCATCGTGGGAACATCGACACACAGCTTGATGCAAAACCTCCTCAGCCCAGGAGAGCCAAAAGATAAAACTTGTTGAGCTTGTTGAAAGATTACTTCAATCCTAAACCGAGTGAAATCGTGCAGAGATACAAGTTCGATTCCCGTAATCGCGAGCATAATGAATCCGTAATGGAGTATGTGGCAGAGCTACGTCGGCTAGCTCAGGATTGCAAATACGGTGACCGCATCGTTTGTGGAATAGAGGATGATCGGATTCAAAGACGTCTTCTAGCAGAAACAGATTTAACATTTGACAGAGCATTGTCAATTGCTGTGGCATCCATCCATCCATCCATCCATCCATCCATCCATCCATCTTCAACCATCCATCCATCCATCTTCATCCATCCATCCATCTTCATCCATCCATCCATCCATCCATCCATCTTCATCCATCCATCCATCTTCATCCATCAATCCATCCATCCATACATACATCTTGCTCCATCCATCAATCCATCCATCCATCTATCCATACATCCATCCATCCATCCATCTTCATCCATCCATCTATCCATCCATCCATCCATCTTCATCCGCTAATCCGGTATCGGGTCTCGGGGGCAGCAGCTCCAGCAGGGGACCCCAAACTTCCCTCTCCCGAGCCACATCAACCAGCTCCGACTGGGGGGTCCCGAGGCGTTCCTAGGCCAGGTTGGAGATATAATCTCTCCACCTAGTCCTGGGTCTTCCCCGAGGCCTCCTCCCAGGTGGACGGGCCTGGACCACCTCCTTAGGGACCCCCCCAGGAGGCATCCTCACCAGATGCCCAAACCACCTCAACTGGCTCCTTTCGACGCGAAGGAGCAGCGGCTCTACTCCGAGCTCCTCTCGGAGGACTGAGCTTCTCACCAGATCTCTAAGGGAGACGCCAGCCCAGCCACCCCCCCTCCTGGGGAAACCCATTTTGGCCGCTTGTACCCTGGATCTGGTTCTTTGGGTCATGACCCAGCCTTCATGATCATAGGTGAAGGGTAGGAACAAACACTGCCCGGTAGGTCGAGAGCTTTGCCTTCTGGCTCAGCTACCTTTCATCACAACGGTGCGATAAACTGAATGTAATACACAATCCAGCTGAGACGTCAGCCATGCTGTTAATAATAGCCAGCTGTTGTAGCGTAGACACCACCATTATCATTTAAAAATGCTAAATTAACATGGATTAATATCTCATAATAGATCATTTACTCATTTATTTCATGTTGTAAATGTGCAATTATTTAAGTTTCTTTTAATCTACGATGGTTCATCCTCAAAAATCATTTAATACATTTCTCTTGAGCCGTTGACTGATTATTTTAACATTCTTGGTGTCTTCCCATTTAGACGTGTTATGTCGCGTGACGTCAGTGCTGTAATTATTAAGCAGGGATGATTTTGTGTTTGGATAATTTGTGTCTAAATGTGTTACACATTCAGACGGCAGCCACGTTCACCAAATTGCATGCTAACTACCGTGCAGCTGATGGTGAAATATGTAATTTCATTCCGCTCTTAATCGCACTAAAAAATGAAGATTAAGAGGATGAATTATTGATACAAGTTGGTGTTTAATCTTTTGTAATGAATAGTGGATTCGCTGGTTATGAATATTGCACGAGGCTTCGTAATTTGATAAATTTATTCCAATTTGCCCTTTTTATTTTGCCCTTTAGTCAAGGTTATGTTCATTTGGAACACACACACACACACACACACACACACAAATGAGTGTGTCTCCCTACACTCTACGCTTGGTCATTCTTGTGTCATCTTGTGTCACCGAGGTCCATAAACCAGTGGTGGAATGTAACTAAGTACATTTTCTAAAGTCCAAATGTTGAGGTATGTTACGTTCTCTAACGCTGCTCTGGCCTCTGTTTGGAAGAGAGCCATTTTGTGTGTTTTTTTATTTTGTGTTTCAGGTTTGCCACCCCTGAGGGCCTGATTGTCCACAAGTGTTACCAATCTGGTCATCAGCTGGCCTGCATAGAAGCTCCTGAGTTGAAGACACCGGCCCCTTCCTCTTTCCAACTTCCTGTCGTGCTGAGAGTGGTTGGTGTAGTTAGTACTCTCCGCTGGTGCATATGATTTGTAAACTGGATGACTTGTTATCTGAAGCTGGTAAGGGTTGTTTTAACCCCCTTTTTCTCCTGTTTTGTGGTTAGTCAGGGAGTTTAGCATTGTGTGTTTTGGTTTTCTCAATCTGTAGATCAGTTGCCATTTTGTTTCCAGGTAGTATGGGATTTTGGGTCATGACTTAATTAACTTGAGTGCTGACTTAGACTTTACTTGAGTCCCGACTTAGACTTTACTTAATTAACTTGAGTCCTGTCTAAGACTTTACTTAATTAACTCGAGTCTTAACTTAGACTTTAATTACCTTGACTCCTGACTTACTTTTATTAACTTGAGTCTTGACTTACACTTTACTTAATTAATTTGAGTCCTGACTTTAAATTTACTTAAATAACTTGAGTTCTGACTTAGACTTTACTTTATTAACTTGAGTCCTGACTTAGACTTTACTTAATAAACTTGAGTCCTGACTTAGACTTTACTTAATAAACTTGAGTCCTGACTTAGACTTTACTTAATAAACTTGAGTCCTGAGAAACACGTCTCAAATGACAGACTTGAAATTGGTTAAAACTATTTTGTACTTGGATAAGACATGTTTTGGATGACTTCAGTCTTAAATAACTTCAGAACTTGACTCTAATGGAGCAGAGAGCAAAAGAAAGCTCATGTCTCTGAAATCGCCGGGAGCCATTTTGGCTGTTAGCACCCACAGAGGGAGGATCTCGCAGGTTTAGTACTTCGCTGTTAGTTTACAGTAGGTTCCCTGTTCAGCTGCCCAGAACAGACATGATCTGAATTATTGAAAATATCATAGAAGTATGTGAAGCCAACAGGAATAATTCAGTTTGTTGTTTTGGAAGTGTTTTTTTCACGGATCAAAGCTTTAAGTGCAGGGGGAGATTCACACGGATAATCAACGGACTGATAATGTGCTTTGGCCAAGACACACACACACACACACACACACACACACACACACACAGCTGGTTAATGGCTGTCACTGTTGACTGATCACAGTGATCCGACTGCTGCAGCCCTAATTGCAGTTAAATAATCTGTAAACAACCACAGTCAGATCTTCTCTGAGGAAGAGGAGGAAAATAAAAAATAAGGAACAGGGAAGAGAAAACAAAAACTAAATGAATCAAATGAGACAGGAATCTGACAAAAAAACGGATGGATGAAGGTAAACGGAGAGAAAAGGAAGGTGTTGATGCATTAATTACAATATGGTTAATAATCATAACTTCAAACTCTTAACCGTCATGTTGTCCTCAGGTCAAATTGACCCGTTTTCCTATATCAATGTTCTTTTTAATTCCCCAAAATAACATGATTGATTCCACCCAACAGTCTTTGCCAAGTACAAATCTCTACTTTCATTAATTTTGGGGCGTCTTATTCAGTTTTGTAGCATTTGAAAACAAATGGAAGTGTTGTTGAAATAGTATTGAGTAAAAGTTGACATATTCCAGTCTGTGATTATCATCAACATCCATTCCTTTAATTTTAGTCTCAATAATTCCTAATTTCTGCTTTTCTAACTCAAACATTTTGTGTAATTTCCTATAAATGAGGTTTATTGACCATAAATTCCAAACATAACTGTGGAACTAAAGTTAATAAATTAGTGTTACGTAGTGTTGGAAACCTCAAGAAATGTCATAAACATTGAAAGAAAGAGTCAAAAGTGTTGAAAAAAGGCACAAAAACATAATAAAAAGTTAAAAACATCGAATAAAAAGCGTAAACAAAAGTGTTGATTTTTTAATTTTGACGGGAAGACGACACAAGGGTTAAGAGGTGAAAAAGGGCATGTGCCCCCAAGACAAGATATTTAAAAAAAAAAAACAGCTTTTAAATCTAGCAATCTGGTGTATTATGAGACAATAAGGCAATTAAGGAGGAGGACAGAATTATTAATATTTACTTGAGGCAAAAACATGTTTTATTAATTTTATTTTTGTTAATTCCAGCGTTTTCGCTCTTAAGTGACTTTTCTTTCTTATTTTTACGATTTTATTAGGAATTGTTTTTAACAGAATGAGCTGCAAACATGACTGAATTGGTCCCATTGTTTGCTATAAACTCTGCAAAACAACAGATGCGTGGTCTTATCAAAAGTACCACTAAAATATAAATTTATCTTAAATAACAACAAATTTAGATTAAGGAACAGCTTGATTATTGGCTATATATAGTCAAATTTAAATGATTTATTTAAAATGTAATAACAATAATGACTTGTTTCAGGGAAGACACCCCAGGTAATAAAGAACAGTGTTATCACCAAAACAGGTTTTCTGAAATTATGTTCCTTTTTAATGCATTATCTTGCTAAATATGTGCTAATTTGCATAAATTTCCAGAAAAGAAAATCTGAATATTGGATTAAGCCAAGTCCAGAGTGGCCAGAGCCAGAGTGAGCCGGGTTCAGGTGTTCTGATTTGAAAAAGTAGGAAAGAAAGTTGGTGAAGACTTAATTAATTAAAGTCAATTGTCCTCCAGTGAATGTCCACTCTGTGAAGAAAACGACATGAAGTTGGGGTTTAATTAACATGGCTTTGTTTAATGATCCGGAACCAGCCATTACAGGCTTTATAACCATTTTTAAGATCAAAATCCACTTTTAGGAATTTATAAATGAACGTCAACACTGCAGTGTGCAGAGTATTAACCCATCAACATTATTCTGAGTCTGAGCTGCAAAGATGCACAGGATGCGGTTTGTGAATGCACAAAAAAAATCCAAAAAATCTTCATTAAATCCGTATTTCAATACCTTGAAAATAGAGCCTCTCAGCCGGCCATGTCACAACACTTATATATGAACTTCAATATTCAATGTACAAAAATTCTCAAAATTAAATAGCAAAAGCACATCACACACATGTTATTATACACACAGGACTCAGGACCTGCCGCCCCTCTTTAGGAGACTTGTGGCAGGTCCTGAGTCCTGATTCCAACCGGAGAAGTGAACGTGAACACAGATTATGAACAATTATTTTGCCCCATGGTCACCAAAGTAAATATGGAAACCGTTCTTCACAAGCAACATATCTCCAGAACATTCTGACACCAAATTGGAAAATTTTAGACGGACACATCAGGAGAAAATTCACTTAGTTCTAGACCTGTTCCTGTCTCAGTCCCGAACTCTCGCGAGATCTGGCAACACAGGGACTCAAATAACGTTCATTAACGCCGTGACAAACTAATCTTCGGGATGCTAAATGTGTCTTTTAGCTGTGTAAATATCTAATAAATCATAGTAATATGATTTTTCAACCATCCAAACGATGTTCACTATACATTCAAACGAGGCCACGCCCCCTTCAGAGACAGGAAGTGTGCTCCCTGTAGTACAGAGGATCTTTGATTGCATCTAATTAACCAAGTACAGCAAATTAGCAGCAGCCAATGAGAACTGAGAAACCGTCAGGACGGTGAGTGACAATAGAAACGCTATGAAGAAGAACAAAGGACCCTGGATGAGAGAGAGAGAGAAAGAAAGAGAGAGAGAGAAAGAATGAAAGAGAGGAAGTCCCTGTGTGTGTGTGTGTGTGTGTGTGTGTCTGTGTGTGTCTGTGTGTGTGTGTGTGTCTGTGTGTGAGATAGAAAAAGAGAGAAAGAGAGAGAGAAAGATACAGAGAGACTGTGTGTGTGTGTGTGTGTATGTGAGAAAGAGAGAGAGAGAGAAAGATACAGAGAGAATATGTGTGTGTATGTATGTGTGTGTGTGTGTGTGTGTATGTGTGTGTGTCTGTGTGTGTGTGATCTAGGTATAGATACATTTGTGGGGACCAAAAACTGTGAATACTGTATACTTATGGGGTCCTGACAGCTTTGTGGGGACCAAAATGCTGGTCCCCTTAACGTTAAAGGGCTTTATGAGGACTAAGACTTGGTTTTAGGAGTAGGGTTAGAGTTAGGTTATGGTTAGGGTTAGGGTGAGGGTTAAGGTTAGGCATTTAGGTTTGATGGTTAAGGTTAGGGTTAGGGTGAGGGTTAAGGTTAGGCATTTAGGTTTGATGGTTAAGGTTAGGGTTAGGGTGAGGGAATGCATTATGTCAATGACTGGTCCCCACAAAGATAGGCAGACACGACTGTGTGTGTGTGAGTGTGTGTGTGTGTGTGTGTGTGTGTGTGTGTGTAAGAGAGAAAGAGAGAGAGAAAGATACAGAGAGACTATGTGTGTGTGTGTGTGTGTGTGTGTGTATCTTGTGTGTGAGAAAGATAGAAAGAGAGAGGGATAACAGGGATAAACTGGAGAGGAAATGGAAGGATGAAAGGATCCAAACCAAAGTTTACAAAACAAATAAAAAACAGATGGACGGAATAACGGCGCTCCGAGGCTAAAACAGAAAAATAAACAACCACCGTTAGACTCTTACCTCCAGGCCGTCTGATGGGCACGGAGACCGCCGATTGGCCGACGTGTCCACAGGGGCTGCGGAGGGCTGCTGCGATTGGCCGGTGCAGAGGAGGCGGGCCTGGATGCAGCGGAGGGCGCGGAGCATCCAGCCATGTTGGCGCCGGATCTGCCGCTGGAGCTGATCCCATTGGCTGGACACCATATGGAGGATCTCCTTCAGACCTGCAGGGCGAGGGACGCAGGGATGAACCAGGGGGGGAAGAAACGGAGAGATTCAGGAGCCAGGGAAGGAAAGTGAGGAAAAAAGAAGGATTCTGGTCGGCCATTTTCGAATTTTTCCTCTCCTATGTATCTGCAACGTTTGCATATGTTTGTGTGTCTCTAAACTGGAAAAAAATAAAAAATTTGACGCATGCGTGTGGAGCGTCACTTAAACGGCCCATTTGAGTGACATCCTGTTGTGTTATTTAACCCCCTAATGTAGCACGAGTATACCCTATATTTCGCAGTTGCGGTTTTCTGTCCGATCGTTTATAGATCTCGACGTTTCCGACTGACCTTGAAGGCAGCTTTGTTTCAAAGACAAAGAAAGAAAGAAAGAAAGAAAGAAAGAAAGAAAAGAGACGAGGGACTGAGAAAACATTCGGCTCCTGGGCCCTCGTGTTGTCTTTTCTCGTCAAAATTGAAAATCAAAAACATTTTTTTGACGTTTTTTATCAGTGTTTTTAACCTTTTTTGACGTTTTTTATCAATGTTTTTAACTTTTTCTAACATTTTTGTCCCTTTTTTCAAAACTTGTTGACTCTTTTTCAATGTTTGTCACTTTTTTTGAAGTTTTCAATCCTACGTAACACTAACTTATTAACTTTAATTTTACAGTTATTTTTGGATTTTATGGTCAATAAACCTCATTTATAGGATATTATACCTAATGTTTGAGTTAGAAAAGCAGAAATTAGGAAATATTGAGACTAAATTTAAAGGAATGGATGTTGATGATAATCACAGACTGGAATATGTCAACTTTTACTCAATACTATTTCAAAAACACTTCCATTTGTTTTACAATGCTATAAAATTGAATAAGACGCCCCAAAATTAATGAAAGTAGAGATTTGTAATTGGCAAAGACTGTTGGGTGGAATCAATCATGTTATTTTGGGGAATTAAAAAGAACGTTGATATAGGACAACGGGTCAATTTGACAACTACTAAGTATATTGTGTTGATAAAAGTTTTTTTTGTGTTGTGTTTGGTTTATTGACCATAAATTCCAAAAATAACTGTAACACTAAAATAAAGACTTAATAAGTGAGTGTTACGTAGTGTTAAAAACGTAAAAAAAAGTGACAAAAAAAAATGGGAATGAAATGAAAAATGGGAATATAATTTAATGTAATGTATCTCATCGGATTATGAATAAACAGATTGAACAGTTTGTTGTTGTGTTATCATAAACTAGCCAATCCAACAAGTCAGACAGAAGAAATACTTCAATATTTATACATCAGTCATAATTAATTACAGACGAGTGTTTTGGGATTTCTAAGCTACCTTCATCCGGGACTGTACTTAAATATCTTTTCATCTATTATCTTATCTTTTATTTGTTAAGCTTCCCAAACCTTAACAAAGGAGTTGATTTAAATCCAAATCACAATCTTTCTATGACATTAACAAAGTTATTATAACCTCTTATGTCTTTTCCCCAGTCTCTCTCTCTCTCTCTCTCTCTCGCTCTCTCTCTCGCTTTCTCACTGTGGCTGCAAAGAGTTTCGTGAAATATAAAACCATATTGGATGTTTCTTTCCCTCGCAGCGTCCTCTAGCCGCTGGCTCTCTTTTTCTTTCTGCTTTCCTATCTCTGTCTCTTTGTCTTTATCTCTCTCTGTCTCTCTTCAGGCTACATTGATATGTTCTCCTCTCTGAAGGTCATACAGTTAATCCAACTATTAATAATACATGCATCAGAGCTGGGGCTTCGTTATGGCCGTGTGTCGGTGTGTGTGTGTGTGTGTGTGTGTGTGTGTGTGTGTGTGTGTGCATACCTGATTGGTGGGAGGGGATTACTGTGAGCAGTGCTCTGCCTTCTTCCATGACACTCTCCTTTAGAGCGCTGTGGACGTCCACGTTCAGCTTGAAACTCTGAAAACACACAAAGATCATCATCATCAGTAGCCGGATCATTTTCTATTAAAAGGTAATTTCGCAATTTTTTTAAAACCTGGACCCCATTTTAACATGTTTGTGTGTCTAAATGACTGATGGAAACAACAACAACATTCAAAATCCCAGTTCCGTAAGAAGCAAGACGCGAAACGAGCTGCAATGTAACATTATTGGGCAATTGTGCACCTTCAATTTGCGTCCACTAAAAGTGCTGTTATTGCCACTGAGAGGCTTAGGTTTTTATTCTAAGTGTCTGACACCATTATGGAAAGGATCCCTACAGAGATAGATGTTTTGTTAAAGAGAAAGAGCCTTTTAGTTCAACATGAAACATCCCCAAAATCCATAAAGCTAATGGAATAAGAGAATAAGAGATAATAATAATAATAATAATAATAATAATAAGAGAAACGGAAAATGTTGAGAGTGCACGAGCTACAGGTCACGACCGACGACGTGCATTCCTCAAAACATCAGCAAAGTTATTTAAAGGTGACAGAAAGATTTAATATCCCAGTCTGTCAGTGCGGTCGGTGTTTTCAAAACGCACTTCAGACTGTAGAATGAGAAGTTGTGATTTTAAGTGGACACTCCTTATAAATGCACCTCTTTCCACCAATACTCCGTAGAAGCTAATAACTGTGATATAATTCACTGTAAGTGCGTGCGGCTGTTAGCGCTGATCTTTTTGAGTTGGAGTGTTTTTGCAACGAGACTCATGTGCCTAGAATTGAGGCCAATTTGGTCCCAAATCTATGCGTATTACCCAATTTAAATACGTTCAAATAAATAACACAGAAACACAGAGACGCCGTTCTCTTGGCAGTGCAGTTAGAGGGGCATTTACTTTGCAGCTACTCTGAGAAATAACACGGTTTCTTTCTTTATTTGTGCAGATTTACTGGCCTCCAAAGCAGTGTAATCCTTTTGCGTGCAATCACGTTGTATAACTCGTATCAACTTTGCTAGAATAAGACAGAGACACGTACTGCTCTAACATCTCCAGATTTAACTAAACATTTAGTAGTCTCAGAAATAATTGCAATTAATAGAATTGAAAATATTTCTCTCTTTATTCTTTAAATAAAGTACATTTTGAGGGAATTCAGAGAATAACACAAGTAGCCAGCCTATGACTAAACCATGCCTATTTATCATCACAAAACACTGTATTTTATTCCTATATTAACATAAAATTGACAAAACCATCAACAGTCGTATCCCTAAGGACTGATGTCAGCAGTTAATTGCGGTTAAACAAAGAAATAGCGACTACTTAACCCTCATGTTGTCTTCGGGTCAAATTTGACCCGTTTTCAAAGTCAAAATATGGGTGAATGTTCGAAAAAGCGTCAAAATCAATAAAAAAAATAAAAATACAAAATACAAAAACTTAGTAAAAACACTGTGTAAAAACCAACAAAACGTTGAGATAAGGGGAAAAACGTTTTCCTGGTCAAAGGGAAGACAACACAAGTGTTAAGAAATACTTCAATTAGACAATTAGGTAATAATTGTTATAGGTCTACATGTTTTTAATTGCTATTTGACATAATGAGAAACTACCAAACACAGAGTGGATGTAATAGACGGACAATCTCATACATGTATCTGTTTATAGGATCAATTAACCCTTGTAGGGTATTTAGGTCAAATTGACCCTTTTCAAATTTTTACAAGAAGAAAAATAGTATATTACATGTTTTCTACCCTAAAAATCAACGTCCGTTCCTTATTTCCTGTGATGAACATGTATTCCTGACTCAAGTCAGAACATTATTCTAGATATGACACTTTTTCCATAGTAGATTTTTAACATGAATTATAACCTTATGATAAAAACAAACCCCACTTCCATTTTTAATTATGTTCTATTACAGACTGATGCATTCCCTAAACAAATATGTTATCTCAGCTGTTGGAAATTGAGATAAAGACAATATTTGTTAACAGATTATGAAGTAAAATGTTATTTCAGAATTGTTTTTAAAACCCCAAATAAGTGACCAGAGGACACGAGAGGGTCCCGAAGGGGAAGACAACACAAGGGTTAAAACTTAGTGTCCCCCGCTGAGCTTCTCATGTTATGTTCAGAGGGTTTAGGACGGAGCACATCGTGCAGCAGTAGTTCACCTCCGTGCACTCGGCCCGAGACAGTCGTCCCTCCGAAGTGAGGGATTGACGGGCAACGGCATCAGTCAACGCATGACAAGGTCAGACCTCCACACCACCAATATTTATGGAGCAGGATGAACATAGCTGAGATGGATGGGATGAAGGTGTTTGAAACACTCTCTCACACACACACAGAGACACACACACACACACACAAGTGTGTCTGCCTATCTTGGTGGGGACCAGTCATTGACATAATGCATTCCCTACCCCCTAACCCTAACCTTAACCATCAAACCTAAATGCCTAACCTTAACCCTCACCCTAACCCTAACCTTAACCATCA
>NC_048426.1:23918467-23921909 GCF_013103735.1 Etheostoma cragini | reverse complement strand
TTTTGTCCCCACAAAGCTGTCAGGACCCCATAAGTATACTGTATTCACAGTTTTTGGTCCCCACAAATGTAGTTAAACATGGTACACACACACACACACACACACACAGTCCCTTCAGAGATAGACCTTTAAACCCTCTTTGAGACCTGTTCAACCAGAAACAGCTCTGAAGTTGCAAGTGCGAAACCCACCAGAATCCATTTAAAAAAACAATACTTTTAGCATGTGTACAGCCAACATATTTTCATATGTAAATTGGTAAATTACGTGTTTATTTCAACTAAAACTAGAGTTAGTGATGGTTGTAAAAGTGGAAAGACGACCCCGAAGAGATTAGAGCACAGTTGTGTTTTGTTTCTGTCAAATTCGAATGAAGGAAATTTTACAATGCAAAATGTAGTTTAATTGAATGGAGTTTGGTAGGTTTAGTGAGCGCAATTTTGCAATTGGTCTTATGTTTAACAAAAGGTTCTTCCTCTTTCTTCCTTTCCATAATGTTGTCAGACACTATATATTAACCTGAGCCTGTAAGTGGCAAAACGAGCATGTTAGTGAAGGTAAATACAAGCTGGACAATTACTGATGACTTACATCGCGGCTTGTTTCCCTCACTACCGACTGCAGCGATCTCGCCTTATACTGAACCACTGTCAAAGATTCTTGTTCCCATCAGTCACAAAGCAACGATTGTTACCCTTTAAAGCACATGTGTCAAACTCAAGGCCCCTCGCAGATTTTGATCCGACCCGTCAACATTATGGAATTTGTCTTTTCTAATAAAGACATAGCAATCTTCAACTTATTTGTATGCACATTTTGAAGAATCTGGGAAACAAATGTCCTCAATTTTGAAAATAAGTTTTGCTTCTTTTTTTTCAATACTTAATTTGCGAAATGGGAGATGGAAACAGCTTTGCTGTATAAGTTGTGAGGTAGGGAACATGTAACTCTCATGACTACAGTCCCGGTATCCAGTGGACGGGGGAAGCATCGGGATGTGGGTCTCACCCAGTGTGCCGTGCACCTGTGGAACAACGTGTGTTGGAGCTGTCGTCCGCTGTAGCCTGTGCCTCAGCCACGTCTGGTAAATTGACAGCTTTAATGGTACGGTCCTGCACACTGCTCATACACAGCGGTGAACGGCTATCTCGCTGACACCAACTGTCTCTGCCACAATCCTGCATTCTGCACAGGTGGCCGACTTGTTCAATGCTCCGTCTCGGCATTTAACCGAACGCACGACTATTTTGATCATCATCTGTAGTAAGACATCTAAAAGCAAAGATCCTGTCAGACGGGGGACCCTGCACAGGACACATTCATGTCTATGGGGGTCCTTTGCCTAAATTTGTAAGTTAAAAGGTCATTGATGTAAAAGGTTTAGTTTGCATTCTACAACCACGCGTAATGTGAACTTGACTTAAGCTTTGCGTGCTCTTGTTTATTCGCTCTAAACCAGATGATGACAATGATTCTCATTTTCCTTTTTGTGACATTTTAAAAGTTCACATAAAATCCGCTTGATTAGATGGAACCATGACTAATGACATGAGATGGTTTTGGTTTAAATACAAAATCCTTGAAGCCCATGACTTTGGTTTAAAATAAAGAAATATAAGGTTGCATGTCTTAAGCTCAGCAGGAAGTTGAACCAGCGACCCTGACAGAGTGCCTTTTAACTAGTTCTTCCTCTCTAATGAAACACTCACATCTGTTTAACCAGCTCTAACGGATGTGAGCAGATAGCGTGACACTGTTCCTTACATCACACATTCATAGATAAACAATAAAATATCACTTCAAACACCAAAACCATCAGCTATATCTCTTCACGTCGACCCCCAAAAACACATTCATGCGTCATTATTATCCAAATAAAACACGACTGTCTGCATTCTGCAATCATTACCGCCTCGCAAACGTCGTAAATTACTCCCAATCTCACGGCTGATTGAGTAATTTTACACATGCGGCGGCGGCCACTCTGCCCCCCAAAACATAATTTCCAGATAAGCTGGTGAAAATACCTCACAGCTAATAAACATAAAGTACATTTATCAGCACTACAGAAAACACAGCGTGACTGTCTGCGTCTCCGGGATAGCACCGGCTGATGTTGGGAATGAATTAGGCTGTGCAGATTAGCCGGGGCTATCGGAGAGCGATCGTATTTCAGCGAGCTTATTTTCCACGAGCCGATCGGGCCCCGTTTCCTCCGTTTAATATATGGAGAGCATAGAATCGATAAGAGTAGAACAGCCAGCCATCAATCATGCGATGATAAGGCATGCAGAGCAGCTCTGCTTTTATGCACATCAGACGACAGGCGATACTAAGAGGCTGTGTGTGTGTGTGTGTATTTATGTGTCTGTGAGAGAAAGAAAGAGGGATTGTGAGACGGAGACGGCATAGACAGTGAACGAAATGGACCGAGCGACGCCATAGACTCTGACGGAGACCAGTGAAGTCAATTAGAAGCACTTTTCCGGCAATGCTGAGCATGCCGAGCAGCCTCCAACTGAGCTAGGTGTGACGTGAGCAACCTGTCTGAAAGCTGTAAGTCTTCTGGTAGCTGTGCAAGAGAAATCTGTCCGTGGATAAATGTTCCTTACTGTGAATTCATTTGCCACATACCAAAGTATTTCCAATCCATCAAAACGTCGCTGAAATGTTTTGTCCCGCTTTCATGGACTCTCTATGGGCTTCTCCGTCGACTGTATGCCTCGCAGTTCCCCCCCGATTGCATGCGAGCTTCTCCTGACAATACGGTAATTTCTCTACCTACAGAAAGTCGCGTAACAATCGTTAGCCTATATTTACAAAAACTGCTGCTGCTGCTACAGGGCCTTAACGTGAGATACAAGGTACTGGCGTCTTTTAAACATCGTAGTATTTCTTTAAAAAATAAACACTGAACAAAAAGAGTCTTTACGCCCTTCAGATGTAAAGTCATTCACTGCCAAAGTGGCATTTAGTTTTTGATGGGGGGCACTTAAATAGCCAAATGAAAAATCCTCAGTCATAGTAATTATAATGGCGATATTATTTCAGAATAGGATTTTTCGGCACTTTTAAGGCCTTTATATCACAAAACAGGCAGAACAACGGATATATTTAAATGCTCAAGAAAGTAACAATGGACCCAAACACCTTACTAAGGGTTAAGAAAAGTGTATTTGGCCTAAAATATTGGCCAATGTAGGAAAAGTGGCTGTGAGTGAGTCTAACCGGCAGCTAACTAACCAGCGCTAATGTTCGTTTTTGAGCGCTACGCTAGTTTAAAACGGATATTGTTGAACATGAAAAGCAGCAGGTGGATTTTGGGATGTCTCAGCAGCTGTGGCCGGTGGTCTGAAGGCTTCCAACTCCCCGCTCTAATTAACACACACACACACACACACACACACACACACACACACACACGTGCACACACACACACACA
>NC_048426.1:23917260-23918367 GCF_013103735.1 Etheostoma cragini | reverse complement strand
GTGTGTGTGTGTGTGTGTGTGTGTGTGTGTGTGTGTGTGTTTACACGTGTTGACTTTGTTGTGGGTGCCAGCCGTTGCTAACGTTAGCGGCGGTTAGCTTCAATTAGAATCCCGGGCTCTTAATTGGCGCGTCTCGTTGAATAAAGCCAAAGAGGATGAAAAAGCATCGCTAATAGGACTTTGAACTGCTGCTCTGTTGATAGCGTGTTCGCTAACTGTTTGTGTGTGTGTCTGCGTCGATAGTCACACTCACACTTTGAAGTCATTAATGTCTGTTTGGGTGTGTTGTTTTTGTTTGATTAGTGGAAAGGAGCCAGGTATGTCTTTGTTTGTCTCCAGATCTGTCTCTGTTTGTGTCTCTTTATCATGCTCTCTCCAACCCTGTCTCTCATAAAATGTGCTTTACATTTTACTCATCTGCGTTGCGGAAGACACTTTCCTGCAAATTGACCACAGACTATTCAATTAAAGATTGATGAAGAGCGGCAATAACAGTCGCAGTAAAAGATATTGGAACTGTGACTAAAAACAGTAGTTTTTAGTAGTTCATGGAGTAGCACTAACTTAAATAGTAGGGGACTGTTTACAGCGGCGGATCCTTCCACACGTGGTGCTGGAGGATGGCGTGTGTGTGTGTGTGTGTGTGTGTGTGTGTGTGCGTGTTCGATTAAGTCAAAAGAAACTACAGTATGTGTACCCATGTCGATGGAGACACATTTTCGAGATTCATCAGGCTGTGAAACACACATATATACACTACTACTGCACTAATGCAACCTGCACATTTGGTTTGTTTACATTTACATGTAGCACACATTTTAGCATATTATTTAAGCAGTTGCACATTTTTGTTTCCCCATCCTGTACACATTCAAATATATTTGTTCTTTTTACTTTATTCGTATTATTATTTCATGTATATTGTATGTATGTATGTATATTTTCCTAGCATTTCATTTATATTTATATGTTGCGCTTTGTGACTGATTTTGCTGCTGGAACACCGGAATTTTCCCATTTTTCTTGGGATCAATAAACATCTATCTATCTACACACACACACACACACACACACACACACACACACACACACACACACACACACACA
>NC_048426.1:23905424-23915424 GCF_013103735.1 Etheostoma cragini | reverse complement strand
TAATGGCATTCAACAGGGAGAAAGAGGAGGGGGGGGGGAAGCAACAGATTGGAAGGAGGAGAGGATAAGCGAAGGATAAAAACAGAGGAGAGGAGAGAAGAGGGGGAGCGGCTGGACGGTGATGAATTAATTCAAGGACAGAATGAGAACAAAAACGAGACCCGCAGGACGTAACAGGTAAACACACATTAGGGTAAAAACAGAGGGATGAGGGAGAAGAAAGAGAGTCAGGGACAGGGGGAGGGAAATAAAGGAGGAGAGGGAAACATGGGGAAAAGTGGACACACCAAAAAAAAGGGAGAGAGAGTGGAGGGGCAGAATGGAAAAATGAGGAAAAATAGATGATAAAAGAGGGGAGTTAAAGAAAAAACAAACAGGCAAATCCAGAAAAAACATAAAGAAAGACAAAAAGAAAAATAAGAAATGTAAAGTATCAGCTGACGTCTCCCGATGTGATATCAACAAAATACTTATATGATGCAATATTATTGCGATTTTATATATTGCAATATATGCGATATAAAAAGGACAAAATAAGAGGAAAAGCAGCTTCTTAAAGGAGGATGATAGGAGGAAAAACAAGGTAGAAAAAGGAAAACAAGACTGAAAAATTGATGATGAAAGACGAGAGTCAAAGAAAAAACAAACAGGAGACAGTTAGACACGGACAGGAGAGCAGAGAAATAAAAAAAAATAGAAAAGAGGAGGAAAAGAGAGGTGATAAGAGCTGAAAAAAGTCAAATGAGAAGAATAGCTGCTACTTAAAAAGACTCCGAATCCAGAAAAGAAATGAAGAAATACAAAATACAAAAAAGAAAGTAAGATATGTAAGGAATCACCAGACGCCTCCCGATGCGATATTATAGCGATTTTAAACATTTTGCAATGTATGCGATCTCAAAAGGACGAAATAAGAGGAAAAGCAGCTTCTTAAAGGAGGATGATAGGAGGAAAACATGGTAGAAAAAGGAAATCAAGACTGAAAAATAGATGATAAAAGACGAGAGTCAAAGAAACAACAAACAAGAGACAGACATGGACAGGAGAGCAGAGAAATCCAAAAACAAATAGAAAAGAGGAGGAAAAGAGAGGTGATAAGAGATTAAAAAAGACTAGCAGCTACTTAAAAAGAGGATGAGATTGGAGGCAAAACAGTGATGGATGGATAGAATAACAAAATAAAAGATATGCATGAAAGAGATAGACAATGAAAATAAAGGTGGTGAGATAACAAGAGAGAGAAAATCAGGAAGCATTAGAGAGAAAGAAGTCTATTTGAGTGGTTTTAATGTGTGATGTGTGTGTGAGTCTTATGCAAACTGCTTTGGCTTTGACGTGATTTTTTTTATTTATGCCAATAAAGCAAATAAGTTGAACTGAAAGGTGGAGACAGAGAGAGAGATAAAAAGAGAGAAAGAGATGAAGATGAGAGATAGAGGGGTGTAAATGACAGCAGAGAGTTGGACATGGATGTCTCCATCGCTGGCAGGTTGCCCTTCGTGAGAGCACACAGACAGACGGATGGACAGAGGAGATGAAGAAGAAGAAGAGAGGGAAAACAGGGGAGGGGGGGGATATAGGGTGCTCGTTGCTAGGTGGACAGTTACTGCCATCTAGTGGCCGAGAGAGGGATTTTTGGAGCTAAAAACTGAGATTGTGACTTTGTCTTTTATCCCTTTTATGGTTTGTTTTTAAATGGTCAAGGGGTGCCAGTCGGGTCTCTGTCCGGACATCGAAGATAGTCTTAGTCCAGCTAAAGGTGTATATTTGTTGTATTTTGTATGGAGGATAAAGATCAAAACCACACAATAAAGTCCATTCACATATAAAAATGTACACCCTAAAATAAACACAGTAAAGATAAACCCAGCAAAACCTCACACAATTCAATATTCCAATCAAATGTCAAATTAAGCTAAAACACTCGTAAAAGTCCCGTTAAATAATTGCATTGTCCGATAATAACCAAAAAATAAGAAAGTCCACGAAAATCCAACAAAAAAACTCCACCTCTGGTTTTCTTATGACTTAGTTTGTTTGTGGAGAAAAACAAATCGTTTGGTCTCAGGGCATCTTTAAAGGAACAGAAGGTAAATCATTGTTGTTGTTGTTGTTTTATAAGAGCTAAAAAAAATCCCCTTTTCGGTGTTAAATATTGAAATAACTTCAAGAAGATCGGGAGAATCCCGGACCCGATCCAGTATTGATTTCAGCCGTCGAGCCCACTGAAGAGGAGCAGAGGAGACGGCTTAAAGAGGGGAGCTGAAAGCTTCAGTCATGGAGGAGAGATGGAAGGGGAAGAAGGAAAAAAGAAGGAAGAGAAATGTCATCCTTGAAAGCGTGGTGAAGGTCAAAGGAGGCGTCGACGCTCCAAGAGAAGATCAGAGGAGGAGAACAAAGAAGTGTTTCAAGTCCTTTTAGAGACATAACAGAAAAGGATGAAGACTGAAGATGTGTAACAGGAGCAGGAGGTTGTGTGTCTGCACGCACGCAGCCTGTTAAATTCATCACGTGAGGAACTAACTGAGGAGACAACCAATGTATCTCACAGCATCTCATGCCCGCTCTGATTTAAGTCTGCTCTGATTGGTCGAGACATCCGGGTCTCCAGATGTGTGCCGTCTCTGTGCTGTCCATCATTGCAGCCGGAGACCGACTGTAACGGAGCATAGCGGCACTTTATAAATGGGAAAATTCCCAACAAATGACGATATATTTAATTTATATAGCACTTTAACACTCGTGTTGTGTTCCACAACACGACACAAGTTTAAACACGGGTTTTTCCAAATTTTTAAAGCTTTTTTTTTCTATACATTTGTCACTTATTTCACATATCTGTCACTTCTTTTTTTTACATTTGTTCCCATTTTAGTCACTTTTAGTGACATTTGTCCCACACAAGTTCTTTTATCATAATTTTTTTCTTCCTCTAAATGCTATAAAATTGACAAAAAACACCAAATTCAATAAAAGTGGTGAACTGATTATTTATTTAACTTGTGAGGAGCGTTGTTGGGAACCATCCACGTTACTTTTTGGGACAATTTGTTTGAAAGTAACCCAAATTTATGATATAGAAACCTTTTGAAAAAGGTGTCAAATGTCAAATCAGAAACAACAGGAGGGTTATAACGGTACTCAAAGGGACGAAAAGGCGTCGAAACCACAAAACTACACAACCTGTTGGGAATTGGGGAGATTTAAACTACCATGGCGCTCGAAAAACAACAATAGTGATGGTTAGTTAACAGCAGGTTAGACTCACTCACCAGCCACCTTTCCTACATTGGCCAATATATTAGCCGTAAAAAACCTTGTAAGGTTTTCGGGTCTGTGGGACCCGTTTTCAATGTTTGCCAAAAGAAGAATGATGCTTTTTATTATTATTTCTAACTCAAATTCATTGGTCTTGGCTCATTTTCAATGACGAGTGTAATAATTGTAGATGCTATGGAACTTAACTGTGTCCTCCTAATTGGGCCTGCTGTGTGTGTAATGTGAATTTAAAGTTGTTATTTAGCACTTTTCTAGTCTCAACGACAACTCAAAGCACTGTTACATCACGCGGGATCCATTCACACACACATTCACGCCACCTGCTCATCACTCGCACACATTTACACTCCGATGGGGTTCAGTGAAACTCGGGGTTCAGTGTCTTGCCCAAGGACACTTCGACATGGGATTGAACCACCAACCCTCCGATTGACAGCCGCCCTGCAACCAAGATCGCAGGTTAGCATGTCCGTGGCTACATGTAGCGGTTTATACAACGTAAACACCGCCGTAGACACCTGCAACAGATGACCTTATATAGAGAAATTTGGCGAGAACAGACGTCACTTTGAGCCGAGAGTAGAACGGATCTGAACGGCCTGGAACTCAAAAGGTTTTTGCGCACAGGGACCACGTACACATACGTTAGCTTCATTCAACCTAATTAACCTCTGGAGATGAAACTGAGATAAACTCTGGTTGGAAAAACTGTGATTTACATCCTATTGTCTTGTTATTATTAAATTATATTGGATAGAATGACATCTTATTCTGGTTACACTCTCAGAAGATAACATGGAGCCACTGACTGTCCTTGTCTGGAGCAGGAAACGGTCCTGAGGGCAGAACACGTCCTCCCCATATGAGAAGAAGAAGACGACATTGACTTCATTACGACTATATTCCACTGGTAAGAGAAGCTACTCCGGGAGGCTTGAGTCAGTCATTATCTGGAGTTTGTTTAGTGCTGAAACTGGCTCCTTGCTTTCACAAGTAGAAATGAAAATGAGAAGATCTTCAGCGTTTATCTCTGTTCTTTTTGAATGTAATTATCCTAACAGCTCTTCTATTCCAGTTTATGTTCTACGTGTTCAATGGTTGCTTGCTAACTTGCTCTTAAACACGTTTAGAGAGGATTTGGGCAATATATGGATGTATTAATATAGCGATATGAGACTTGATATTGTCTTAGATTCTGGATATATTGTAATTTTGTAATATAGTAAGTGTCTTTTCCTTGTCTTACAGGCTGTTTTACAGTTAAGTGCTGTCATTTCCTGGACTTAACAGACTGTTGTAGCTGTTCTGATATTTCAACTTTACCCACTAAGTCATTAAATCATTTTTGGAGAATATTTATCAAAAAAAATCACATTGCGTAAAGATTTTTTGGGTTAAACCACAAATAGTCAACCATGCAATACCGTCGAAATATCGTCATTGATGTATTTGGTAAAGAATATCGTGATATTTGATTTTCTCTATATCGCCCTAATTTGAATTGATATTTATATCCTCAATTCTTGTCATTTTTGGTTCTGGTGATTTTCCTTTGGGGCTGGTTAAAGCCTCTTTGGGGGGGATGGGGGGCTAAAAAAAATCCTCTATGCAGTAAAAACCCTGCAGAAGACAGCGGTGCTCACGGAAGAGAGTTCCTCGTAGTATTTGCTTTAAAGTGAAGTGAATGAAACGCGGCATCTCGGTCCGTGGTTTCAGCTGCAGCACTGCAGGCGGAGACACCTCCGCAGAGAGAAGCCCCACGAACACAAGCACACAAAGGTCAGCGTGGCGCTGCAACCTCAATACCATGCACTCGGGATGCAACCCAGCCGCGAGGAGCGCACAATCAACACAAAGAGACACTGAGAGAGGACATTTACATAAAACTGAAGACGTACGGCGGCAACGTGATCTCCAAAATTCATTCTTTCCAATCAGACCTGGAACATCTCGTCTGAATAACAAGTGTAACTGTGACTGCGGATCATCAAGGAGACAATCCTAATATTTTATACATCCAGCGTTGTTCTCATATCTTTTTTGCTGAGAGCAATCTGGAAAACTAATGGCAGGGTGAAGGAGGCTGCGGCGAGAAGGTAAATCTGATGGGAATTACTTTCCACGTGTGCATCCATCCTTACAGCTCGCCTACAAATCGCTGTATCGAATCTGTACGTGCGTGTGTGTCTTCATACGAGCAGAGGTGCGTCTGCCGGGCTGTAATGATAAAGTGTGAGTGTTTGTGCACGCCGTGCACGCTTCAGTGGTGTCTGTGTGTCTGTGTACGCTTTATAAAGTGCATGCGATTGAGCGGCGATATGTAAATTACAACTGTGACCCTTAAAAAAAATAAAAAAATAAAAAAACGAGTAAAAAAACATCGATATGATTCCGTCCATCTGTCCGCCGCCGCTCGTTATGGAGCAGAGATGGAAATCAAAAGTATTGATGAGAAGAGAGGAGGAGGAGGAGAGGAAGAGAGGAGGAAGAAGTGAGGTGAGGTGATGTAAGGAAAGGTGATTAAAAGGAGAGGAAGGAAAGAAGAAAGGACATGGGAGGAAAGGACAAATTAGAGGAGAGATGATTGGAGAGAAATGAGGAAAAACAAAAGGAATGGGAAGGAAAGGAAAGGAGACTAGAGTAAAAGAATGGAAAGGGAAATAAAAGGAAAGGACACAAAAAAGCAAGGAAAGATGAGGATGGGAAAGTAAAGAAAAAGTTCAAAAAAGGCAAGGATGAAAAACAGATTAAGGGAGAGAAGGAAGGGAGGAAAGCAATGGAGATTCAAGGAGGGAAAGTTAACGTAGAAAGGAGAGATTTTTGGAAAAACAATACAATACTACAATATTCCAGACCATTCAAACATCAGGCTAAAAAAATAGACATTTAAACAAATAAACATCAATATAAATCCTGAGGGCACCTCAGACTACTGGGAGTTTTTGGTTTTAGCCGTTTATGGAACATCGACTTTAAATCTACCTTTCTGGGTTGTAATGCTTTACCTGTCCATTATATTGATGCTTTCACCCCGTCGCACTTTGAGATTCATTCGATATATCAGATCATATCAGATAGTCCAGCTAGCTGTCTGGATTTACCCTGCAGAGACCTGAGGACCAGGTAACCATATAGTCCTCAGATTGGACAGATAGTCTAGCTAGCTGTCTGGATTTACCCTGCAGAGACCTGAGGACCAGGTAACCATAGTCCTCAGAAATCCACCGGAGGTTAGAACGCCGACAAAAAGGAAGAGGAAGGGGACGGACATCCCTCCTAAAAGAGTCAAATCCGGGGGAATTTTCGGCGGCAGTGCAGCGATCCTGGAAGTGGAACGTCACGGGTGTAGACTAGGCTCTCATTAATCTAGTCTGGACCAGGCTTCTTATGTGCTTATCCACTGTATTATATTTTAAATTGCTGTTCATGTTCTTCTTATCTATGTCACCTTTTCTATCAAGGCAACTTTCAAACAATCCGCCTCGATTGCAAAGCACTCTGGGTCAACGTGTGTCGGTATAAATGTGCTTTAATAATAAAGTTGACTTGACATGAGATGAGAAGCGAGGTTAACATGAATAAAGGAAGAGGAGAAAACGTGGTGAATAAGGGAAGAAAAACCGGAGGGATAGAGGAGAAGGCGCGGTAGGCGTTGGTTTTGGATATCGACCCGAGTTTCACTGGGCTGCTTTGAAGTCTCTAAACCAGAGCGGCTCCTGCGGGGCGGAGCGGCCTGCTGGGAGCTGAAACGCCCGTTCTGATCCTCCGCCGCCTGGATAAGCGCTCTGATATCTGCTTCATCTCTTCCTCCCGTGGTTCGGCTCTTCACCGCCGGTTAATTACCGTTCGGCTGACGGGGTTTTTTGTGGAGGACGACGCTGATCGGTTTGGACTCGAAACTCCTGACAGACGATGTTGGGATCGGAGGATTAACACGTTATGTTACAGGCAAGGGGGTCGGACTCGTGTGCACGAGACAATAATAATAATAATAATACATTTTATTTATAGTGCCCTTTACATTTCAAAAAGAAATCTCAAAGTGCAAAAAGCCCAGTATGAAGACAGACCTGCTGCAGGATGTGAAAGCAGCAATGAACACTTATCATTTTATAATCTTACACTTGGTTATTTTACTGAGGAGAGGGGTTGGAATTTTAATTTTAATAATAATAATAATAATAATACAGTTTATCTATAATGCACTTTTCGTCAATAGTGCAACAGGTAAAAAAAAAAAAGAGCAAAATAAAACCCCAAAAATAAAGAATAAAAAAAAAGAAAAGAAAGCTATTCTTAGAAGAGAGGATAAAAACATCTAAAGGGGAGCAAAAGCTTTGCTAAAAAGAAATGTTTTAAGGTCCGTTTTAAAACCACTCAGTGGATTGAGGTGCCCTCGAGGTGTCGGGGGGGGGGGGGGGCATAACACAGACGGGGGGCAGCAGCCTTATGCCCCTGGTCCTGGGTCTGGTTCTGGGACTGTGGAGGAGGTCTGAGTGAGTGGAGCGAAGGGAGCGGGTTGTGTTCTGTGGTTTGATGAAGTCTTTGAGGTAAGGGGGGGGCCTGAACTGAACTCCATCCTGGTGGAGATGGGGGGCCACTGTAGTGAGTGGAGAATGGGGGTAATGGACTCTCATCAGGATCCTAGCTGCAGAGTTCTGGATGTACTGAAGCCTCGTTCTGCATTTTTTGTTTCTTCTTGTGATTCTCCATTTTAAATGAATGTGCTTCCGTAGAAGGAAGGAAGGAAGAAAAGAGGAGTGTTAGAGCAGGGGATTTAGACTTAGAGTGATGAAAAGATGAAGGATGGAGGGGGTGTGGAGAAAGAGAGAGATAGAGACAAGGCCGCCAGTTACACCCGACTGCGTCCCTGAGATCGTCCCTGGAAGACCCCTCCACCGCCAGCTGTTGCCGTGGGGATAGAGACGTCTCCAAAAGCCCCACAATGTTTACGTTTAACATATTCATAAGTGCACCATAAAACACCGACCTGTCTGCTACTGTAGCCTGCATGTCTCTCTCTGCTGAGTGAATATCCACTACCTCTCTGTGACAGGACACATGTCACTGAACCCATCTTGCATTGCAAATTTATGCATTTTAACTGTTGTTGTTTTTACCATTTAACAGTGAACTGTTTTGTATGTTGGTGATGATTCCTTCAACAGAACTACAGACCTGCAGCTGACATTAACTACATCATGAAAATGTGGATGTGGATGTCACTTCACCTTAAAGAGCTGAAAGAATGTAATCAGTCTGGCTTCTGTGAAGAACCGTGGTTCCCTTTATCCTGCGTGGGAACTTCTGATTGCAGTAATTGCAGCGTTTAGCATTAAAATGTCACTTTATTACCGGGCGTATTAGGGCCATTGTGTGGGGGGGGGAAACATACAAAATGGCAGTGCCCGGGAGGGGGGGGGGGGTAATATCAAGAGTAAAAAGTTGAATTTCTTGGATCTGATTCAGAGTGGTTTTCCTCTGATTAGCCCCAATATACAGCAATGTTTTGATGCTTATGATAAGATGATTTTGGGTCAGAATCATGAGTATATCCTTTAAAAAGGGAAGAGATTGGAGAGCTTCTTGTAACATATTAACGATAAAATGGTGGTGCTCTTTGGTAATGACCATGAACAAATCAAAAAGACATGATCTATTACCTTTTATTTTTTAGAAAATCCTCCTTAAAAGACGAGTGCCTTGGCTTCTCCGCTGATGTCTATTGCATTGTCTATTTCCTAATTGTTATCTGATTTGATTCATCCACTGCAGGCAGAATACATGGCACTTCCTTACATAGTTTTAATTTATCAGCTCATTGTAGCATAATCCTTAATTTACCTTTCCAGTAAACAAAGTACACACATTTTCCAAAAGGTTTTTCAGTTGAGTTTTGGACTCAAACAACAACAACACAAACAAATTCAGAATCTCAACTTTCTCTCTGTGAGCTTTACCTGTTCCTTCACCTGTTTATCTATAGAAACACTAAAGAAGAAGGGAGCATCTTTCTTATCTTCCTATCCTCTCTGCTGCCAGTGGGCGTCCCTGCGCCCCCCCCCCGCCGGGCCAATCAGACGAGTGTTGATCCGAGTCTGATGTCTGTCTGTCTCCCACTGCTCGCAGATAGGCCGGCGTGCCGCAGAGCAGCCGAACACACACACACCTCACACTGAGGACGCCGCCGCCGCAGACAGCACATACAATGTGATAATATAACGTGTGGGAAACTTATCTAACTGGTGGACTCTTCCTCCGTCTGCTTTGTTTTCAAGACAACTCCACGCACTTCAGGAGCCACATCCCACACAGCTCAATTAGGAACGTTGGCTTCTCGCGTGGCTATAGTTTCCTGCG
This sequence comes from Etheostoma cragini, assembly GCF_013103735.1. Taxonomy (NCBI): domain Eukaryota; kingdom Metazoa; phylum Chordata; class Actinopteri; order Perciformes; family Percidae; genus Etheostoma; species Etheostoma cragini. The sequence goes on along the minus strand of NC_048426.1, from coordinate 23,905,785 downwards.
TCGGTCTCATAAATGTTCATGAAACAAGCCGCGGATCTACGTGATGTGGACACAGATTGTGTGAGGGAATGATAACGGGGTCAAGGTCCAAAGAGGGAGGAAAAAGTCTTGGGTGAAATATTAATGTCCAACTGCAAAGGCAGCGTGAAGAAAGAAGGGAAAAGAAAGAACAAGAAACATTTTCTACAAAATAGTGGAAGAAAAACAAGTTGTTTTTCATTTTCCATTGACGATTTTTCGACGTAAAAGGACAGAAATACACACTTTTCTGGCGAGAATGTACTATAAACCAACGTTACAATGAACGGAATCGATTGGCAGTAAAATAAGGTGAATATTATATATTTAATATATAATTTAC
>NC_048426.1:23890424-23900424 GCF_013103735.1 Etheostoma cragini | reverse complement strand
TAAAGGAAATTATACCTAATGTTTGAGTTAGAAAAGCAGAAATTAGGAATTATTGAGACTAAAATTAAAGGAATGGATGTTGATGATAATCACAGACTGGAATATGTCAACTTTTACTGAATACTATTTCAAAAACACTTTTTTTTTTTAAATGCTATAAAATTGAATTAGACGCCCCAAAATTAATAAAAGTAGAAATTTGTACTTGCCAAAGAGCGTTGTGTGGAATCAATCATGTTATTTTGGGGAATTAAAAAGAACATTGATATAGGAAAACGGGTCAATTTGACCTGAGGACAACATGAGGGTTAAACACCCAAATACTGCAACCTGCACAATTGGTCTATTTACATTATATCTACTATTTAAGCAGTTGCACATTTTTGTATTCTCAACTTGTACATATTTAAATACTTGTTATTGTATTTTATCCTATTATTATTTCATGTGTATTGTATGTTTGTATGTTGTATCCTAGTATTTCATTTATATTTATATTCTGTGTTGTGTGACTGATTTTGCTGCTGCAACACTGTAATTTCCCATTTTATTGGGATCAATACATTTCTATCTATTTATCTATGTATCTTTACACAAATAACCTGATTGTTTCACGTACAACACTGGGTTTCCTAACTTGGGGGCACAAGTTTCAAAGTGTGTTACACGGTCCTAGACCTGGATCTTTTAATGACGGCCCACAGAAAGTAGAATGAGCCCCTAAAGTGATAGAAAGAGGGAAGACGGAGATTTAGAGTTCTCCAAAAAATCTCTTTATGTGTGGATTTGTCGTCCTTTGCTTGAAAGGTAATTCTTTCTTTGTTAACCATTTATTTTGATAGGCTGGGAGCTCTTAAAAGGGATACTTCACCGATTAGCATGAAGCTGTGAATCAGGAGAAACCCTGAAGTATTTTTCGAATGACGGTGCTTCCCTCCCTCATGTCCCCCCTGAGACTAGATTTCTCTGTATTGTGGATCTGGAAAAAAGCCTCTGATGACGCAAAAATTATTCAGCGTCATCAGAGGCATTTTTGCCTAGAGGATGTGGACTACACGCCAGCTAGTTCTGCAGGTTTTCAACCCGCCCATAGGGGGTTGGATTCTTTACCCAAAGCGAGCTGAGTGTCAGCCATCTTGGAGCTAAGCTACAGCTCTCTCTTTTCAGCAGCAAACTACCGCGCATGTGTGCCACCGGGATACATAGGTACAGATTGGAGAAACAAGCTAGTTCCCTTGAAGAAAGATGTAATGGGAAAATTACATAGACAACGATTTTCTTTCAATAATTGATCATCTCTTAAGGGATTTTTTCATCAGAAGTAAATCCATCAATTTGCCTCTGAAATATGTGGATATCCTAAAATAAGTCCTCGAGTGTTGGAGACAGCTAAACATGTCATGACTCTGCATTTCTCCACTGTAAGCAAGGTTGGAGACATGAAGCATTCTACAGACGAGATACATCTCTGATTTCTCAGACAGAACGACGGCTACAGTCATTCTTGACGCTCTAGAGACAGATGCACGGGGATATAAGGAGGTGTTTTACTGATTGTTGGTACCAGAACTGTGGCCACTTTGTTACTCTGTACATGGTGAAAGCTGTTCTTGTCATTTGATTGTTCTCTGCAGAAAACAATGAAACCCTTCCACCGAACACCTTAAACTTTTAATCCAGTTTGCAGCCTGTCTTTATTTTGTTTCAACGAGGTCTCTTCTGCCACTCAAATTCCTCCCTCGCTAAACAGAAACTTCCACCACAAAGACAAAAAACGAAAACACTGACAAACTAAGCATGAAAGCAGAAACCGCGACAGGAAGACATACCTCTAACTTCTTCCAGATGGCGGGGTCTTTGTTCTGACTCTGAATGTCCTCCAGCAGCTGGTGCACCAGGGACGCACCTCCACGCATGTCCACCGGGGGCGCCGTCGGCTGCAGGCAGCGCTCTGCAGACCTCCGTCCCTCGTCCTCCTCGGACTGCAGGTCACTCAACGGGCCCGACTCTATGCTTTCGTCCAATGAGAGAGCAATATCGCTGGAGGAGGTGGAGCTAAAGCGGCTGATCAGGTTTCGCCTGTAAGGAAGCTGAGGCGGAAAAAAAAACATCATGTGAATATATTCTGGCAAGGCAGTTTATTTAAAGAGCATATTTTAGCAACAATGCAAAAACATTAAAAATCAGTTAAAAACTATTATAAATATTTGAAGAAAATAGGTCTGGAAAAGCTCAGAAATTTAAACAAATCATGACTTCTTTGGAAAGAGAACACAGTTCAAAAAAGAGAAAAGGTCTAAGTTAAGATTTTATTTAGATAGATTTTAGATTTCACAGCACAAACAGACATTTTCAGGGTGAAGAAGGCGGTTTGTGCCACTAAGACTAGGTTGCGAGCTGCATTTTCATTGTACTAACAATTTCAATATGAAATAGTCATCTAAATAAAGGCTTTTAAACCTTTTGAAAGAAGAGTGCCGTGGACCTTGTGGGCCCTAGCTTGCAGCCGGCGTGGCACAAAGTAAGTGTCCACGCCGTTTAAAGAGCAAATGCACAAGCGCCCATCTGTGCACCCATGGGCGTGCTAGTCTTACAGGGAGGTGTGTTCAGGTGCATTCTGGGCGTGCTGGTCTTACAGGGAGGTGTGTTCAGGTGCATTCTGGGCGTGCTGGTCTTACGGGTGTTCAGGTTCATTCTTGGCATATTGCTATCTTGAGGCAGCGGAAAATGGTCGCGCCATCAACCAACAAAAACCTATTTTTAAAGTGAAGTTTTGATACATAATCCGCACGCGTGTTCACTTCTTGCAGTGAGAAATAAACAATTATTTAAAAAACAGGTAGCGTCAAACCGAAACGTCTTCAGTCTTCAGTTTAAAGAACTGAAATCAACACTTTTTTTTTCAGCATTTATGGGTTCAAAAACATGAGATGTGTACCAGCGGTGGCAGAAGAGAAGGCGTGTCGTCCCCGCTCTCCCCTACCTCCCAGTCTGGGTTGAGCTCGGTCAAATCCCAGTCGTCCACATTCTGCAAAGCCTTCTGGGTAGAGTCACAGCCATCGGGCATCTGCAGAACATAGTGGTTTCTTTATCATAATATTCATGTGCAAAATAAAAACAGGTTGCAATGCCACACACGGTTATCTTTTAATATGGTTCTGATCAGATGCAGGAAGAAGGAAGTTAGCGTGACTAACCAGTGGGATGGACTGCGCCAGACTTCCCAGCTTCATGGCGAGAATCTCCGTCTTACGGAGCTGATCGGGGAGGGCCATGAACTCTTCAGACCCATACCAGTGCTCCCTTTCTGGGCTGGATCTTGATGAAAACTGGAAAGGGGAGGAAATAAACACATCATTTTAAATTATCTGATTCAAACAGGAGTAAAAAGGGTTTATTTCCCACCTGGACTCTATGTTTTAGTGTTTAATGGCGTTTTTCCACTGCTGGTAACAGCTCAACTCTCTTTGGCAAGTACAAATCTCTTTTTGGGGCGTAGTATTCAATTTTATAAAGAAAATTGTGGTTTTGAAATAGTATTGAGTAAAAGTTGACATATTCCAGTCTGTGATTATCATCAACATCCATTCCTTTAATTTTAGTCTCAATAATTCCTAATTTCTGCTTTTCTAACTCAAACATTAGGTATAATTAACTATAAATGAGGTTTATTGACCATAAATTCCCAAAATAACTGTAAAACTAAAGTTAATAAGTTAGTGTTACGTAGTGTTGAAAATGTCAAAAAGTCACAAACATTGAAAACACACGTCAAAAGTGTTGACAAAAGGGACAAAACCGTAAGAAAAAGTTACAAACCATCGCTAAAAAGCGTCAACTAAAGGGTTGATTTTCAATTTACACAAGGATTAAGTATGTTTGGTTTGAAGTATTGTATATTTTAAATGAACTTCTTTTTACTTTTACCACCTCTGGCACTGACCATTTATGGATGATTGTGGCCAGAATTTGAGGCTCTTCCACGTGCGCTGATGTTCAGGTTGAGTGTTATTTATGAATGGGACATTTGCACGCAGGCCTGTATGGAGTCAAAGTTTTATGAATGGGAGTCTTTTTTGTTTTCCATTGTCTGAATTCAGAAAACATTTGCGTGTATCTGTCTCACAAATACACACACTTAACACAACCTCAACATCCATCCTCGACAAAACAAATAAAACCCTCACCTTCTGCCCCTGGCGCTTCACGATCCAGACCGCTGTCTTGCCAGGATGCGGTCGGGGGTCTGACTCCTCTCCGGACGCGTCCAGGTCTGAGGACAGGAACTGCTCTCTCATGGGGGAGGGCAACGAGGAGTCAGAGTCCCCCTCGCTGTGTGCATGTGTCTCCCTCTGCGTCCTCTCCATTTGTTGGGATTTTTCATCCCGAGACACCGGGTCTTGGAGAGGCAGGGGGGCGTTGGCGGGCGGTCTGGCCTCGGATGAGCTCCGCGGTTCAGTCAGCGGCCTCGGGACGCCCCTCTGAGAGCGTCCTAACTGTCTGGACCTCACGCGGTTTCTCTGCAGGTTACGCCCGTTCATCACCTGTTGGGTGAAGAACAATTTAGGTTTAGTTTAGTTAATTATAGGATCCCCATTAGCTCTGCCCTAAACAAAGGGGTCACACTTTAAAATATATATTAAACATTACAGTCCACATAATTCCATACATTTAAGAACATACATGAAATATCACTTCGCATCTAAAACACACATGTTAAATTACAATCAATACATTTAAAGCATACATTAGTCAAGATGAAAAGAAAAACAAAGATTCCCTGAAATGCATGCCAGTCAAATATGACGCTCCAATATTAGTTTTTATTAATTTGATAATTTAGTCAATAACAATGGTAAATAATTCAATGTGTTTATCGGTCTATTACGTTTTAAGAAATTAGTATTTGCGCCGGGGAGTAATCTCCGGCCTTCTGTTGCCTGTCTGGTGGCATTAGTACATGCCTCCTAATTGTGTTTTATATGACTAAATTGATATAAAATGTTTTTTTTTTTATTGTAAAACGTTACATGTTGAAAATGCAACGAATAATCTGTCTTTAACTTTTATGAGAATGCATACTATTGATGTTAGCGCTGTACGGACACTGGAAAGAGTTGCTTCGTAGCTAAAGTTTCCTTAAATCGTCTTTTTCAGGGCATTCGCTCCATATTATGTCAGTTAAATCATTTGTAAAGTGTTTCCTGTATCACCCAACTAATGCTAATGCATTGCCCATTTTAGTGACAATACTGTTGATATAGCCTAATAGCTTAGTTTCCTTTCCTTGCTGGATTGATGTTTTATTTAGAAAGAGTTTAAGCTCCGGCTCTCTCCTTAAAGAACGAACCAAATACTGTGCTATCTGTTTTGGCTGCATTAAGCATTACGTTTTTACGGATCCATTTCCCAATAATAACTAGTTCCCTGTTTAAGATGGCAGTCAGATCTTCAGGTGCAGCCCCCTTCACAGTCCACAAACACCTTGTCTGAGCAGCTACCATTAAAGAAGATTCTTGATCTGTTAATCAGTTAGCTTTCCATCACGCTGACTGCAGATGGCAGCTTTTCAAGAAGAGATTTATGGTCTATACTGTCAAATGTCTGCTGTAAAATCTAAAAGGGTCGCTCCACTGAGGGTTCCCAGACTTCCCACAGAAGAACAAGTTGCTTTATCAGTCTTTCTCCCTGCAGAGAAGACTGCTAGAGTCCATCAGGACTCTAGTCCATCAGGACTCAAAGAGGTTTCAGGCAGCGCCAAAGTTATATCACAACAATCTCCCGCTGCCATTACGGGGAAATACTCTGCCGCCAGACCAGATGTAAAAAAACTTGAAGATATTATCACAAGTGTACAACTTAATGGAGAGAAAGACAGAAGAATTAGCGTTCTGCTGCAAAAAGAATGAATGCCTCGCTGTTATGGTTTTTATTTTAAATAGATTTAAAAAGGATCATGTAAATAAAGGAATCATCTAGGTTAAAAAACAGAAAACAAACCTGCAGACTCTCGCAGGACTGTGAAACATTTTCTGGATAAACCGAGTCCAGCTCCAACCAGAACTTGGCGCGGTCCGGAGGATCCATGAGAGAAGGGGTGCTCCGACTCAGCTCAGTCTGGAACTGGAGCCCCGAGACCGGGCCGGCGTTCCCCAGGCCTCCCAGAGAGTCCTCCACCCCGGTTCCTCCATCTGAGAACAAAGCAGCTCTCTTGGGAAGCGACGGCTGCGTGGGCGACACCTCCGTGCTGTGGCTCACACCCTGCAGGGGGCGCTTTGCACTTTCACCGTGGTTGCCACACTGCATTGTGGGTAACGCCGGCGGAGAACGGTTGTGGTTGGATGAGTTGGCGGACGGGGCGAGATCAGGTAAGCTGCTGTGGTGTCCGTGGTTTGAGAAGCAGGATCCGTGGCCCTCGTCTGCCCCTGGGGGTTCTGGATTCGGGCCTTGGGCTGGATCGAGGTGCCGTGATGGGTGGTAATCCTCGCCGTCGGGGTCAGATCCCCGGGCCTCGGGCTCGTCGCCGGGGCTGTAGTCGGTCAACTCGTACGCGGTGATGCCGCAGTCTAAAGAGAAGTAGTCCTGGCTGCAGCGGATGGTCAGCTGACCGCAGTCGTCCACCTCTGTCAGCGCGTCCAGGCGAGTCTGGACAGGGACAAATAATCAGGTTTAATAACTGTGTCTCACACTGACAGACCTTCCTCCACAGGGCTGCGGAAGAGGGTCTGGCTAGTCTACATGGCATTCCAGGATGAGAGGAAAACTACTCTGGTTTATTGGCATTTCTTTGAACACATCACAACTGTCATAGGCGGTGCTAAGCACCGAACGGAGCAATGGTGCGGCTTCAAAAACAGCCTCGGGAAGGAATTTGTGTACATTGAAAAGTAGTTTCAGTCGGGCAAAAGAAAACTCAAATTGGACAGATAGTCTAGCTAGCTGTCTGGATTTACCCTGCAGAGACCTGAGGACCAGGTAACCATAGTCCTCGGATTGGACAGATAGTCTAGCTAGCTGTCTGGATTTACCCTGCAGAGACCTGAGGACCAGGTAACCACAGTCCTCATAAATCAGCCGCTGGTTAGAACTCCAAGACAAAGAAAACGGAAGGTGATCCGGCCGAAGTGAAATGTCGTGGATATAGATTGAAGTGTTGATAACACTATAAAAAAAGTGTTTAAAAAGAGACTAAGAGAACAGTTACTACTAAAATGAGTTAAAGCTTGAATACAAGTGACACTGACATCCATTGATTAGATTTCTACAGTTATTCTCACTTGTTATAGGTTAATCTTTATTACATTTTATCCATTTAACCAATGCTAAGACTGATGGACTAAATGTCTTGGGACCACATGGGTAGGGTTAGAGTTTCATCTTCTTGTAGGTTACATATATGATATTGTATAATACAGGTTTTCTTTTTTATCCAAACAATATGATGAGTATTTATTGTGTATCATTTGCCCCTTTACACACGCTTCAAATAGCTAACCAGGGTACTTTTCACATCAACATCTCATTACATTCACTTCAAAACTCCACCACAGTGGACAGCACAACTAGACTGTGTTCTGTTTTATCATATTTAGCTTTTATTATTCCAACATCATTTGCGTTCATGCCTGATATTTAACAGACAGACTGCGTTATAAAGTTGTAAACAGCTTGATGTGAAGCACTTTCTTCCTTGAAATCAAACAGACCGATTCCCAGAAACAGCAGCTGATGATTTCAGAAAGCAAGAGCAACCAAAATTTAATCTAGAATCCATAATGTTGGGTTCTCTGATGATAAAGATCCAGCACAGACCACTTTGGTGATCTTAAAACAACTACCGATTGTTTTCATTGTCGATTAAACTGTGCATTCCATTCTGGACGAATGGATTAGTTCTTCGGTCTCGAAAGTGTCAGAAAAATGGGGATCGGTGTTGCCCAAAAAGCCCAAGATGACGTCCTCGAATGTCTCGTTTTGTCAACAACTCAAAGATGTTCAGTTTACTGTCACAGAGGAGAGAAGAAACTACAAGATATTCACATTCCTTATTTGTTCCTAAAGTATAACTCAATCCAATTAATCGATTATCTAACTTTACTAAACTAAACTTAATGATGAGTTGAAAGTGTGTACACCTGAGTTTCAGAAGAAGCTTTAAAATCTAAAATATTTAAGGGTTCTGGAGTAATTTGATTAAAATGTAAAGGTACTTGGACTGCAGTTTTATTTCACTGGATATCTGGGTGATTATAGGATAGCTCTAGTTCATGGGAACTGTTTCACTGCTAGAAACGAACCCCGTTGTGTTGACAGCGACTGGTTTTGATGTGTTTTTACCTGCTGCTGGTCCTGGCTGAAGGCCTGCAGGATGTCTGTCTGGCGGGTGTAGTTTCCGTTGGAGTCCTGCAGGCCCTGCAGCAGACGCTCCTTCAGGACCAGAACGGAGACTCTCAGCTGGTGCCACAGCAGCTGCACTGTCCTGAAAACCCAACACCACCGGAGTTACTCAACGGGCTGTGTCTATGTGGTCATGCAACATTATTACATCAATATATTATTATACCATAGTCTGGGTGAATACTCAATTCTGATTGGTAGGACACCCACTAAAGGAGTTCCGGTGAAACTGACTTTTTACCATTTTAAATTAATACGCTACAAACCCTCAGGCGTAACCAGGGGAGTTAATGTTGGGAAAAAAAACTTTAATTTCCATTGTAAAATGCATTGATATATAAAATTAAGGTGCCAAAGGTAGGATTGCAAAGAAGCAGGACAAATATTTGAACATTGAAAACTTCTCAGTGCCTTACTACTTTCCGCTAAAGCCCAAAACGGTCTCCTAAGGGTGTAACCTATCTTCAGCTGGTGCGCAAGAGAGGGGTGGATGCTTAGAAATGCGTGTGCAGTGATTGACACTCAGTTAGACCCCCCCCCCCCAGGCCCTGATTGGTGCATCTGAACAGAGAGCGGTGGAGTTTTGCAAAATCACACTACAGGCTGTAAGTGTAGGATTTCTTTTTTTATTATCTGCTTCATGTAGTTCTACATGAAACATGGGTCAGTTTCTGCAGATATGACAGAAAGTTAGATTTCTAAGGCTCATCCACTGCACCTTTAATGGCTGCCCGTCAGCCGGGTCACGCCTCGTTAACGTCCATTAATACCTCACAATGGACACCTCGTCACGCATTAACCCGACACAGAGACGTCAAGGAGATTCATCGACCCACGTTAGACCAATAAACTCTTTAAAAAAACAATTTACCGGAAAAGCACATATGTATACGATAGCATGCTAAACAACATAATCTAATCTAATCTTCTTTATGTGAAGACTCACCTGATGTCAACGATGATGTTGACGGAGTAGGACAGCAGTTTCAGGGAGAACTCTGTCTCCAGCAGGGCGTGAATCTGCTCCACATGGTCTGAGATGTCCTCACAGATGTCCTAATGTCACACACACACACACACACACACACACACACACAAAAGGACAACATAAAGTCTAACAGGTTTCAGTTTCAATAAGTGACCCAACGCACATAAAACCCAGCCACTGAAGAACAAAAATCTCCACAATGTGACAGCAGGAGGAGTAAAGCAGAAGTGATGACGTCACGTCTCCAGTTTTAACCGTGAGTCAGTTCCATGTGGGATCAGTTCCAGGTTTATAAAACATTAACCCTTCGGTTGTCCTCCGGTCAAGTTTAAAACAACCTTTTCAAATTTTTCCATATCAGGAATATCTTTTTCTTTTCTTTTTTTTTAAGTGACAAAAGCATTTTCAGAAGAAAAGAGCGTCAAAAAAGTTGATAAAAATCAGAATCAGCTTTATTTCCAGGTATGAGGACACATACGAGGAATTTTACTCTGTAACATCGTTGCTCACAATGTGCTTACACATACAAAACTACCAACAATGTACACTCACCGGCCACTTTATTAGGTACCCCATGCTAGTAACGGGTTGGACCCCCTTTTGCCTTCAGAACTG
>NC_048426.1:23887619-23890324 GCF_013103735.1 Etheostoma cragini | reverse complement strand
TGGACCAGGTCAGGAGATGGTCTGGACCAGGACCACACCCCTAAATGCATTGAAGCAACTGCCATGTGATTGGTTGATAAGATAATTGCATTAATAATCCTTTAGGTGAGTGTAAATGCAAATTCAAAGAGCAACCTAAGTAGACTTTTTTTTTGTAAATAGAGTAAAAACAAAGTGGAATTTGGCTCTGACTTTGAGGAATTAATCCTGCTGAGGCACTGGGTGTCGGTTGTGAGATTAGAGCGTTGCATAAAACACACACACACACTTTACTCCAGATATCCTAATTGAGGACGATGTGATGATGAAATGTCAAAGTCTCCAGGGACGTAGAATCATGGTCACCACATCCACCAATGTGAAGGACTCCCGAAATGCCCTCGAGGTTGGTTTTGATTTGGAAACCTGAGATTAGGGGTGAGGGGTGAAGACTTATCGCTTCTTAAAAAGATTTTTTTAAGCTTGTGCCGCGTGTTCTCTATTTTTTTGTTGTAATATTTGTGTTGTACTCAGTCTTTTGTTCTTTTGCCGTTTTATCTTTTGCGAGGCACTTTGTAACAAAGGTTTAAAAATGTGCTTTAAAACTAAAACATTTCTTACTACTTACGTAAGAATCAAGCCAACATGGGCCGCCTGTCTTCTTGTTTTGCTCAGCTGACAACAATCCCATTTGTTTTATCGGATTTAAAATGTTCTCTTTTCACTCCTATTTGCTTTAATTAAATGGAGGCAGCAACCGCTGGAGTTACTGTTGGATTAGAGACTACGTTTACATACACATAATATTCAGGTTTTTGCCCTTGTTCCTAAAAAAACGATATTCCGACTAAGCTGTTTACACAGCTTATGAGAGTGAATATTCCCCTAATATTCCTGTTTACATGTAGCCGTGCATTACTCCTATGGCTGTGCAATATATCGATATCGTGATATGAGACTAGATATTGTTTTATATTTTGGAATTATTGTAATATGGCGTGTTGTCTTTTCCTGGTTTTACAGGCTGCAATACAGTAAAGCGATGTCATTTTCTGAACTTACCAGACTGTTCTAGCTCTTTTATTATTTACAGTTACCCACTAAGTAATTAAAGCATTTCTGGACAATATTTATAATAACATCTCATTGTGTAAATAACATTATAGCACCAATATTCAACCGTACAATATTGTCACATTGAGGTATTTGGTCAAGAATATGGTGATATTTGATTTTCTCCCTATCGCCCAGCCCTGCTTTCACCGTTCATCTCAACACAAGTCACCTTGCCCCCTACTGAACTGAACCCTGCTCTCGTACAGGTGACGTTAAAACGCTCTGTGTGCTCTACAGCCGTCGGTGTATCTGAGCATGTATTCCACTATGCTGACTCACACATACTTTATCTGGTTTTATACATTTGAGTCTATTTATTCTTTCTTACGTCTGTGTGATTGTTGCGTTTAATGTTGCACTGCAAGTGGCTGGTGGAACAGACTTTCTCCATTTTATTTATGTGTGTAAATAAACATGGACCTCTGAGCTCTAGGGCATAATTTCCACTGGGGTACACTTATTAAAATCCAGTTCCCCCCCAAACCCCCACCCCCCCACCCACCCACACACACACACACTTTCAGATTAGTTTGACATTGATTGATTTGAGTCTCTGTGATAGTATAGTTTAGCAGCTAATATTCTTTCTGGAAGAATTTATCATTATGATTAACTTCATTATTCCCTGGATTTTGTATTAACACCGTCCCTAAACCTATGTAGTAATGCAGGAAATGGGAATCAAATGAATGGTGGAGGACCAAGCTCATACAGGGGACACACAAACGCTGTGTGTGTGCTCTGCAGTCGTGTGTGTGTGTGTGCGCGCTCTGAAGTTGTGTGTGTGTGTGTGTGTGTGTGTGTCTGAGCATTTAATCTCCTCGCAGGCGGCATGTTTCCAGCCGGGCTGCAGCCCCGCCTACAGTGGCGACCCGTGTATTTTGGAGCAGTGCTCAGCAGGTCAAACTGTTACTCGAGCTAGCGAATGTGTGTGACCTACATCCTGGCATGCCGGGCGGTCTCTGAGAGGGAGAGACGTTGGGTTGTCAGGGAGGGGCAGGTCAACATGGCGCCGCACGGTGACTCAGCGACCCGGGGTCGACATTAAACCGTCTGCCGAGGGGTCGGTGCCAGGTCGCCTGCTTCTTGTCCAAAGGTCGTCTAATTTTAATCCGTACATTAGGAAAGCAGCAACCTATTTATTACTCGGCTTTTTATTCCCGTTGTCATACTTGTTGAAATGTAAAAGTGTGCAAGCTGCACTTTATTCCCACTGCTCTGCTTCTCTAACTGTTGAAAGTCACTGTTACGTTAAGGAACTTTTTTGTCATTTTTTCTTTTTTACAAATAGTTTTCTAACAAAAAAACCTGCTGCTTTAACAAGAATTTCCCAATTTGGGATCGATGAAGTATATTCTCTCTCTCCTTCTCTCTATCAACCTCTTTATGTCTCTATCTCTTTATGATGGTAAAGTGAAAGTCGTGTTTTCCATTGTGAGAATGTAATGAATTATGAGCAAATGTCAGCTAATTCTTTTTTCTTAGTAATAGTTTAACATTTTACATTTATGGAAAAATAAGGACAGAACTGGGGTCAGGATGTGGTTAGCCTAGCTTAGCATAAAGACTGGAAGCAAGGGGGGGAGGGGGCGGGGGGGGTGTCTCTGTGC
>NC_048426.1:23886412-23887609 GCF_013103735.1 Etheostoma cragini | reverse complement strand
GCTCACTGATATTTTTGCACAGAGCTGGAGTCTGTCTGTCTGTCTGATTTAAGCATATTAATTTAGTTCATTAACTATGTCACGGTTCCCCAAATCCTAGATTCTATGGTCACGTTTTGATTTTACATTTTTTATTTTTATTTTTAAACACAGGTTTTAATGCCATTTTTAGACAAGACTGCAATATAATATCTGACCTTTGTTTGAAATGTACCAGTCTACATTGTCAAAATTAAAATATGTCTTAACAACATAATAGTAACAATAACTTATATCTTCAGTCAATTGAAAACTTAAGCAAAATAACCATCTAATTTTTCATTTGTAACTGCCGTCTTCTTCATAAGTCGGCCATGTTTGTAGTCTTCTCTGAACAGTTTAGTGTCTTACGCGCAGATCGCAGAGCTTGCAAACGTTGTCAACATAACTCACTGGAAATCCAAAATACTTCCACACCGGCGACTTCAGGGAAAGAGGAGGGGGTTCAAGTTCTGCCGATGGGTCTCCTGCATCTGCAGTTGCCACGCTGTCTTTTGACTGGCTGTTGCTAGGATACAGGAGGTTGACTCACAGCACTTCAACACGTGTGTTTTTTGCCGCTTGGCAAGCCGACCGGACGTGACAGGGGCGCGATTTTGAAGTCAAATCAAAATCGGGACAGCCTCATCCCAGACAGCGGTCGGTGATAGGTGTTATGAAGTTACGGTTTTTTTTTACACATTTTTCAATGCTTTTTTAACATTTCAACCACAAGTTTTTATCACTTTCTTAACATTTGTTAACAACCTGTTTACTGTTTCCACTTGTTATTCCACTTATTTAGTATTTATTCCTCATTCTCATTCACATATCTCACATTAATATTTATTATTTACTATTTACTCATCATTAATATTTATTATTTATTATTTACTATTCATCATTCCATTGTCATTTCTCACTTATTATTGGTTATTTATTCATCATTCTCATTCCCTCTTCCATAGTGTTCATACAGTTCATAATGTAACATAATAACATAATACTATTTATCCCAGTATCCTTGCGCTATGCTCCACATTTAAATAAACATTTAAATAATTTTTATTGCACTCATGCCTCTGTATTGTTTCTGATTAGAACATGTACACTCACCGGCCACTTTATTAGGTACCCCATGCTAGTAACGGGTTGGACCCCCTTTTGCCTTCAGAACTG
>NC_048426.1:23883687-23886312 GCF_013103735.1 Etheostoma cragini | reverse complement strand
CCCCCCACCCCTGGAGCATTCAAATTAAGCCGCTTCAAAGACGCCCGAGACCCGCTGCTGCGATACAAAGACTCGTTACAGGCTTTCAAAGTGGTAGCTTCTGCAGAAAGAGACTCGTTTTGATGGTTCGGTTCACGTTCTGGACTCGTGCACCTCGTGCACTCTCCTGGACTCGGGCACTCTCCTGGACTCGGGCACTCTCCTGGACTCGGGCACTCTCCTGGACTCGGGCACTCTCCTGGACTCGGCACATTTAGGCTACACTACACCACGTTTGTTTTTATTAATTCATATCTTTTAATGTATTTACGCCTCACATCCGCACCGCACTATACTATACGGCGTTTTCCAAGCCCCAAAACTGGCAAAAAGATATTTAATATTGTCAGAACATGATAGGCGGCTGTACATTTCCTCTTTTTGCACCGTTGAACCTTAGATTGGTTCGGATCCTGGTGAAACTAGAGGGAAATTATGGGAAATTGGCCGCTTGTCTGTTACAATCATCGCTTCCTCCTCAGTTTAAAATGTACTTAAAAGGGCTAAAACGTGCAGTTAATCAAAATTTAATCTTGCTTATGATTTCTGCTCCCAATGATCATAAACAAACTATAAAATAATCGGGAAAACTGTTATTTAGCTCATTATGTTTTGCAGTTAAACTCTTATTTTCTCTTGAAACCTGAATGAAAAAAGTTTAAATAGGAAAAGTATTAAAGCAAATTTCAAAGTTGTTTGTGCTTTTAAATGTTATTCATTTAACTTGTTCCACTGTTTTTTAACCCTCATGTTGTGCTCATGTTGTCCTATATCAATGTTCTTTTTAATTCCCCAAAATAACATGATTGATTCCACCCAACGCTCTTTGCCAAGTACAAATCTCTACTTTCATTAATTTCGGGGCGTCTTATTCAATTTTATAGCATTGTAAAACAAATGGAAGTGTTTTTGAAATAGTATTGAGTAAAGGTTGACATATTCCAGTCTGTGATTATCATCAACATCCATTCCTTTAATTTTAGTCTCAATAATTCCTAATTTCTGCTTTTCTAACTCAAACATTAGGTATAATTTCCTATAAATGAGGTTTGTTGACCATAAATTCCAAAAATAACTGTAAAACTAGAGTTAATAAATAAGTGTTACGTGTTACAAAGTGAAAACAATGAAAAAAAAGCGTCAAGTGTTAAAGAAATGGACAAAAATGAAAGAAAAAGTTAAAAACATCGATAAAAAGCATCAACAAAAGGGTTGAAAAAAAATCGGGATTACATTTTTTTACATAATTGAGCAGCTCTACTTATTGAACATTTGCCCATTTAGGGCGGTTCAGGATGTATTGCGCAACGAACTATTAATGCAACAACACAACAAAAATCATCAGATTTCACCCTGAGCATGAACATTTACGTATGTGCAAGAAACGTTTATCAGCTTTAAAATGGGAAGAAAAGAAAACATTATCTTGCCTAAATGTTGTTTTGTTTGTAGAAAGTTCCACGAAGCAAAACACTGTCAAGAGCCATTTCTCTATGAATTCTTCCTCATAGGCCTTTTTAAAATTCTGACTTCTCTCATCCAATGTGCAAACTGTAGTGTAAAATAAATAAAAGTATAAAGCCTTTTTAAACCTTGAATCCCTCTACAAACGTCCCCCATGTGAGCCGTCCCGCCACAAACTTCCTGTTTGCAATGGACTGAAGTTAGTGTTGTCTCAGCCTTCAGGACCCTCAAATTGATCCATGACTTCTTTGAGGTTTTAAAAACAATACTGAAGTCACATTTTACTTCATGATGTATTAACAAATATATAACATATAACATATATGTTTAGGGAATGCATCAGTTTCTACTAGAACACAATTAAAAATGGACGTTTTTTGTCATAAGGTTATAATTCATGTGAAAAATCCACTATGGAAAAAACATAATTGGTCATATTAAGAATGATTTCTGAATCGAGTCAGGAATACATATTTATCACAGGAAATAAGGAAAGGACGTTGATTTTCAGGTAGAAAACATGTAACTTGTACCTATTTTCTTCTTGTAAAAAATTTAAATTGGTCAATTTGACCCAAAAACCATACACGGGTTAAACTGCAGCAACAAAACACTGTCAACCTCTCATGTGGACAAAGCTCCAAGACTTATATTTCTGCTTAAAGGTACTTTTTTTTGTTTTCATTTTTAACAACTAACTATGAGCAGATCAGAGGTTTCTTACCTTTTCACAACGTCTTATTTCAGATCAATAATTAACAAAAAGAGACTCCAGAAAAGATGATGAGTTTTTCTTAAAAAGCCAGAAAATGGAAGTTTATCTGGACTTAAGCAGCGAGTGGTTCTGCTGTCCAAAGCTTCAAACTGACACCGCTGCTCCCTTGTGAGAAAATGGTGACAGACTGCTGCGACAGCAGTGGGGGTGTGTGTGTGTGTGTGTGTGTGTGTGTGTGTGTGTGTGTGTGTGTGACCTGCCTCTTGCATAAGAAGGGGGGTGTTGGTGTTGGTGAGAGGAGTGACAACAGTTGGGAGGTTATTTTAGGACCAACCTCACCCACCGCCCCTCAAAACACACACACACACACACACACACACAGTCAGTCTCTCTCACACACACACACA
>NC_048426.1:23871967-23883587 GCF_013103735.1 Etheostoma cragini | reverse complement strand
TAATTCCCCAAAATAACATGATTGATTCCACCCAACGCTCTTTGCCAAGTACAAATCTCCACTTTCATTAATTTTGGGCCGTCTTATTCAGTTTTATAGCATTGTAAAACAAAGTGAAGTGTTGTTGAAATAGTATTGAGTAAAAGTTGACATATTCCAGTCTGTGATTATCATCAACATCCATTCCTTTAATTTTAGTCTCAATAATTCCTAATTTCTGCTTTTCTAACTCAAACATTAGGCGTCATTTTCTATAAATGAGGTTTATTGACCATCAATTCCAAAAATAACTCTAAAACTAAATAAGTTACTGTCATGTAGTGTTGAAAACGTCAAAAAAGTGATAATACTTTGAAAAAAAACGGAAAAAAACGTAAGAAATAGTTAAAAACATTGATAGAAAGCATCAACAAAAGTGTTGATTTTAATTTTTGACGGGAAGAAAACACGAGGGTTAAAAGATGAACATTTTAAAGTGTCACATTTAGAGCTCCACACTTCCTGAACCAAGTCAACCCGTGATCTCCTCCCTCCTTTCTACTCCTTCTTGCTCCTCTCTTTTACATGAACATCTATCCCCTCCATGTTGAGTTCCCAGAATTCCTGGCGTAGCAGCGACAGTGACATCAGAAGCCCAAAATACCCCGACAGCTGGGAGACAGCAGGCTGCTTCTGCACTGCGTTAAAATAAAGATCTGTGGTTTTGAACCAGAGACACACAGATCCACATCGACTAAACTGATCATGCTCTCTCTGTGCAAGGAGCTTCTTTTTTAGGAGATTTCTTTAAAGCTGCAAGACGATGCTGCACGCCTGTGACGTCAACTCATATTTATAACCTTTACATGGGGATGTAAAGGTCAGATGTGGAGGTCGTTGCTCCAGACCAAACTGGACTACTCTAACAGCTGCAGACAGGTAGAGGGGAAGGCCGATGGAAAAACCCGGAAAAGACCCAAACTTAAGACTGTAGAGCAGTGGTTCTTAACCTTGTTGGAGGTACTGACCCCCACCACTTTCATATGCCCATTCACCAAACCCTTCTTTATTGGAAAAATAAAATTCAAAACACAGGTATATGTTTTACTGGTACGATGCTGTGAGGATCGGTTTGTTGATGGGTACAAAGCCGAGAACAGGCAGAAGAGCCTTTTCATCGAAATCTGGCTCTCTTCACCTTGGATTTAACGAGCGTTGTGTTCTTGTATTGTCCATCTCCATGCAGCTTGAGGAACGGTTCTCTTAGTTTTGCCGCTGCTAGACTGGACTTGCTCAACTTGGCATTGCAAATCATGCAGTTAGGACGCTGACTCCCATCACGTTCCGTTATACAATGTGACTACATATTGGACATATTCGTCCGACAGCTTTCTTTTTTTGCTCGACATAGTTAGTATGAAGGGTTTAAAATATTAAGAAAGAAATCACACGACGTACCATAACGACAGTCACAATTCCACTACTGAATTCCCTGCAGCACAGATAGGCCAAGCGATGTTGCGTGATCACATGCAGCCAATGATGGCCAAGCGGGGCGTCTCATCACCAATCATATGAGTCGGGTGTGTGTCTTGACCTCCGCCGAACCCCTGAGACTGACTCACCGAACCCCTGAGACTGACTCACCGAACCCCTGAGACTGACTCACCGAACCCCTGAGACTGACTCACCGAACCCCTGAGACTGACTCACCGAACCCCTGAGACTGACTCACCGAACCCCTGAGACTGACTCACCGAACCCCTGAGACTGACTCACCGAACCCCTGAGACTGACTCACCGAACCCCTGAGACTGACTCACCGAACCCCTGAGACTGACTCACCGAACCCCTGAGACTGACTCACCGAACCCCTGGGGTTCGATCGAACCCAGGTTAAGAACCACTGCTGTAGAGGTTTAAAAAGTGATCTTTCTGTGATGGTCTGGTGCGGTGCTTTGGTTTCTTTGTTTATCCTTCTGTGGTTTTTGGTCTGGTCTTGTCCCCTTTGTGTTTGTGGCTCAGTGTTTCCCCAGTAAGTGTCTGTTTGTCCTACTTCCTGTCTTATTTTGATAGTCTGGTTTCCTGTCTTGTCTAGCTTTGCTTTGTGCCCGTCTAATTGTCCCGCCCCGCGTCTCACCTGTTCCTGATATACCCTGTGAGTTTTTCCAGTTATATCCCTCGTGAGTTTCCACCTGTGTAGTTTTCCCTGATTTTGTATCGCCTTCCCCTGTTTTGGGATTTTGGATTTAGTTCCCTGTATTTTGTTGGACTGTTAAAATAAAGCCCTTTTATGAAGCTCCCTCCTGCCTTCTACTCCGGCTTTCCACATCACACTTTATCTGAGAAACAAAAGCACCAACATGTCTGTCTGTCTGTCTCTCTGTCTCTCTCTCTCTCGCTCTCTCTCTCTCTCTCTCACATTTACAAACAGTCACTACTGCCCTGAAGTGCTGTACAGAGACAGAGAACAGCATAAGAAAAACAGCATAATAAATAGCCGGATAAAAACCTTCTAAAAACATAATATTCCAAAAACAATAAAAACAAAACTATATTTACAATAAAATATCCCAGCTCAGCTTTTGTTAGAAGCCAGTGCAAAAACCCAGCATGTGTTTTTAAAAGTGATTTAAAGCTCTGAGTAGAGGAAGCTGCTCTAATGTTGTGTGTGATAGCAATAAGCTGATGTGTAGCATTACAACATGCAGTGTACAGCTTCTTTTTCTACAGAAGCCCCAAAAGGCGAGGTGAAAAACAAATTGTGAGCAATGTTGGCGAAAAACCTAAGTTTATCTCTTACACAGGAGATGTCATCTCATCCCTGTGTGTGTGTGTGTGTGTGTGTGTGTGTGTGTGTGTGTGTATCTATGTAAATATATACCGTGTGCAGCCTCTCCCTCTCAGAGCAACAGAGGACATTCTCCATGCAGCTGTTACACACCGCCTGCAGCCGGATGTCAAGAATGGCTGAGAGGCTGACACACACACACACACACACACACACACACACACACACACACACACACACACACACACACACACACACACACAGTATCACTATAATCATGTCCAACAGTCGCTCTGTGGCAAGGTCAGGTTATAGAAAGATGCCCTGCAGGCAAACGCATTATAAATATGTCAGAGAGAGGAGGAGGAGGAGGAGAGAGACACAGAGAGAGAGAGAGAGAGAGAGAGAGAGAGAGAGAGAGAAGAAAGGAAGGAGAGGATGAAAGAGAAAGAAAAGAGCGGCGAGGAGAGATTATAATTTCAAACGTCTGTCTGGCGTTCTGTCGGCTTCGATCTCTCGCCCCGATGCCGAGCCCGCCGCCCTCCACGCCGAAACTCCGTGACCACAATTAAGTTGAATAAAGCTCGGGCCTCCAACGGCCTGGATGTTACCTGTCGAGGTAACGACCAATCAGACGCTCCGAGTTCAGCTACGAGACTGTGTGAATCCAGCCGTGCCACGCTGTTTACTTGTGGCTATGTCATAACCTCGACAACCTGCAAAGATCAGGTGTCTCTCCTCTGCCGACTGCAGCGCTCTCTCTTTTCTACTGGACCACTTCCATCAGTCACTTAGACACAAAAACATGAAATAAAGGGGTTGTAAAACAAGAGTTACCCTTTAATAAATTCATAAACAGTTCAAAAAGTGAGTTAAGAGGATGGATATCAATGTCATGTCTGTGTGTTCAGTGCAGAGCTGGAGTCAGGTCAAGGTTAGCGTAGCTTAGCTTAGCATAAAGAAATGCTAACAGCTAACCTGCTTCTGTCTGAAGTTTAAAAATACACCAAGCACCTCTAAAGCTCCTGCCGATTAACATGCGGTATCTAGCTTGATTGAGCCGGACTTTAAGGGGGATTACGCGCTGAATTACTAAACAGCTGCACACGGTGACTTTCCAGAGTCTTGTTGCCAGGTTTGGTAACAGAGACCAAAACTAAGACCTGTGCTCTGCTCGCCGACCAACAAGATCTGGCAACCCGGGCCTGAGATGGGAGGTTAGATAACTAAGATTAACTTCTTAATAATGAAGGTTCTGTACAATAATAATAGGTATATTTGGTTTATTTTTCTCCCAGCTGGTCTGGAACTCTACCCCCCTCCCCATAGTGCTTTGGTCTATGTATGAGTGCCAATGTATGCATGCCATGGTTGTCTTCTTCCTTGTCTCGTCTTGTCTGTCCTAATGTTGTTTTAAATACCATGTGATGTGATTTTGCTGCAACATAATATCCCCATGGGGACGATTAACATGAACAAACGAAGATACACTGTTGTAACGCCCTCTTAAAATCACACGTTTCCATTTGATAATGTCTGGGTTAAATAAATCAGAAACAAGGTGGTATTAGTTAGGTAAGGCAAGCAGCTGCAGACCGTCAGCCAATCAGCAGTCAGTATTTTCCATCGCCACACAAGAGTCTGTGCTGTGAATTGGGAAAAAGGAAAACTACAAACCAAGAGGCCAAATTACTCAGTCAGATGTTGGTTTTTAATCTTGTTTATGGTTTTTATGAATTTTTGTATTCTTGCAGCAACACTTTACCTAAAAAAGATTTCTCTAACAATATTCTAATGTACATTATTAATCAAATACTTGTCAACTATTTAATAATCAATTCATCATTTTGAGATAAGTGCAAATTCTGTGATGTCAGCGTGTTAAATGTGAATAAGTTCTAGTTTCTTCTCTCCTCTGTGACAGGACACTGAATATCTTTGAGTTGTGGATAAAACAAGACGTTTGAGGACGTCATCTTGGGCTTTTTGGGAAACACTGATTCAAATTTTAGAGACCAAACAACGAATTGATTATTTGAGAAAATAACTGACTTCTCAACAATCCAGATAAATTGCAAGTTGCAGCTGTTACTGTAAATTACACACTGTAATTTACAGTGTGTACACTGTGACAAGTCAAAATATCTGCTTTGAAAGAGGTTTATGGAAGGCCAGAGTAATACGTTGTAATACCAAAGATCTACCACTAGATGGCGCCGTAAACCAGCCATTAAGTGAGCAGAGAGATGCTCCGACGGCATCCACCTGTCCTGTTCCTCTCTGCTTTATAGTCGGAGTTATTTAGAAGACTAAAACAAAACAGCTAAGTGATGAAAAGAGATAAAATGAGAAAAGTCTGAATGAATGACAACAAATAGTCGACGCTCAGTGCAACAAATCAAACGCCGACTATTTCAAAACGTTCAGCTCGATCTCGTGAAATGGCGTATGTGTGACACGCCAAGTCATTCGCTATTATCAAGACACATTCTCGCTTTTTGGGCATGTATTTGCGGCGTTTGGCCTCCATTGACTTACATTTCTTCAACTCAACAGTCTGTTTCTTTCTTCTTTTTTTTTTATTAAAGCCAACCTCGTTCTTGTTTTCCTAAATCCAACGCACGTGTCTCGTTTCCTAAACTCAACCGGCGGCTTTCTTCTCACGATAACACGCCAAGCAACGTGTATGTATGTTTACGTTACAGCGTTACAGAGTCTGTTGAAAATGTTGTTTTTCATGTTTTAACTAAAGCTCTTTCCTTTCCTGGGAAAATCAAGTCCAGGCTTCCAAAACATTGTCAAGAACAAACTTTCCATCATTTTTAAATATCAACTCATCAACATAACTGTGTAGTATACTTCAGTCTAAAGGTCTAAAATTCTATGACTTTCCCAAAACCTTTCCAGGTTTTCCAGACTCTGGGGACCCTGCGAGCAACATAGTAACTGGGGTGCAGCAATTAAAGGCCCACTGCGTCATCTTAAAACATCATTTATTTAGTGTTTATTTAGGCTATAAATAGTATTTTTTTTTTCTGCACGTTGTCGTCCTTTAAAGACATTTTTAACCACCAACATTTTCTTTTGTAATAGAAAACAGATTAACTCTTGTGTTGTCTTCCCATCAATCATGAAAAAAAACACACATTATTATCACCTTTTCCCACATTTTTGTCACTTTTTCAATGTTGTGAGTGCTTTTTTTAAAAAGGTTTTTGGTGTTTTTGTCCAAAGTATTTAGATTTTTTAATGCAACGCTTATTTCAACGGCCAATCTTATTGAGATGATTACAACAATTACCTGAAAACGGGTCAAATTTGACCCAAGGACAACAGGAGAGTTAAGGTGGGCATTTGTTTGAGTGACTTTGCGTTAATAGTTGTGTTTGATTCACAGAAAGCCGCTCCATGACTGATCCGTGCGAGTGTGTCCTGCAGCTCAGGTCGGACACACCACAAAGTGACCGAGGCGTCGGGATACATGCAGCGTGAACATAAACACAAGGCGTCACATCTGTTTGCGTCTCTGTCTTCCAGCTGTGATTGAAGGGACGCGTCGACACACATTTCAATCAGGATTTGTTGTCCTGTCCTGTCGTGTCTTTTTGTCCTCTTTGTGTGTGTGTGTTGACGCTCCTCTGACGAGCTGCCACATCTCAGGAGATGACGCGCAGAAGATTTAATTACTGCAGTGTCAGGAGGATAACTAATAACTAGCCGGTCGTACAACTTATGTTGTCAGTTCATTTTAGCCTGTTTTTGTATTAGTCTGTAGTTCCTGCAAATTTAAATTTAAGTTAACTGGTGATTGCTGTGTGTGTTCTTCACCTGTCAGCTTAATTGCACACGGCTGTTGATTTATTATGATGGAGATTGTTGAACACCCTTGGTCATGTTTGTATCTTAGCTTAGTTTAGAGTATGTATATATTGTGTGTATATTTTTTTGTTTTGTGTGTAAGTACAGTGTGAGCAACAATGCTCCAAAGAACAATTTCTCTCGTATGTGTCCTCATACCTGGCGAATAAAGCTGATTCTGATTATTTACTAAACAAACACTGAATACATGATGTTCCAAGATGACGCCGTGTGCCTTTAATTTCTCTGCTGCTCTTATTGTCCCCACAGTCCAGGAAAGCTTGGAAAGGTTTTGGGAAAGTTACAGAATTGTGGACATTAGAGTGAAGTATACTACACAGTTATGTTGAACTGAAATTTTAAAATGATGTTTTTATTTTAAAATGTTCTTGAAAATGTTTTTACACCCTGGACTTGATTTCCCAACAGGGAAGATCTTTAGTTTTAAAAACAGGAAAACGACTTTTTCAACAGACTCTGTTCAACACGACATCGTGACTTTGCATAAACATGCACGCCGACTTTCTTAACCCTTGTGTTGTCTTCCCTTTGACCATGAAAAACGTATTTCCCCTTATCTCAACGTTTTTGTTGCTTTTTACAAAGTTTTTTTATGCAGTTTTTGTATTTTTTTTTATTCAATTTTGCCACCTTTTCCCAACAGTTTTCACCCGTATTTTCGACTCATAGTGGGTTTATTATTATTTGCTATACATAATTCCTATGCATTGTGTATGGTAACCTTGACAATGTTGTTGATTTCTTTGCAGAACCACACACACACACACACACACACACACACACACACTCAATTCCAAAGTGAACCCTGAGGACTAAAGATCTCAGGTGCTGAGTGAGTGAGTGAGTGAGTGAGTGAGTGAGTGTGTGAGGCCACATTGGCTCAGAAAGGTATACATGGGATTGAGACAGCGCTTCATGAGATCACATGTTGCATTTGACCACGTTAAATAACAAAGATGTTATCGCCGATACTTCCCGGTTGGGTAAATTTCATTTTAATTTTGAGGCTCTCTGCACGACCAAGGCCCAGGAGACAGCCGGCTGATTCCAAATTATTTTAAAATTCTTGTTTTACAAGCTGGACAACAGGTCTGCTCCGTTCCCTGGTGGTGTGGCGTGCTGTTGTTTACTTTGTAGTTTCCCCATGGTCTCCGAGGTAAACATCACAACGCTTTGAAC
The DNA here is from genome assembly GCF_013103735.1 of Etheostoma cragini. NCBI lineage: Eukaryota > Metazoa > Chordata > Actinopteri > Perciformes > Percidae > Etheostoma > Etheostoma cragini. Next base: position 23,875,759 of record NC_048426.1, on the reverse strand, counting down.
TGTGGGTAATTCCCTTTGGTTAAGTCTGCATCAAGGCAAGCTCACAAAAAGGGCTTTAAAATTCGACAATGGGACAGCCGTAAGCCTTTAGTGAGTCCGGACTTTGGGATTAGGCCCCAAACACACACACACACACCCACACCCACACACCCACACCCACACCCACACACACACCCACACCCACACACACACCCACACACACACACACACACACACACACACACACACACACACACACACACACACACACACACACACACCTATCATCGGAAATAGTCTTTAGATGTAGTCGTTTGGGCTTTGGTTTCATTTTATAGGCCTGTTGTAGATGTTAAGTGCCCTAAAGTTCCTCAAAAGATACTGTTCAATTATTTTAAATTCTGCCTCATAAAAGTAAGATTAAATTATGGGATTGGGTAAATATATATATATATATATATATAAAATACATAACAATACGTGTGAAAATCGGGATATAAAAACAATTTATTCGTAGTATTTTGTATGACTTTCCTTTCCATTTTTCTTAAACTTTCTATAAGTTGAAGCATCAACAAGCATATGGCACTGACGTGTCCTCACCACCAGAGGGTGCAACTAGGAGCCCTGCTACCCCATCAGTACCTCGTAAATCTCGTTTCTGCTGACCTCCAGTGGTTTAACTTCTCTCCTTGCAGCAGTGACGTACGGGCAGCTTCACTGCTTTTCACTCTGGCGTCAAGATGCAAAATAAAAGAGACACTTAAGTAGACTTTTTCGTAAATAGAGTAAAAACAAAGTGGAATTTTGTTCAGATTTTGGTGGATTGGATTTACTCTGAAGCATCAGAGACACACACACACACTAACACACACACTCACAGACACACACCCACACCCACAGACACACACACACACACACTCACAGAGACACACACACACACACACTCTCTCTCTCTCTCACACCTTTCATGTCTTTAGCGTACCTAGATGAATAAAAAGCTTTAAGAATGATCTCAAAAAGAAGAGCTTATCTCTGTTCCTGGTAAAATGTGTATAAAGACATATAGGAGTGGGAATCACCAGACGCCTCCTGATACGATATTGTCACGATACTTATGCCACGATACGATATTATTGCACATTTAAACATCTTGCACTCTATCACGATACTCGGCTGTATCAATTTTTCCCCCCACGCCTAATAAAGACGTAGATGCAATCGTGGAAAAGGGCTAAAAGGAATAACACTTTTATATGAAATGTTGTGCATGTTCAAAGCAGTGAATGACTCTGCCACACACACACACACACACACACGCACACACACACACACACACACACACACACACACACCTTTTACATCAGTGTGACTGTAGTTCTGAGTGTCTGGAGAAGACACTGGAAACAATACTGCTGCTGCCATGTTTTATTTACCACAGAAAGAAGAGAGAAGAGAGGAGAAGAGAGGAGAAGAGAGGAGCGCTAAAAACAGCAGAGAGGAGAAGAGAGACAAGACGAGAGGAAACATCTGAGTCACTGTACATAAATAGGACAGATCCTCCATGTCGACTGCGTCTGAACAGAATAAAACAGCATTTTTATGAATGAAATGAGTTGATTCTGGCTGGTTAAAAACGGGCATTTTACTGTTGTATGACAGACCGTTGCCATGGACGTGGTCCGGATCATAGACTTTGGAGGAGCATTTTTAAATCAACAATCAATTCTTTTCATTCTTCATCTTTTGTTATTGTTTTGATAAAAAAAAAAAAAAAAAAACATAGGCAGAAAAATACACATGCTTTTTTGAGTGAAAATATTCACACATTTTTGTGCAAACACACACACATGTAGCAAATGTGAGGAATTTTAATTAATTTTTAATTTTTAATCTGTTTATTGATCCCCAATGGGGAAATTTCAATTTACACTGTGTCCACAATTTGTTAGTTATTAGTCACACACAGACCTGAACTACACACATCTGTACACGCACTAATGGAGAGATGTCAGAGGGGGGGGGGGCTGCCAGCCAAACCAGCGCACTGAGCGGTTTGGGGGGGGTACGGCGCCTTGCTCAAGAGCACCTGGCAGTGCCCAGGAGGTGAAGTGGGGACTTGAACCAGTGACCATCCGGTTCCCAACCCAACTCCCTACGGACTGAACTACTGCCTCTCTAAATAAATAAATAGATAGATAGATAGATAGATAGATAGATAGATAGATAGATAGATAGATAGATAGATAGATAGATAGCTGGAGCATAAATAAGATAATAAAAATCTGCCCAAATTGCTAATGTTCAGTTTATACAGAGGTGTTCTTGGTGAATACAATCAGAACAAATCAGGGGATCTTATCGATCCTGTGAAAGCAAGACCTACAGGACCAATATTAATAATAGCAGTTTGTATTTTAAGTGTTGTTCTCCTTTAAGAGCCACAAACAGATGCTCCACTTTTAAGGGATTGAAATTCTTCACAGACACAGTGAATCAAACATGAGGAACTGCTCCGTCCATGAAGAAGACGTATCACAGGGTCAACGTTTTCTTTTCCTTCTCTCGTAAAATCCACAGTCTGACCATGAAGAATCAAATGTACGTAGACTGCTCACTGCAAACGCAGCTCACTGACATGAGTTATATAAATAAAACCAACGGTCGACTGTGGGACTTGTGGAAGCCAGTCATTACATAACACCAAGGCCGTGGAGAGAGGAAGGGCATTATGGGTAATTTGCCGCCTGAGGTGAGACAGTTTAATCGACTGATGTTGTGACGTCTCCATGAATCAACACAGAGAGGCATCCAGTCATGATAGCGTGAATATTAACAACTTTTTCTGCAGCTTTGGACACAAAAGAGTCAAGAGTAAAAATTCAGAACTCTACTTCAGACATTATTAAGTTGATTTCAAGTTAATTTAAATCTTCTTTGGATCCCCCAAAAAGTCTTTTGAGCTTATCATTCACCAGCAACACACATTTTGTGTTTTTATATTTCTTTTTGCACATGCAATTCACCAAGTTACGGCTAGGGCTGAAAATTTACACTGAAATCAACATGTTTGTGAGTGATTTGGTGAATTTAAAGAAGTTTAACACGGAGGTCTGACCTATCTGACGTGTCTGCTCTGTTTATTATCTGATTACTTGGCTAAGGATTTCTATTTCTTTCGATCTAACTTGATGACACAACCACTAAGCTTCATGCAAATTGTTGGATAATGATGTCACAAATATGAAAATGAGCGCATGACATCATCCCTTAACAAACACACACACACACACACACACAAACAAGTTAACGAATGTTTACCAAGATCTATTTATATATATATATATATATATATATATATATATGATTTTATCACGATATGATTCTACTGAAAGACAATAAATCATCGTAGTGAAGTGTTGCCCCAATAGAAGAGGAAGAAGTGTCCATGTCTACCTTGAGCTGCACCAGGTGGACGTCTACGTGCCGGTTGTCGCTGTCTTGTCCCGCGGAGTGTGTGAGCTGCGTGACTCGGCCGCTGGTCGCCCTGAGCCACGTCTCGATCTCCGGCAGGTGGAGGACCACCTTCCAGTCGGCGCCGGTGTGGAGGGGCGGAGGTTTCTTTGACCTGAAACATAAGAAGAAATCATTCCTACTACAGACAATAACACTTTGGGCCCTATCTACCCTATCAGATGAATAGCAATTGCACCTGCACCAATCTGTGCGGACATTGGTGTGCTAGTCTTACAGGGAGGTGTGTTCAGGTGCATTCTGGGCGTGCTGGTCTTACAGGGAGGTGTGTTCAGGTGC
>NC_048426.1:23870360-23871867 GCF_013103735.1 Etheostoma cragini | reverse complement strand
AGAGAGAGAGAGAGAGAGAGAGAGAGAGAGAGAGAGAGAACAAAATGGGTCATTCATAATAGAGAGATTTAGAGAAGGTACAAATTAGGAAGGAAAACAAGAACAAGGCTGAAAAAAAACTGCAGTTACAGAACAGAAGGAATGAGGGGAAAGTTTTAACCAACAAATCATTGGTCACATTCGCAGAAAATATTCACATTTAACAAGCTGCAATCAAAAAAGTCTCAACTGAAAGGTGGGAAGGACAGATGGAAAAGACTAATTCATTACAAAAATATGCCATGTATGTGTAGAAAGTGACTTTAGAAAGGGCTTCAGTAGCCAGTCAATAGTCTATCTATTGCCTATATCTATTACTATCTTTATCTATTACTAGTTTGTCAATAACTTATATTTTTGTATTATAATAAACACAGTTACACTTTTTGAAACTATTTCAGCTTGTTTAGGGTTTCATCAGTGCTTCCTGAACACTTAAAAAATACCCTGATATTATCGAAAATTGTGATAATTTTGGTCACTGCAACAGTGATTTCTCCTCAAAACAAGCTTCCTTTTTATTTTTAAAGAACGAGAAAAAAAAAAAAAATCAGGCATTTTGGGCAGCAACAATCTCAAAAGAAGGTGGCGAAATCCTGGAGGGACTGATTTTAAGTAAGAATGCATTGAATGAAATAAGACAACATACATTTGTGGTTCTGTTGCACTGATTTCGAACCCTTTTAATTTAAAAACTATCAATTTGTGAGTTCTTTTGGTAGAGTAATCTGAATCCTAGAAGTACTCTTTAAAACTCAGTATAATAATCTGAAAATAAGTATTCTGCATCCAGCATCTGTATCATCAATAAAACCAAAAGAGGAAGAGAGCCCTCTGAGCCACTGCTGGGCTTTTATTGTGAAACATTTGAACAAGAAGTGTTGAGTTTGACTGTAAAGAATAATGAAATTACGGAGAGAACTTTCTCAACAACCACTGGATGTGGAACACCAAACATTCATGATCCCATCAGATTAAATGTAATAACTTTGGTGATCCTCCGACTTTTCCTCTAGCACCTTAAATCAGGTCAAAGTTTTAATGTGTAATACTGGGGTCTATGTAACTATCAGCCTTCTTACTTTGTGTTGTGAGGAAATTAGCAAGCATGCTAACACTAAGATAGGGTTAGTCAATGTCAGTGGATGTACTTATGGCACTTATGCAGATATCCACAATGTGATGATACTGTTTTATGCCAAAGCCATGGGAAACCTGCGTCACATCAACATGTAAGCATTTTCATTGTGAGCAAGTACAAACTCAGGAGACATTCATTGGGAAGTCCGGACTTTTCTAAATGTTCTCCCACTGCAGATCTAAAACTAGTCCGGACGCCACCTCCTGTCCGGCCTCTTTAACCCAGTGCCCTCTCTCATCCCTCATTATTATTATTATTATTAACAAAGCCAATAAAGAAACAGAAAGATAACCGTACCTCTGCATCTGCCCAGGCATTTAAAGATAA
>NC_048426.1:23863250-23870260 GCF_013103735.1 Etheostoma cragini | reverse complement strand
CTCTCTCTCTCTCTCTCTCTCTCTGTCTGTCTGTCTGTCTGTCTGTCTGTCTGTCTCTCTCTCTCTCTCTGTCTGTCTCTCTCCCTCTCTCTCTCTATTCCCTCTCATGGCTGACACAGAATGGCACTGCACTACACTGTGTGTATGTGTGTGTTGGTGAGTGTGGGTGTGTGTGTCTGTGGTTGGGTGTGTTGGTGTGTGTGTGTCTGTGTCTGTTGGTGTATGTGTGTGTGTTGGTGTCTGTGTCTGTTGGTGTGTGTGTGTGTGTGTGTCTGTGTGTGTTGGTGTGTGGGTCTGTGTCTATGTGTGTGTGGGTGTCTGTGTGTGTCGGGGTGTGTGTCTGGGTGTGTTGGTGTGTGTGTGTCTGTGTCTGTTGGTGTATGTGTGTGTGTTGGTGTGTGTGTCTGTGTCTATGTGTGTTAGTGTGTGTGGGTGTCTGTGTGTGTCGGTGTGTGTGTGTCTGGGTGTGTTGGTGTGTGTGTGTCTGTGTCCTTTCCTTTATCTCAACAGTAGCTTTAAATCTTTTTAAGCATGACCCAAAGCAACGAAAAAAGACAAAATAAAATGTTTTATTCCTATCCTCTTTTCTCTGAATAAAATATGCATCCAGCTCCCAGTTCAGCCTGTCTGCAGCTTTCAGCAAGACGTTTAAACACAGAAACATAACAGGGTAGCTTCAAGTGACAGATAACATTGAGATAATAAATATAGATTAATAATTTCCTGAATTAAAAAGTTAAGATAAACATCAATTGTGTAAAAAAAGAAGAAAATCTGCAGATTCGAGCCCAGAATGTTTCATTTATCTGGCACATAAACTAGCTGGAATGCTAATTTATCTATTTTGTTTTACTGAAATAAACTAACTCATGAATATTTGGTAAAAATATAGAACATAAACAGAGAATAAACAGAAAAAAACAACATGTAAATGCCAATAATACTACTATTATACCAGAAAAAGTGGATGTGCAAAGACTCAGAAGTATTATTGCTCTCCAGAGAAAAGCCTTCACAAAATAAAATAGATGTTACTGATTCAAAGCGGTTTAACCACAGACGGACACACACACACACACACACACACACACACACACAGTGTTGCAGTGAGGGGTGACTCAGGCTCTGTATTGATCAGCATTAGCAGCAGTGAAGCAGAGAAATTATGTCAGCAGAACAAATAGCGCTCAGTGATAAACTCAACCTGCCCGACAGGATCAATGACCACAACCCAGTTCAGACTGGTTCTGGTTCAACAGAGGACTGGGGGGGACGGGGGGGGGAGGTGGGGTAGATGAGGCGGTACTTTACGAGTTAAGGACAAACCTGCTTTTGACGAGAGAGGCGATAAAGATCGAGGAGGCGGTTCACATCCAGTGCCAGGGTTCAAATCGCCGGCCCATGTATGACCTTTCACGCCAATGTCACACTCCAGAAACCGATAAACAGTGAAAAAGCTTGAAAGTAGAAGCTCAATCCTAGTCCCATCCCAAATACTTTAGCACCTTTTTGTTTTTCAAACAGCTTACTTTTTGGCATTAGTATATTTCTTTTTTTTTAAATGTACAGTATGTACTTATCATCCCTAAACCCTTGTGTTGTCTTTTTCTTACGTTTTTGTCCCATTTTTCATCACTTTTGATGCTTTATTTTAAATGTTTGACACTTTATTTTATGTTTTCAACGCTATTAACTTTAGTTTTACAGTTATTTTTGGAATTTAGGGTCAGTAAACCTCATTTACAGGACATTATAGCCTACCTAATGTTTGAGTTATAAATGGATGGAAAGGAAATGGATGTTGATGATAATCACAGACTGGAATATGTCAACTTTTACTCAATACTATTTCAAAAACAATTCCATTTAGTTTTCAAATGCTATAAAATTGAATAAGACGCCCCAAAATTAATGAAAGTAGAGATTTGTACTTGGCAAAGAGCGTTGGGTGGAATCAATCATGGTATTTGGGGGAATTATAAAGAACACTGATATAGGGAAACGGGTCAATTTGACCCGAGGACAACATGAGGATTTAAAGGTACAGTATAATGATTATTTAGGGTATTTCACACTGTTCCTTGAGGTCTCCTAATAGAGTATGTAACATAGGTTGGGCTGAAAATGGCCTGAGTGCTATTCTCTGGGCCCTAATAATGCTACCCTGTGAATAAGCCCTGCTGGAAGAAACAGGCGCTTTTTCTCCCAAATATGGCATGCTCATGAATATTTAGATGAGCTGCACACTGATTGGTTGACGTGCACATGCACTGCAGCTCTCATCAGGAGACTCGCGGACAAGAGGCGTTAATTTCCCCGGATCATTTGTATAAATAACAACACACATATGCATTATGAGGTGGAACTGGAACCTGTGGTTTTTCCAAAGTTATGAATGCTCCATAAGAGATTGCGCGGGCAACACACACACACACACACACACACACACACACACACACACACACACACACACACACACACACACACACACACACACACACACACACACACACACACACACACACACACACACACACACACACACACACAGGAAGAGGGGATCAAGGGACAGCAGCTCCGTCAGGACAGCAGCATTTGGTAGTCCCGTGACCCAGAAACGGTGACTTTGAGCTGGGTATGGAGCGCAGTGGGCTCCCACTGTCTCGTCAGACTGTATGGAGCTCCTAAAATCTGGCACAGTCATACCGAATTTGCAATTAGTCATCAATTTTCATAAAACGGAAACTTATTTGAGCCCTACGTAGTTCATTTCTTACATAAAAAAAGTCTCAGAATTTAGTAATGAAGTAGCAGACAGACAAAGTTTTAAATTTCTGAGATCTGCGCAACCTAGATTCAGAAGACTAGTCTCTCTCAGGTCAGTGGTGTGATTTTGGGGCGTGACAAAGGTACAGACTAAAGCCAAGTAAGGTACAGCTACTCTGTGGACGTCAACTACTGCATGGCTTTGTTGAGATTCAGTAGGTTGCAGCAGCAGTTTCAAAAATTGTGAGATCTGCATTGGAAAGGGATGTCAACGGGACGTTGAGGTTCTATGTATGCCTATTTTACCCACGTCGTACATTAACTATGACGAGGTAAACCCGGTGTTGCATTCCATTACCCTTTTAAAGACTACTCTTTTTTTTTTTAAGGAATAAACTACTAACTTGTCCGTCTTTCCCTGAAACATTATACTGAGAAAAACACTTCCTGTCTGTGAGTCAAGTCAGGATGAGGTCACTGGGCAGAAGCAGACATGACATCATCATCAGCACCACCATGACTTCATCAGTCACATGACGAGAGACAAAGAGACAGACAGAGAGAGGGAGGGAGGGAGGGGGAGAGAGAGAGAGAGACAGAGAGAGGGAGGGAGGGAGGGGGAGAGAGAGAGAGAGAGAGAGAGAGAGAGAGACAGAGACAGAGAGACTCAGGGCGCTTTCACACCTTCCTTGTTTTGTTTGCACTAGGAGTTTGTTTGCCCCGTTGGTGCGGTTCGTTTGGGCAGATGAGAACGCAGCTATCGCACCAAAAAAAAATCAATCAATCGGACAAAACCAGCACACCGAGACCTGCTTGATGATGAGGTCTCAGTTCGCTTTCAATCCAACTCTAGAGCGGTTTAAATGCGGTGAGAAAGTGATCCGACCTCAAACTGCACCACCTATGTATGTATAGATAGATAGATAGATAGATAGATAGATAGATAGATGGATAGATAGATAGAGAGATAGAGAGATAGAGAGATGGATAGATGTTTACTGATCCCAAGAAAAATGGGAAATTCCTGTGTTCCAGCAGCAAAATCAGTCACAAAACACAGAATATAAATTTAAATGAAATGCTAGGAAAAATATACATACATACATACATACAATATACATGAAATAATAATATGGATAAAGTAAAAAGAACAAATATTTTTGAATAGGTTTGACGGTATTAAAATTTGGATACCGCTTAACTCTATAAAGTGTTATATAAATGTAATGAATTATTAGTGTGTTTATACACAAATATTGGGGCCCCTTAACCCTTGTGTTGTCTTCCCTTTAAGCACGAACTTGTCCTTCCAGGTCAAAATTGAAATTTAACTTCTTTTTTTGCTTTTACAATGATTTTGTTCCTTTTTCTGATTATTTGTCACTTTTTCCATTCTTTTGGTGATTTAAAAAAACTAAAACCTGAGCAGATTTAATAACAGATTTTACACTTATTCTTGGACTTCTTGGTCAACAAATCATTTATATGAAATTATACATAAGTGTTTAGTTAAAGAAAAGGCAATTATTTTGACTAATAGGATCGAAGATGGGTATATGCCAAAGTGTATTCCAGATACAGTTTTGAAACCATTAAAAAACACCCAAAAAGTCAATGAAAGTAATCATTGATTTTACCTGAAGAACCTTGTATGGAATTATCTATGTTATCTTTGGGCAATTTGGTTGAAAGAAATCCATTTTTCGGATATAAAACACTTAAAACCGGGTCAATTTGACCCGAGGACGACACATCTCATGTTTCAGTAAATTTGGTCTGTTGATACAACACTAACGCTGCTTGGTGGGTAATTACGATGGATTTTATTCACTCTCAAGCAACGCCCTTCCTTCTATACTGATACAACAGAGCCACGTGTTAACGACTTCATTAGACCATAAATAGGTCATTTTCCTGCAGAGACGCCAACAGGAGCGAAGGTTTGGACACGTGACACATGTACATACTGCATACAGTACGCAGCACATACACACTCAGAGGGGTCTCAGATCGAGACTTGAAATAGTCCACAGCCCTCAAAGTCAGCTGATCTGGAAACAAATAGACCGGATCAGACCTGACAGGATGAATCTAGACAACATTATTCACGGACATCAAATAGTTCTGGATCCAGGGCTGTAATCAAGACCTTAGTCGCGTCCAAGACCAGGATTAGTAGAGTCCAAGTTAGGACCGAGTCCAAAAAAGTTTGAGTCCAAGTTTGAGTCCACACACACACACACACACACACACACAGACACACACACACACACACACACACACACACACACACACACACACACACACACACACACACACACACACCCTCTTGTAACATGTAGCGTGTTTTAAGCATTACAGAACTACAAGTTACAGAAATCATCTGGTTTAACATCCTCTCTGACGTCTAATCCTCTCTGATCTCATTTCAAAGCTCGCCGGTTGATTGTGAATCAGCGGTCTGGCGTCGAGACGGGACGCTTCACACGGGATCTGATTCATCAGTTTTTAGTGAGATCAAAGGCACACTGGGAGACATTTTTATGTAACGCAGCAGCTGTTTTATCAGCTCAAATCACACCGTGAGGCTGAAGCAGAGAAAAAAGGGTTTCTACCACTTTAACCCAGATGCTACAAATTCTACAAATGTTCCTAAATTGAAGCCTAGATGTATAATTTAATTCTCCAATTAAGAGTCCTGTCTTTCTGCAGTTGGTGATGTTCACACCTGAGATTCATTTTGTGGAAAATCTGCCATTTAATAATTAACAAATACTGTATCTTCCATAAGGGGGTTCCGATCGGGGTTTTTGGGGGCGATCACAGATTGCTGGAAGCAGTATTGGTTGATACTAGAGATGATCCGGATACTCGGCTGAAACGAGTATCAGGTACGGATAAAGCACTTTTGCAGAGTACAAGTATTATACGAGTAGTACGAGTCAATATATGTACTCGGATTGAATAAAAAAAAAGAAAAATCACAATGATCATAAAAAATTAAAAGTTAAAAAAGAAAGTCATATTGAGTATGAAAACTCTTGTTCATTACATTTTACTTCATAATTGCAACCGCATGTGTTGTATTCGTTGTTGCAAAACTTGTTCCGTATATAATTTGTTTGTTATCATGACAACACCATTGATCCTAAGCTCGATGCTGTCATGTAAATAGGTGTCTAATGTCTAATGTCAGCAATAAATATAACAATTTCTGATCAACCCATAACAATTGCATGCTTAAAATAACATACCGGTTAAAGCCCCGCCCATTTCAAGACAACCTGACCCACTTCCGGATTAAATTATGTCCACTTCCGGGTTAGGCCCCGCCCAGTTTGAGAAGCTACAGATAATTCATGTGGTAAACAGATACAGTTAATGCTGTACTCGCTCATCCCTAATTGATACCGATCACTGGTCACCGAGTCAATTTGAAGCCTTCCATTTGTCATGTCATATATTAATTTAAATAGTCTTAACAACAATGTGTATGTGTTAAAATGAACAGAAGATCATGTAGTGTGAAATGTCAAATTTTTAGAGAATATATCAGTAATTGTTTAGCTTTTTGTCAAAATCGGAGAAACGTCCTTTCAATCACTGCAGACAATTTTTGCTCGCGAGTAGGGAGTCATGTGATTGGCCGATCTGATCGGTCTTCATGGAGACCACCAATCAAACCATTTAAAGCCTTTATCTGCCGATAACGATCAGTGACCGACCAATCGGAGCACCCTAATCTTCCATCAGCTGGGATGGTTTTGGGAGACGTACATTGAATATAGTTGCTGAATAAAAATTGCCAAACGCCATTTTTTCCCCTAAAAAGTGTTCATATAACATGCAAACACTAAGGCGGGCTGAATTAACAAAGCTCCAGCTGCTATTTTATATTGTCAGATACATATTTAATCAACATTCAGAATCAGGAACTTGCCTGGATGTTTTGGTCTAGAGCTGCAAAGATGAACCAATTGTTCAATTAGATGTCAACTATTCAAATAATCGGCAAATAATTTGACAATTTATTTGTTACTGTACTATATTTGTTACTATGTGCAATGCTCTAGTTTATTCTCTACTTTAGAACAGGAAACTGTGGACAAAACAAGACATTTGAGGACGTCATCTTGGGCTTTGGCAAACACCACAAACGATAGAAACTTGACTAAAATGCAAAAATGATGTGCAATACATCTGAGTTTTGTGCAGAAATGTGCATTCCCTCCATCCAGACTGTT
>NC_048426.1:23862889-23863150 GCF_013103735.1 Etheostoma cragini | reverse complement strand
AAGCACACGGCTGACCCACAGACAGAATTCAGGGTGAAGTGAGCCCTCGACTTAATGTTATTTATAATTTACAGCAAACCACACTGTGTGTTACTGTTAAAGTCAGAGGGAGAGTGTGTCACTGTGACTTTAAATAAACGGTGGAATTGGTTAATGTAAAGAAAGGAAACACAGCTACAAGACACAGACATGTGTGTGTGTGTGTGTGTGTGTGTGTGTGTGTGTGTGTGTGTGTGTGTGTGTGTGTGTGTGTGTGTGTGT
>NC_048426.1:23845579-23862716 GCF_013103735.1 Etheostoma cragini | reverse complement strand
TGTGTGTGTGTGTGTGTGTGTGTGTGTGTGTGTGTGTGTGTGTGTGTGTGTGTGTGTGTGTGTGTGTGTATCCCAGGGGTCCTCCAGCCCAGCCCCAGTATGAATAATGTATCACAGGGGAGGAAAATGTGTTTGAGACGTCTCTGTTGCTGATCGTTAATCTTTCCCTCTCTGTCTGTCTCTCTCTTCATCTTTTTCTCTCTATGTCTCCCTCTCCGTCGCTCTGTCTCTCCGTCTCTCTCTCTGTCTCCCTCTCCGTCTCTCTCTCTCTCTCTTTCTGTCTCCCTCTCCGTCTCTGTCTCTCAGTCTCTCGCCATCTCTCTCTCCCTCTGTCTGTCTCTAAGTGTCTCCCTCTCTGTCTCCCTGTCCGTCGCTCTGTGTCTCCCTCGCCGTCCTTTCTCTGTCTCTTGCCATCTCTCTCCCTCTCTGTCTCTCTCTCTGTGTCTCCTTCTCTCCGTCTCTATCTGTCTCTCGCCATCTCTCTCTCTCTCTGTCTGTCTCTCCATGTCTCCCTCTCCCTCTCTGTCTCTCTCTCCGTCTCTCTCTTCCTCTCTCTCTGTGTCTCCCTCTCCCTCTCTGTCTCTCTCTCCCCCTCTCTGTCTCTCTCTCCGTCTCTCTCTCCCTCTCTGTCCCTCTCTCTGTGTCTCCCCCCCTCTCTATGTTTCTGGTACAGGAGAGGAAGAACAAGAGCATCTGAGGTAAAACATAAATGAATCAAACTCGGCCACGTGTTGTGGCTGTAAACAGCAGCAGGAGGAAACCTGCTTGTAACCTCGAGTCTGAAGATGAAGCAAAAGATAAATATGTAACTGAAAACAAAACAAACACAAGAATAATCTGCTATGATTTAACCGCTTATATGGAATAAATTAAAGCCCTGAACTCTGATGTAAAGAAATCCTGTGGTAGTTTTTTCCTTTTGTAATCAAAAGGCTGTTAAAAGACGTTAAAGTTAGGTGGATTAAACACATGTTAAGCTAAGTCAATTGCTTGGTAATAATTATTCTGGGCATGAGGGATTCAAAATTATATTTATTATGTTATAAAATCGTATTTTTCCACCAAATTATATGTGTTGCATGTTACGATGTGCAATTAGCAATATGTTAAACCCTATTTGGACCCTATTTTCCTATGTTTTTGTGTCTAAATTACTGATGGGAACAACAATCTACAAGGCAAGTTAATAGGGCAATTGTCCAGCTTGCATTTACCTTCACAAAAGTGCTGTTAGGCATCTGAAAAGCTCAGATTGATACTCTAAGTGTCTGGCAATAGAATGGAAAGTATTTATAAGGAGGTCAACCTTTCCGTTAAAGAGTAAGTAACATCAGCAAAACTGCATTTGTTAAACCCACCGGACTCCATGTAAATAAACAGCAATTTTAGCATCGTAAAATACACATCATTCAAAGTAGACCGAAACAAAACTAAACAATTACAAGGTGGTTGGAGACGTCTTTCCACTTTTCACACCATCACAACTCTATTTCAATTCAAACTAAACACAGTAGTTTACTGATTTACATGTGAAAATGTGTTGGCTCTATACACACTAAAAGTTTAGCTTTTTTTAAATGGAGTCTGGTGGGTTCAGCGCTATCGACTTCCGATCTGTTTCTGGTTAAACAGAAAGATATCTAAGAGGTTTTAAAGGTCTCTCACTGAATAGGGTTCATGACTTTAATTGTTGCCAAGCTACGAGACACTCTCAGGGCTGACACTGTCAAGTGGCCGCGCCCATCTTGGTAAGAAAGTGCAGGTATCCAGTCTGGCGGTGCTAATGTGGCGCAGGGTGTGTGTGATTAAATGCAGCGATCACTACCAGCTGATGTACAGGATCGGAGTAAGTGAACGGGGTAAATGCCGATCCCTGTTCAGCTTAAAAATGCCAAAATCGGCATCCTACTATTAATGCTACACACGTCTGCAACATATGATAGTTTTCATTGTTCTATAATCTTTCTAATATTATCCAAAGCATAAGATAACGTGCAAGACTCCGTGAGACTTTCTATTCCTAAACGAGAGAATTCAGGAATAGTCCTGTGACTTCAGGGCAGACTTTCCGGGTAGCAAGATTTCCTTCATTTCCCAGAATGCTTTTAAATAACCCAAAGAAAGCAGAGCAACAGTTTAATTTGCGTTCAGCAGCAGACACGGTGAGAGGGAGTATTTCCTTCCTAGAAAGCCAGACTGCCTTGTTGCTGTGATCTTAAAATACATTTGCTCATACATTGCAATTTAACTATTTAATTACAAAAACACATTTATTCAATCAAACGCCTGCAGTTCATGTCTGTGTTGTTGACTAAATTGTGTGTCTGTTGTGGTGATTCTGTTGTTTTTTTTCTAAGCAACAGACAGAAACAGAAAGCCAGGGCTGAGTGTTCACTGCCACACCCCGAGGTCTGAGCAGATGTTATCGATACCGAGAGGAGGGTGGAGATGTGTGTGATCCATAAGCTGAAACAAGGGAGGCTGCAGGCAGAGAAAAGGCCGGAGATAAGAGAAGAAAACAGAGAAGGGAAGGTAAAAGGGGGAAGAGAGGAGAGGAAGAAATATGGGTGACAAGGAGACAAGATGGGGAAAAAGATCGGACCACAAAAAAAAAAAAAACAGGAGTGGAGGAGAAATGGAAGATGTAAGGTGAGAAGGGAGGATGATACGAGAGGAAAGGACAGTCAAGTGAAGGAGAGGGATTATAAAAGGAGAAGAAAAAAGGATCAAATATAGAAGAGAGGGAGAACAAAGATGGAGTTTGGATGAAGGAGAGTGACTAGAAAAGGATGCATTGGTTAGGAGAGGAGCAAAATTAGCAATGGCAGCAAATGATTTTCTAAATATTGCATGTACAATAGATGCTAAACCTCCTCCTGCATCAACACAAGCATATACACACAAATATTCCCAGTTAAGCCTAAAACACACACTAAATAAGATGTTATGGCATTGTAAGGCAATTATAACGTGGGCTAAAGTCGAGCTATGCTAACAACAAGCTGGATGAAGGCCATGAAATAATAAGCTGGGCCAAGAGCAACACATTAAACCACCGATCAGTTATCACTGGAGCTCTGCAGGTAGACAACGCTGCAAATGCACCAAAAGAATGCAAACTGCAACATGTTCCTAAAAACCTAAAAACAAACACGGACAACAAATAGTTATATTTGAATATGGAATTGTTTTTAAGTCAGCGGTATGTTGAGCCTATTTTGAGATGAACGCATGACATCCCCCATGTATAAGTGTGCGCTTTGGGGTTAAAGTCGCCTAATCTCAAAGAGGAGCTGGATAATAAACCCTGAACCTTAACACACACACACACACACACACACACACACACACACACACACACACACACACACACACACACACACACACACACACACACACACACACACACACACACACACACACACACACACACACACACACACACACACACACACACAAAATACTACATGTAGAAGCAAAACATTCTGACTGATGTGAACTGGTTAAAGTGGCCTATTCCATGAAGACGAGCTGGATAATATACCCTGAACCTTATCGTGTGAACACAACAAACACACACACACACACAGTTGAAATATTGCATGTAGAAGCAAAACAATCTGAATGATAAAGAACAACTAGCATGTCTTACATGTGTGTCTCTATGTGCAGATCATCCCAGTGGAACCCAATTCAAACAGTTGGAAAACAGAATAAATGTGCTGCTGAGAGTTTGGTGAATTGCATTTTTCTTGTTAGCAGGTTTCATGTCATCAGGTTGTTTGCTGTCTACACCGAGTTATCATCCTGCTAGAGTTAGCACCCAACAGGCTTAAACAGGGCAAGTTTAACGCTTGTTTAACCCTTGTATGGTATGCGGGTCTACATTTTTTATACCTGTAAATCAACAGCTTTACCTTATTTCCTGTGATAAACATGTATTCCCGACTCAATTCAGAATAGTATTCTCGATATGAACACCTATTTTTTTCAAGGTAAGAATCATCACATAGTGGATTTTTTAACATGTTTCCTGTACGTGACTCTCACACCGCCTCAAACGCACCGACAAGTCTGATCCACGCTTACGTGACTGGCCAACGCAGCGTTTCTCCGAAAGAATCTGTCTCAACTGTATTACAGTATTAACAGGAAACAAACACACAAATCCCAAAACTGAACGAATGAATAATCCTTCAACAGTTAAATATTGGGAATCAAGCCTAATGTAATGGACAATTTGGGTATGTATGTTTGTTATTTGTGTGTGTGTGTGTGTGTGTGTGTGTATGTGTGTGTGCAGTAGGTCCGCGTGAATTGTTTGTCTGTCACGTCACCTGCACACCTGTGTGTGGGTGCTAATTGGAGATTCAAAAGGGAATCACAGGTGAGGGGGAAGAGGGATCTGGATCTGGGAAGCCACACAGTTTTTCAACCTCAGCTGTGTGAGTGTAATGTTTTTAGATCTCGTCGTTCTCGGCTTTTAATCACTCAAGTAAATCATTTTTTGTATGTGCTTTTACCTAAAATTTGGTACAATAACAGGATTAACCGTACGACGACGGCAGACCTCATTATTTGCTCTAGCAAGAGTTAGAAAGGGCTTCAGATTCCAGCCAGTGGCGTTAATTGTGGACTACACCTAACAAACTATCACCCAAAACACAAGTGGGACACTTCGCTCAAGAAGAGATACTTGTTAAAGCTTTAGCGCGTAGTTTCTGTTGCCCCATTAAGGAATTTTAAGTAGTGACAACCAAACTGTCCGTCCACATGATACAAGCCTTCCGTGATCACACAAGCTAATCTATGAGCTACTTACTGGCTACAATATTTTAAACAGCGGCTTTGCAAAATCCAAACAGAAAAAACACAGATTGTCTTGCAGACAATTCAAACTAGCAATTTACTTCTTAAAGACTTCCAGATGTGTTTACTGAGAGCTTTACAAATGAACTTGACCTTCAGTAAACACAAGTAGCTCCTGTCTAATTACAGATGACCCTGAGGGCGTCTCTCCGTCTGTACCGGGAGATCCAGCTGGAGTTTCACTCATAAAGCTGCACAATTGCTCAAATATTAAATCTCGATGACGATTTTGGCTTCCCACGATCAAATTTGCGTGATCGAGACATATTTAAAATACATATTTTTTTGTGTGCGTTACATGACCCACTTCTTCTGTAAAGCCGTGCCCGTGTTTGGATCTTCTCGTCACTTCTGACATTTGTCCACAGTTTTAATTATTATTAACACCGCTGTGTGTTGTTAAGCATGAGAGACAAACCTGTATTTGTACCGGTGCTTCCGCTGGTAACTGTTGTTGCCGACATCACGGCGAAACACAAAAAGTAGTTATTCAATGCAAGTTAGTTCAGTTCGTTGAGTAAAAGCATGAAACTGAGCCTGCTGGACCTGGGCGACAGATGTGACCAATGGCCAGAATATCACTTCATAAAAATGCAGCTAACTAACGGATTCATCTTTTCAGGTCTAGTAGGACGGCACATGAGCTGCTTCTTCCAGGTGTTTGCAGTAGTCTTAGAGGATGCTAGCTTGAGGTCTGGAGCAGGCCTACATAATTTATTGTTAAAAATAATAATAATCGCAATCTCTCTCTCTTTTTTTTTTAATTACTTGAATTCTCATTTAATTTTACAACCAGACAGCATCACAAACGCAAGCACTCTCTTTTTTTTCTTCGTTTTGAACAGACTGTATAAAATAGGTTTTAAAGCGCACCAACCGCAATGTGCTAAAGGTGCCAAAAGAAATCTTTGTTTGGTACTGCCAACTTATTTTGTTATGGTCAAAAAAAATACCGTGATACCAATTTTAAGCTTATAAAAAAAATAAAAAAATAAAAAGGGGTGGGGGGGGCTGTAAATCAGAAAGAGAGGACCGTGAGTTTGCAGTGAAGATGCTGTTTTGTTTTTGTTCTTTTTTGGTTGGGTGCTGTTGATTCTTGTTTATTTTGTTCCAAAAGATATGAATCAAAAGTAGAAGGACGTGACTTTGGCCACTTGTTGTTGACCTTCTTCTGAATGTATCGACTGGACTCTGAAGCGTCTAGCGCCCCCATCAGTTCCCAAAGAGGCACGGCACCAATGCTGCTAACACTGGCGACATCTCTATCTGGAAGCAAAGAGCTGACCAATTAAAACCTGCTTATAACTAAGTTATGCTTGCGTTAGTGCCAAGTTAATCTCCTGCATAATGCCATTGATCCTGTCCTGACCAGAGCAGTGTGTCAACAAACATCAGACGAGCAGGAGACCTCCTTCAAAAAGGTCTCTGATGCCTCACCGACGCTACAGTACCAAAGCAATGACAAACAAAAACCTGACTTACTTAGATTTGCATCCATTTACACAACGCGACATACATGCATCTATACAGATACTGGGTAATTTTAATAAATCAGAGTTGAATCTATCTTGGATTTTCTGCAGTAGATTCTAATCTAGGAAGACAAGTTAACGGAAAAGTTATGGACAAACCCACTTGCTAAAACATTTTACTTTGTACATACACCGATTTTTAATCTCAGCAGCTACTGAGGAGCACATTTTGAACAAAATTCAGCTAAAATACATGCAGCAAATCATGAAATAATCTCTCGTTGCTCCGTTTTTCTTCTTCTAATTCTTCCTCTTGCTCACACACAACAAAGTCCACAGTCCAGATTCCCCTCGTGAATATCAAACACGCTAAAAATAACCTGGATGTGGACGAACAAAATCTAAATCAATCCACAACACACAGTGCAAGAATTAATCTCACAAAAACAGGAACAAGTTGGAACAAACACTGTCCAAATAAATCACATCAAAAATCAGCTCAAACTAAAATAACATGTAATGCAAGATTAAGAGTCTTGTCTTTATTATTAAAATGAATTGTAACTTAGAATAGGGACAGAAACCCCAAGTTTCAGATTTGATCTTTTTAAAATGACCTATGGGAAAATAAATGACGAAGTTGGATAAACTAGTGGGATTTTAATAGTCTATCAGCATCATCAGGTCCACTAAATCGGACTAAACTCCACCCACGTTACTAGTCTTCCTTCTTTCTTTCAGGGTGGATGTAATCCATGCAAACCATTCTTAGCAAGAGAAGCCTACACCCACTTTAACCTTTCCCCCCCCCTTTCCCTTTGACATCTACACTTCTGTGCTTCTCCGCAGCCACTCGGCCCAGTTTACCAGCCCCAGAGATGGTTACATCACATCCTGTTACATCACATCCTGTTACATCACATCCGGTGGAGTGGAAGATGCAGACACTGGCCACTCATATTAGAACAGAAACATCCGTTTCTTCATCACAACATCAAAATAACATCAACATATTTGCCTTGAAAACTCTTGTCTTCTCCCTTCCTTCATTCATTGTTTCTTCTCCTCCCAAAATCTATTTACCTCCCTACATCTTTCCTTTCCTAGGTCCTTCTTTTCATCTTTCTTTCCTACGTCATTCTCTCTCCCTACATCCTTCTTTCCCTCCCGAAATCTCTTTTCCTCTCTGCCAGCTTTCCTTTGCTTCCCTACGTCCATCTTTCCTTCCCTACATCCACCTTTCCCTTTTCATACCCAACATCCTTCTTTCCCTCCCTATCCTGAAATCTCTTTTCCTCTCTGCATCTGTCCTTCCCTAGGTCCTTATTTCCTTGCCTACATCCACCTTTCCTTCCCTACATCCACATTTCCTTGCCTACATCCACCTTTCCTTCCCTACATCCACCTTTCCTTCCAGATTTCCAGCTTTCCTTTCCTACATCCACCTTTCCTTCCCTACATCCACATTTCCTTGCCTACATCCACCTTTCCTTCCCTACATCCACCTTTCCTTACACACAACCTTCTTTCCTTCCACTTATCCTTTCCTTTCACATATCCTTATTGTCCGTTCCCTCCACTTTCTTCTACTTAATTAAACTGCACGCATTTTTGTCTAAAACTGGGGGAAACAATTTGTGCTCACTTTCGGAAGCATTTTTTTTGGAGGAAATAAGAGAAAGCCAACAGGAAGATTCTTTGATTCCAGGTTCATTTAACGCCACATCACAGACACACGTATGGCCAACTCTGTCCCACGTAGCCTTTCATCAGCAACAGACACGGCGAACTATGTTCACATCTATCTTTTACAAAAAGAAACAAAATTATGTTATTTTAATCTGCTGTGCTGCCCATTAAAGTAGATTTCTTGGGGTCATGCCCATTATGCCCTCGCCTCCTGCGTTGTAAATATTTAGGTAAACAACGACTCGTCCAAAACGTACATCGGGGCTCTCGTCCCCGAGTCCAACCCAGAAAGTAGCCGGATGAAACGGCCATTACAGGATCTACAACCAGGGCAATGTCATTTACTTCTTACCTTTGCCACTTTGTTTCTTTTCCTTGCTTTTTCTAAGTTAATTCCTCAAGTAAAGAAGGAAGGAGTGAGGAAAAACAAACAGGAGCAACCATCTTTGTTGGAAATGTAACAATTGTACCAGACTCCTCTCCGTTTACTTAAGAATTTGGTGTTTGAGATACTACTATGTTCAGAAACACTACTTGTAATCACAGAAACTGCAAAAAAACAGCTTTTAAACTTTTACAAGAGACTAACAGGGAGAACGGATAGTTATTTAGAAGAGAGAAAGAAGTTGAACTGTACGGTACGGCAAACTTTGGGAAATGAGAGCAATTATTTAATGAGCGAGGCACCTGTTCATCTTGTCATCTATGGACTAAATAGGTAACTAAACGGAAAAGGATGTTAGTTTAGAAAGCTCCAATCATCACATCATTTATGGTAATTATAAGACCAGCTTTGCAACAATGGGAAGAAAAAAAAACTGAAAACTTGAGTCTTATCAAGTTGGGAAAAGTCTAAATGAACAGGTGTTGATTTCTGGGTAAACACACAAGGCCTACCTTCCTGTTATTACCAGCGTGCCAGGTGTGCTTGGATTTAATCTGGATAAAGTGCTGGTTTTGGTCCACGCTGTCGGATCGTGTTTCTCGCCCCATGAGATTTCTTGTAAGTGACGTCACCGTGTTCCCAGAACGAGTACAACTCACCGGGCTTAAAGCTGACATCGCATCATCTAGCAGCGTCACCTCTTCTTCCTACACAGCCATCTTTGTTTAACGCAATCAACAGAATCTCCACGCACGTGAACAACACACCTTTTTAAAACGGCAGACATTTTTGACTCGTCATAGCAGGACATCCACAGGTGAAATTGCATTACCGATGATTCAGTAAGTATCATTCAACATCCCAGTAAGCCAGAAAGAACACCACACGGATGCTGGAACAAGTTAAATTAAACATGTGTCTTTCTTGCAATGACAATGCAAAAAAATCAGATTTGAAAAATGTGTATGGAGGTAAGAAAGGAGGCCTGTCTGAACTTCTATCTCGAGGTCCCTTTGTTTACACAACTATCACTTTATGTGTGTACAAACAGGTGAAACATCATAAGCTGACGGGAAGCGGGCCTCGTTATCTCCAATAATCCCATCTCCTCCCTCCCTACATCAGCCGAGCTTCGCCACACCTTCAAGTGTTGCCGGTTCAAACACTTTTACCTTTTAAGACGCGGTCCAGCGACAGATCATGCAAACCAGTTTGCTCCAAGAATATAATAACTGCACACGAGTGTTTACCCAAAACTTAAACTTTAAGAAAAAACAAATATCAGATCAGAAATTGTCTCTATAGTAAACACCAGGTTAGAAAGTAGGATCCCCCGTCACATGCGTGAGGTTTTTAACCCTGTGAAAGAGGCCTCAACCAGCCCAGTGAGCCAGTAAGACAGCCCAGTATGAAGCAGGGCAGCAGACTGGGAACAGAGAGGAGGAAGAGGTGTTGGCCTCTTTCCGTATGCATCAGGCAGAGCGAGTTCTTCTGCAGAGCAGGCCTCCATAACAAAAGCGTTGAGGGGGGGAGAGAGAGGGAGAGAGAGAGAGAGAGAGAGAGAGAGAGGGAGAGGCATTGGGAGTCACCTCCCTCTCTCTGGATCTCATTCTCTCTTTCCCTGCATCATTCTGGTTAGCGTTAGCATCCGACAGCTCATTAAGGCAGCATTCTATGCAGGATTAGGCATCACACACACACACACACACACACACACACACACTTTCTTCTTTCATGGATACAAAACAGAAGGGAGGTGACACAGAGCAGCTTCAGCAGTACGTACCACATCTCTTCTTCTGTGTCTCTTTTAGTCCATGTTGTTGCCTTCGCCTCTGTCTGAGTGTCGGATGTTGGAGGATGCAGAGAGAGAGAGAGAGAGAGAGAGAGAGAGAGAGAGAGAAAGAGAGGGAGGGAAGGAGGGAGGGAGGTGCCTTTGATGCTGTGGCAATCCCACTGCAGAGAAAGAGAGAGAGAGATGGTGCTAACAGAGAGGAAGCTAACGCTAAAGTAGCCACCAGCTCAGTATGGGATGGTGGGATGGCCGGATGGGAGGGATGATGATGCGGCACCTTTCAGCAAGGAAACAGAGAGAGGGAGATAGAGAGAGAGAGAGAGAGAGAGAGAGAGAGAGAGAGAGAGGGGGGTGCCGTGTTACCTTGGAAACTGAGATGATGTGATGGGACGGTGGAGCCGAGTTTTGATTGGCTGACAGGGTGTGGTGCTCCCCTTCCTGAGGGAGGAGGAGGAGGAGGAGGAGGAGGAGGACGGGGGATGACAAAGCAAAGGCTTTTGCGATGAGAGAAGCAGCTGCTCTCTCTTCTTCTGTGCCGGAGGAGAGAGCGCTGCACAGGGAGGACGGGAAGCCATCAACACCCCCAGCTGGTGACTCCTGGAAGAGCAGACAAAAAGAAGAAGAAGAAGAAGACAACAGTCATGTTATTTATATATTTCAATACAATCCACTTTATTTTCCCTTTAATTGCCTAGTAATGTAGCAGGAAAGCACTGTAACCCAAACTTTACATAAAATAAAACGTATTTGTTTTGATACATTTTTTTAAATAAAAGATATATGCCTGTAGACATTGGATATTTGCAGCAAGCTGAGAGTAGGGGACACTAACAGACTCAACAAACTGATCTGCAAGGCCAGTGACGTTGTGGGGGGGGGATCTGGACTCTCTGTTGGGGGGTGTCAGAGAGGAGGACGCTGTCTAAACTACATGTCTACATGTTGGTAGACTACAACTACATGTTGGATAATGTCTCCCACCCACTCCATGTCTTGCTTCTCATACACAGGAGCACTTTCAGTGAAAGACTCATTCCCCCACAATGCACCACAGAGGGCCAGAGGGCCATCACACTTTACAACTCCTCCTTCTAAGTGTCTGACACACACAAACACACACTTAGTAAGTGTAAACTGGACAATATTATCTGTATATTATCGTTTTATTTTTGCAGTAACACCGGCTTAAAATTTGTGCAATACTCTGCTGCTACTATTTATTCATTACTTCTCACCATTACAACTTAATTATGTAAATAATGTATCAGAAAAAAATGTTTTACTATGTAAATTCCGTACATAGCCACACTCCTTATGTTTCTCTATTTATATTTCTACTCTGATATTTTTATACTCATTCAACTGTAGCCCAGATTTTCCCTTCGTCAACAAAATATTTCTGATTCTTATGGCAAAAATGGATTTGAGAAGAAAAAAAAGTTTCCATACCCATAGAAAAATTTATATTTGAGACTAAAAAAAGTTTTAAAATTAATTTAATTTGAAAATTAAATTAAAAAAAGAAATGTTTTAAATTATTTCTGAGAAAAGAAATCTTTCAAAATATATATATATATATATATATTTTTGCTACAAGTAGCTGATAGAGCAGGCTTTTATTAAGAAATAATTTTCAACAATTTCAAATTTATATTTAAAGTTTTTTTTCTCAAATATGTTTTGCTATTGGTGTGAAAACTTTCTTTAAAAAAAAAATCCTCTCATAAAATGCTTTTTGCAAACAGTGTGATAACTTTTCCTCTCAAACATTTATTTTTCTCTCAGATCATTTATTTTCTCGCATGTAATAAACGAACATTGTGGCTCCACAGACGAGAAAGACACTTAATGTGACAATAATAAAGACAACACTCGATGTTTCTTCCACCTTCATCATCAATAACTAACATGGCGGCGTCAACGGTTAACTATCGGACTAACTTTATGGACATAGACAACAACAATGAAGACAACACTTGATGTTTCTTCCACTTTCAGCATCAATAACTAACATTTAACGGTTAACTATCGGACAAACGTTACCGAGATAGACAACAATAATGAAGACAATACTTTTTTCTTCCACCTTCAGCATCAATAACTAACATGGCTGCGCCAACGGTTACTATCGGGCTAACGTTACAGACATTGACAAGACTTGATGTTTCTTCCACCTTTAGAATCAATTACTAACAATACAAAAATATGGCGGCGCCAACGGTTAACTATCGGACTAAAGTTACGGATATAGACAACAACAATAAGGACAACACTTAATGTTTCTTCCACTTTCAGCATCAATAACTAACATGGCGGCGCCAACGGTTAACTATCAGGCTAACGTTACCGACATAGACCACATGAAGACAACACTTCTTTCTTCCACCTTCAGCATCAATTACTAACAATAATGTACAACAAAATGGCGGAGCTAACGGTCAACCCTTGTGTTGTCTTCAACACTTTTGTTGACGCTTTTTATTGATTTTTAAAACTTATGTTTTTGTCCCTTTTCTTCAACACTTTTGATAACGTTTTTCAATGTTTGACACTTTTTTTTTTCATTTAACACTACGTAACACTCACTTATTAACTTTAGTTTTACAGTTATTTTTGGAATTTATGGTCAATAAACCTCGTTTATAGGAAATTAGACCTACTGTTTGAGTTAGAAAAGCAGAAATTAGGAATTATTGAGCCTAAAATTAAAGGAATGGATGTTAATGATAATCACAGACTGGAATGTGCCAAATTTTACTCAATACTATTTCCCAAAATTAATGACACTAGAGATCTGTACTTGGCAAAGAGCGTTGTGTGAACTTAATCATGTTATTTTGGGGAATTAAAAAGATCGATATAGGCCAACGGGTCAATTTGACCCGAAGACAACATTAGAGTAACTAACGTTATGGACATAGACCGTTAATTCTGGGTTACAGTAGAAATATAAATAAAGAAATAAAGTGTGGATATGTACGGTATTAACATAGTTAAAGGAATTTTTTGACGTTAGTGGAGATAATTGTTGAAGGTTAATGTCATTGTATGGGAATGTGTTAGAATGTAACAAGCTAGCAAGAAAGCTAGCATCTCGTCGGCAACGTCTAATCCCTGACCTCGGGCACACAAACACGGTATATTTGCATAGTTAAAGGGATTTTTGGTAACAGAGCAGAATCCCACTGGTGGAGATATTAGTTTTAGGTTAATGTTATTATATGGGAATGTGGTAGAATGTGACAAAAAGCAGGGTTGGTAATGTTGGGAAGCTAGCAAGAAAGCTAGCATGAAAGCCTGGTATTCCTCGGCTACGTCTAACCCCTGACCTCGGGCACGGATACACGTGTATGCTTTTATTTTTTAAACTTCAGTCTCCTATTTGCCTTTTTTTGCAGGGCGGCCATAAACACAAACCTACATGTCCAACAGAAAGACGGCAGCCATGGCGGCAGTGGCAACTTCCGCTGACTTTCTTCCTCCTTTCTCCGGGTGACTTGCAGTAGATAACGGCCGTTATGGCGGCGGCGGTGGTGGTGGCGGCGGCGACGCGCATTGAGCTCGTACACGGTAGGCGCAGAGTACGCGCATCGAGGAAAGGCGAGATTTCATTGGTTCTTTTCAAATCGCAGCGAGGCAGCGATTGGTTGGCGTTTTTACTGGATTACGGCTACACAGACGACTGGTCTTTTTCGCTTATTTTCATTGCTTATACATTATTTTTTAATGTCGGGGTGTAAACACCATTTCCAAAAATATGCACAAAAAAGTGTCTAGTGGAAGTAGTTACCAACCCTGCTAAATAAATAAAATGATAAACATTCAGGGGCATAGAGGCAGAATAAGCTGCTCCTCTTTTATTTATTTTTAGAGGCAAACGATTAATTCAATATTAAAACATTGAATTAACCCAAGACCAAAGTCTCAGTATCAATTATATCTTATGTCTCAGTATCAATTATATATATATAATATAAAAATCTTCTTTTTAGTAAAAAGTCCACACTTGACATTCTGACTCTGCTTCAACAGGGTGCCCGGATGTATCAGTCGGTAAAGGGGGGCCTATTTATAGACGCAGCAGGCCCGGGTTCGAGTCCGACCTGCAGCCCCTTGCTGCATGCCAACCCCCCCCCCCCCCCCTTCTCTCTCCTTCACTTCGTCTCTGTCCTGTCATAAATGCCCCAAAAAATAATCTTTAAAATGCTTCAACAGTGACACCTGCAGGGCAAGATGGGAAAGAAGCAAAGAATCTGAATCAGCTTTATTTGCAGGTGTGAGGACACATCCGGGGATTTTCTCTTTGGAGCATCGTTACTCAGACTGTGCTTACACACACAAAACAACCAAAACAAAAATATACACGCTAATATATACACGCTAATATATACACACTAATATATACACACTAATGCATACATGCTCTACACAGAAACAATGTAGAGGCATGAGTGCAATGAAGAGTTCAATTAAATTATTTAAATGTGGAGCATGGTGCAAAGGATGCTGGGATAAATAGTATTATGTTATTATATTACAATATGAACAGTTATGTATTAGGAAATTATGAATAAATAAAAAATAATAAGTGAGCTATGAGAATGAGAATGATGAATAAATAGTAAATAAGAGGAATAATAAGTGGAACCAGTGAACAGGTTCTGTAGAGACCGTGTTACTGGGTTCTGGACCAGAACTGAACCTGACACTGTGGGTCGGAAGTCAGCTGTTCATCAGAGAGGTGGCTTGTGGGTAGTAACTGTTCCTGAGTCTGTTGGTGTTGGCGTACCGGGCTCTGTAGCGCCCCTCCAGAGGGGAGAAGCTGGACCAGGTGGTGTCCAGGGTGAGATGGGTCTCTAGTGATGGTTCCGGCCCGTGTCCTGACTCTGGAGGTGTAGAGGTCCTGGACGTAGGGCAGGTGGGCACCGATGATCTAGTCTGCAGTCCTAACTGTCCGGTGTAGTCTGCTCTGGTCCTCTTTGGTGGCAGATCCGAACCAGACAGCGCCCCTCCAGAGGGGAGAAGCTGGACCAGGTGGTGTCCGGGGTGAGATGGGTCTCTAGCGATGGTTCCTGCCCGGTTCCTGACTCTGGAGGTGTAGAGGTCCTGGACGTAGGGCAGGTGGGCACCCAGGATCTCTTCTGCAGTCCCGACTGTCCGTTGTAGTCTGCTCTGGTCCTCTTTGGTGGCAGATCCGAACCAGACAGCAATGGACCTTTGAAGGACAGACCGGACGAGTAGTCAGAAATATAATAAGCCATTTATCGGCTAAATGCACCAAAACACCAAAGCAAGAAGCACCCACTTCTGCAATGTGGTCTCTCAACACCCCCCAAAGTTGGACAAGATGTTGGAATGCAGCCTTTAAATCGTGAGGTCGCTCATCCTAAAATCAAGAACGTGGTGATAAGAAGCCAACGTGTGCAAAAGGTCCACGGGAAACATCTGCGTGTTCCTTAGGACTTAAAACGATGTGGATTCTGTGGGTTGCGGTTCAGATTAGGACCACTAGATGGAGGACTTCACCTTCTCAACAGCTGTGTTGCATCAAAGCAGTGGTTCCCAAACCTCTTCAGCTCAAGACCCAAAAGAGAAATTTGGTGTCTCCTCGGGACCTAAATTTACAAAAAAATCCACCATGAATCATTGTAACATCTACACTTTTAAACTGTGGACAAAAGACGGAACAAACCATGAATTTAAATGTATATGAAGTATATTTATTCCATTATAAAAGTAAACAAAAACAGAAAAGTTCTCTATTGTCCTTTCTGTGTCTCACTCCTTTCTCAACTTATTTTCCTACTCGTTCTCTACTCGAACTCAAACCTCTTCGGACTCGGTATTGACTCGGACTCAAACCTCTTTGGACTCGGTCTTGACTCTGACTCAAACCTCTTCGGACTCGGTCTTGACTCTGACTCAAACCTCTTCGGACTCGGTCTTGACTCTGACTCAAACCTCTTCGGACTCGGTCTTGACTCTGACTCAAACCTCTTTGGACTCGGTCTTGACTCTGACTCGAACCTTTTTGGACTCTGTCTTGTCTTGGACTCGACTAGTCTTGGTCTTGACTAGTCCTGGTCTTGGACTTGTCTTTGACTCGACTAGTCCTGGTCTTGGACTTGTCTTGGACTCGAGTAGTCCCGGTCTTGGACTCGACTAGTCTTGGTCTTTGACTCGACTAGTCCTGATCTTGGACTTGTCTTAGACTCGACTAGTCCTGGTATTGGACTTGTCTTGGACTCGACTAGTCCTTGTCTTGGACTCGACTAGTCCTTGTCTTGGACTCGACTAGTCCTGGTCTTGGTCTCGTCTTGGACTCGACTAGTCCTGGTCTTGGACTTGTCTTGGACTCGACTAAAGTGGTCTTGACTACAGCCCTGCAACAAACCTCATTGATGTCAAATTATAAACACGTTTATAGTTAAAAAGGCAGAAATAATGAATTATTTGACTAATAGTTCAGATCAGACGAGTCGATGTCAACATTTAGTCCCGATACTCTTTGGATGCTACAATGCTACAAGATTAAATAAAACACCCCAAAAACTCAATGAAAGTAACGTTGTATGGAATCATCCATGTTATTTTTGGGCATATTTCTGATTTAAAACACAGAGTGAAGGGACGAAAGTGGGAAAAACAGAAAAGACTCCCGGCTGTTTTTTGGAAAAAAAAGAAACTTTATTTAGAAACATTATGGAGGAGGAAACATAAAAACAAACTGGTTTTAGAGTTTTTTTCAGTTCTGAAAATCATTTTTATTTACTATAATACACGGCGGATGACGTTAGGAGTCCGTTGGTTTGTACAGCGGAGCGAGAGGATGAGATCTGATCCACGTGAGGATTTAAGAACACAACTTTATGAAAAACAAAACTACAGACGAACAGCTAAATCTTGTATTATCTAGCAGCTGCTGAC
>NC_048426.1:23844363-23845484 GCF_013103735.1 Etheostoma cragini | reverse complement strand
CCCCCCCCCCCCCCCCCCTTGAGCCTATAGACCAGGATGCCCCCGGCTCTGTTCCACTGTCGTCGTTCGCTCTCTATCTGCGTCAACATCCTATTACAACACCTATTAATGGGCTTTTGGCCGCATTCCATTCTGAATATTTATCTCCTTTAACCCACTCTTGTTGCCCTCTCATTCACACCCCGCAGGAAAGTTGTGTCTCGTTTGTCTCCCGCGGGTCCCATTCCCAGACACGTGTCCCCTCCAAGGTGCCTTTTAAAGTTTAAAACTTCACTAAATCGGGTTTCGTGACGATGCTCGGACGGCCGTTCGGCTCCGTTCCAATTTCTCTACAGTTCGACCTTTTCGCTCAAATGTTTGAATAGAAATATGATAATCTGGGTGATCAGTCCTTGACACCAAAGGCCGCCGGTTCGAATCCGACCAGCATGTCTCTCCCCTTCGTTGTCGAAGCTGTCACAAACACTCAAAAAGGCCGAAATGTGAAGAAAAATTTCAAAAATTGAAAGAAAAGAAAGTGATAATCGATTTTGGCTTTATTCCTTTTTTTCATCCTTTATAGTTTGAGACCTCTCACTTTGTTATGATTAAAAAAATTAAATCCCTAAAATATCAGGTAGGATGCAGGACTTTTGATATGAAAATGACCTAATTATTGTGTAAATATGAAGATTATTTTTCTACAATTTTACATTTAAACCTATTAAAAAAACTTTTAAAAAAAAGCATCAATACATTTAAAAAAAAATGTATATAATGTCTGCCTTTTATGCTCCATAAATTACTTAAAAATAAAAAAATTACATAAATTGTGTTTTCTGGAATAAAACTGCTCGGAGAAATTCAACAACAACAACAACAACTGTCCAAATCTGACAAAAAAAAAAGAAAGGAAGTAAAAGCCTGAATCTCAACAAAGGAATGTGCCCTTAATGACATCATCAGGGGACGAACGTCCGCCGTACAGGAAACAGCTGACTGATTTTGGGGGACACGCGTTGCAAATGAGACCCCCCCGATCAACATTTCTTTGTGTCACTGGATTCACCCGTCCGTCCGTCGCTGACGCTCATCGAAAACAACACCACCTCCCCTCCTCCGTCCTCCTTCTTTTCTTACTC
>NC_048426.1:23842912-23844263 GCF_013103735.1 Etheostoma cragini | reverse complement strand
TGAGAGTAGCCTCTCTCCATGTTCTGCAGTGTTAGTTTGCTGTCACATTACTTGACCCCATATTTGTGAACATCTGAAGTTAAAGTTGTGTCATAAAACTACGTGTTGTGTGTCATTTAAAACGGTGTAAACCTGCATATCAGACTACACCAATGCTTAAAAGTGTACTTGAGTTAAAACTTTCCACAACTGCAAATAACAAAGTTCTTTCCAGGAAACTTTATGGGAATTTAACTACGGAGGTGTAAAATAAACGGGTCAGCATGTTGGTTCCAACACGGACACAGGAAGAAACACCGAAGACGTCATGCAGCAGGTGGAATATTTAGTACCCTGTTGGGACAGAAGAGCGTTTAAAGATTCTGCTGAAAACAGGTTTTTAACATCCTCCGGGGTTTACCCGAGACCACCAGGGACTGACGTGGCTCAAATACGAGCTCAGCAAACACCTGAAAAAGTGGCTCAGGTGTACAAAAGTCTAAATCTTAATCCAGACCCTTGTTTGGCCTCAGAGCGTCATCGATGGAGAAAGGGATGAGGGAGTTTCTCTTCTCTTTCAGACAGGCCAAAGGGGATTAAAACCCCACAGATCCGTTATCGAACCCCCTCCCCTCTCCACACACACACACACACACACACACACACACACACACACACACACACAAACATTCACACACCATCAGAAATAAAGATGGGCTTCAGTTGCACCATCAGAACCACAAAGAAATATGATTGTAGCTTCTGACAGATTATACAGTCCAGTACCTGGGGGCATTTCACTAAATCAGCAACCTCCGGCTGCTGATAGATTTATATTTATATATATATATATATATATACTTATATATACTTCTTTCCTCTGTCTAGGGAAACTATTCGACATACTGTATAACCAAAAATATGATATTAAGAGTAGATTTCTTGCATGACGGAAAAGAAACAAAAACTTAAAACCCTCTTAGGAGTTTTCTGTGGAAATGTTCCCCTTAAACCAAAGAAGAAGAAAAATTCAGATAAGACAACGCCAATCTGAACAAGAGCGCCTTTAACAGTTTCAAAGAGTTTCATTTTCATTGTTTTTTTTGGTTTTTTTTTAAACTTCAAAGTTGTATTTTCTTCTCACTAAGTGGCAAAAATCTGAGACATGCACATTTTTCAGTTTCCAACAACCTAACGTAAAAGTAGAAATGAAGAAGTGGAGAAAAGCGTCCTCGGCAGAGCGTCGAACGCGGTAAAGACGCCTCCCCTTGAACGCATCGCGACGTAGTGGTTTATCTCACCCGTGCCCCGTCGTCGAGGGCGCCCCGTCGTTGCATTAAGGGGTCGGGGGGGCTCTGAAGAGACGAGACAG
>NC_048426.1:23839676-23842812 GCF_013103735.1 Etheostoma cragini | reverse complement strand
CCGCCTCCTCCCACACACTCACCCAAACCCCAAACTCCATTAGACACGATTCATAGTGTTTCTGCGAGGAGTTCAACAAATCCGCCGTTTGTTTGTTTGTTTGTTTGTTTGTTTGTTGGACGTCTGGCGCCGCGGAGAAAACAAAAAGTGGTTCTGGTGTTCGGTTTCGGTTCCTCTCACCTCTTCTTACCGGGAAACAACAGAAAGAACCGTTTCTGCTGTGCTTTGATGCCAAAAACCAGTCCGTCAGAGAGCCAGTAACCAGTCAGTCAAACATGTAGTAGGTCTGGGAGTTTGGCATTTTGAGTTGCAGTCGTGGGGACTCCATGTTTTAAAAATTCCCTTTTTCTGTTTTTCTTGGAGCAGGGACAAAGGGTTGGGGTGGGGGGGTTGGGGGTTTAAAGGGGGGACCTAGGGCTCAGGCGCCTAGTGTGCTATTCCATCAGGGTAAAAAGGAAGGAGAGGAGGACAGCAATGTTTATCTGCCCCAAAGGAAGTCCAAGTCAGACCCTAGTAAACGATTAGTGTTGTCGCTATGTGCCAAATCAAATCAGTCATCAATCATCGACTACTTTCAGTCTCAGTCTCGTTATAAAGGGACGCTCAGATCCCCCAAAATTAAAAGGTGACTGTAATTCTCTGATCCAGGATCCCCCTCGCAGGGATGAGCTGATCCCACAGATTAGGTTTAATCCAACAAACGTTCAATGTGTCTCTAAAACCCCCAAAGTTCATTCACTCTAAAGTGGAGGGGGAGTGTTTTCCATTTTTATCTGACAGCCAACCGGCAATTTGTAGAGTTTAGAGAAGACGGCGTCCTCCTCCGTGCTGATTTCTTGGCCCAAAACACCCAAAACATACCCCTCCTCCACTCCTCTCTCTCCCTCCCTCCCTGGACTTCATTTCCCAGCGTGCCCTGGCGGCGGTCAGATGAGCAGGTCGGGGTGCAGGGTGTGCTGGATCTGCTGCGGCTGCAGCGGCGGGGGCAGCTGCAGCGGCAGCAGGGCCTCCACCATGTTGTGGCAGTGCTGCGGCGGCGGCGGCGTGCCCTCGCTGCCGGAGCTCTCCGCCACCTCGCCGCCGTGGAAGAAGTACTCGCTCTGCATGATGAAGGACTCGATGACCGCCTGGTTCAGCTTGGTGGTGGACAGCGTGTCCTTGTTCTCGAAGTCGGGGCGCATCAGCGTGGGCCAGAAGCAGATGGACAGGTTGTCGGCCGTCATCAGCGTGCTCTTGCTGTGCTGGCTCACCCTGCGGGGGGAAGGAAAAGGGTTAAAGTTCATCACAGATTTGGGTGTGTGTGTGTGTGTGTGTGTGTGTGTGTGTGTGTGTGTGTGATCAGTCATGTGATGTCTTGTCAGACGTGTTAACTCATCATGTTGTCCCCATGTTGTCCCCATGTTGTCCCCATGTTGTCCCCATGTTGCCCTCATGTTGTCCCCATGTTGCCCCCATGTTGTCCCCATGTTGTCCCCATGTTGCCCTCATGTTGTCCCCATGTTGTCCTATATCAATGTTCTTTTTAACTCCCCAAAATAACATGATTGATTCCACCCAACGTACTTTGCCAAGTACAAATCTCTACTTTCATTAATTTTGGGGCATCTTATTCAATTTTATAGTATTGTAAAACAAATGGAAGTGTTTTTGAAATAGTATTGAGTAAAAGTTTAAATATTCCAGTCTGTGATTATCATCAACATCCATTCCTTTAATTTTAGTCTCAATAATTCCTAATTTCTGCTTTTCTATCTCTCTCTGTGTGTGTGTCTGAGACGGAAAAGTGTCAGGTGTTTGTTGGGTGATAATCCAGATGTTTGTGTGGCCGGGT
This sequence comes from Etheostoma cragini, assembly GCF_013103735.1. Classification (NCBI taxonomy): domain Eukaryota; kingdom Metazoa; phylum Chordata; class Actinopteri; order Perciformes; family Percidae; genus Etheostoma; species Etheostoma cragini. The sequence goes on along the minus strand of NC_048426.1, from coordinate 23,840,981 downwards.
TGGTTCAGTGGTGTAGCAGGCGCACATGTACTGAGCGGTTTTGTGCCTTGACGCAGAAGTCCTGGGTTCAAATCCGACCTGTGACAATTTCCTGCATGTCTCCCCCCCCCCCCCATTTCCCACGTAGCTGTCCTGTCAAAAATTAAAGGCAGAAAATCCCCAAAAATATTCTTTTTAAAAAACAATACAGATGTTTGTCTGCTCCACTGTGAGAAAAAGTGATGTAATTTGATGTTATCATCCACAGCTGCTGCAGAGACCAGGTGTCCCGACAGTTTGGGGGGTTAAATAACCAATCAATCATCAAATCTGTCACATCGTTAACATATTTTTCGCTGGTCTGGTCCGCTCTGGTGTACGAGACTTGATTTATTACTAAAGTTAATACTGAAAGTGATATCTCCGTTCTAGATGCGGTTAAATTAACTGAATTTACTGGCTGTCGTGGGGAGAGACTATGAGCAGATTTTGTCTCGTTGGAGCATCAGTTTTAATTAAATTAATGACTGATGAGGCGTGACATTGTCATTAGGGTGGCGATTCATTAAATGTTTGTCAGATGAATTCGATTAATGACAGCTGGCGTTTGACATGTAGCAAAGGGCCGCAGGTCGGAGTCGAACCCGCGGCGTCGAGGAGTAAGCCTCCACATATGGGCGCCCGCTCTACCAACTGAGCTTCCAGGGCGCCCTACACTGGCTACTTTGAGTATGCTGAGCACTACGGCGTCAGGCGCTGGACTCAAATTGGTCAAGATGTTCATTCGTTCATTCGTTTATATTTATTATACAGTGAAGGTAAAAGTAGCATTACATTGCAATGTGAAACGGGCCTGACTCAGTTTAAAAACTGGTTTTCAGCCGGTTACTGTTCTGCAGAAACATAAAACATGGTCCTGCACGTCAGGACAGACATTTGTACAGGACATCGATGTGGACTAGACAAATTTAGACAACTAGAACAACAATACACTAAGACATTCATACAAGACATCAGCTGGGCGAGACAAATACGGACCGTATTTGTTGAGCCTGTGTTGCTGGACGCAATAAATGAAGGAGACTTCCCCACAATCTTGATAATTCCTCATTTGCCCTCTCACATCTGTCAGGTTGGTAATTATTCGGCTGCTGGCCTTTCCTCCTCTTCCTCCTCTTCCTCATCCCAGTCAGTCCCCATAGTTCTAGTGCCAGGCTGAGAATTTGCTCCCTCGAATGACGTCATCGGCGAATTGACTCCATAAACCCGCGAATACCAAAAATGACCAAAAACTAACTTTTAAAACTATTTGGAGACATTTTTAAA
>NC_048426.1:23837805-23839576 GCF_013103735.1 Etheostoma cragini | reverse complement strand
ATCTCCCAGGTCTTTCCATAAAGAGCCGGTCTAGACCAGGACTCTGGGATGTTATTTACAGAAACCCAACAGTTCCCACCAGGAGAAAGCACTAGAGGACAGAGGCAAGGAAACACCTCCTTTTTCTTTTATAAAGTATCTTCTTAATAAACTGTCGATGTACAAGGTTCTCAATAATTCGGGTACACCCTTGGTTAGCATGGAAACACGTCCCAGAGACTCTGTACCCATGTGTATCGAAAAGTGTACCCCGAAATTGGCCCTTAAAGAGCTGCGTGATAGTGCGACAGAAAGCTGCCTGAGTGTAAACTTAACCCTTTTGCAGCATTAAAGACAGCAGCTACAACAGACAAGGTGTTAAATGTATGTGTGTATTTATCTTCTGGTTCTTGTTTTTTTAAATCAAATGTAGAACCTTTTCTCAACCCGTTCTACCGCCGGTTACTGCGTTACCAACTCTGAACCTCCTGCCGGCGGCTGCGTGCCGCAGCATTTTGTATTCGTCGGCCTTTTCGTGACGCGTGCAGCAGAGAACGCACCGTCATTGGTTCAAATACACAGGAGGCGGGTCTTGTTGGCTATTTAAAGCCACGTGACCACCAAAATGTACCGTAGTTTGCTGAAAATCACGTCAATAAACCAGACATACGTGCGCGTTTGTTTATGCATCTGTCGGAGACATTTTTCTCGCTCGTCTCTCAAAAATTCATAACCAAACGCACACGTCTGTCTGGTTGATTGATGTGATTTTCAGCAAACTACGGTTAGCAGCTACAAGAGGGTTTAAACATTGTGTGTGTGTTCTCTGTTACAAAGTTACCGTTTTTAAAGCGCATTTTTAAAAACATATTTAAAAAGAGTCTTTTCTGTGTTATTCACCTCCATGTCAAAAGTGTCTATTTACATCAAATGTACAGCCTTTTTCTTTTGGGAGCTGCAGGAAGCAGAGGGATACTTCTTGTTGTCGATTATTTGTTCGTACAACCTAATAATTCCTGGCTCAGGTGTTTACGTGGACCTGTAGATGTAGGTGTAGATGTGTGTCTGGCTCATTGTTCTTACTTGCGGCCTCCACCAGCTCCGGGTGCAGACTGTAGGGGATCAGAGGGTCGGGCAGGTCGGCGAAGAAAGCCTTCAGCGCTCCGGCTGCAGCGTTCACCGCCACGTCCATCGCCACAAAGTCGATGCTGTGATCTACACACACACACAAAGAGAGAGAGAGAGAGAGAAAGAGAGAGAGAGGGGGAGAGAGACTCAGCAGCAGATTCATGACTTTTTGAGTAGGAAGAATTTAAGCATTTCCTGATGTAGCAGTTGGAAATCCACTTTTCAGTACAGTACCAGTCTGTTTGGACACATTTTCTCAGTCAAACTAATGGAAAAAGTGACTTTTGACTGGTGTTATTCATGTGCGGGTGATTAGGAAGGTTGTGAGCAGATGAGTGGATGATTGTGGATGTTAACGGTGTGAAACACGTAATACCAGGAGTATCCGTCGAGTGAGTGAGCGCCACAACGTTGTCACGGTGCAACGACCGATGCTGTTGTCAGGGAAAAGAATTCCAGTGTTTTTAATAAGTTTAAGTTAGTTCAAAATACTATCTCAAATAAAGTAGAAATGCAGTTTTGCAGGCTGATAAATATCACAATTCACACACTAACTGTGTCCAAATGACGACGGGAGGGAGGACCGAGCCCTGAGGCCACACGGCAGCTGTCACACTGAATCCAAGAGACTGCTCGCTCGCTCTCACACACACACACACACACA
>NC_048426.1:23836757-23837553 GCF_013103735.1 Etheostoma cragini | reverse complement strand
TCACCTGACGATATCTTTACGATACTTATGCCGCAAAACAATAATAATGTGGTTTTAAACATATTGCAATTTATAACCTTTTCTCCAACTTCTAATTTTTCCCAATTTCTAATGACGTCCCCAAAAGGAAATTTAACATCTGTTTCATATAAAAAAAGAAACATTTCTCATATCATGTTGTTTAATGAAGTGCATTAATAAACAACCAACAGACTGCTTCAGCCCCAAATGTTAATGTAGCAGAGCCACGGTGACCCCTGGATCCCCCAAAGATTCCCCATCCCAGCTGAGAGCCGCTCCCCGAGCAAGTCCATTTTCATCTCATTTCCATTAATAATTTAATAATTTAATAATAGATCCAGCTGTCTATGGTGGAAGCAGCCGTGAGCCGGCAGCCCGCCACCCTCTCTATCTGACAGGGGAGCTAATTGGCTGCAATGGTGCTTTTTACACTCTGATGTGAACGGGCCGCAGCGAGGAGAGCGACCGCAGGACTTCATCTACAGTAAACCCAATTGTTAAATGTCAACTTTATTTGACTTAAACAGCAGGTTTAAGCGAGTCGGCTTGAAGATACTCTGCAACTCATGTCTCTGACAGTTAAAGCTGTATTTGATTTTATTTCTCTGGGGCGATTTATTAAAAGATGGCTATTTGGTGACATTTATTTAAGAGCCACAGAAAGATGAAAAACACACAAAATGGCTGAATGGGCAGCTTTTTTCTCAGAGCATTTCACAGAGTCAAATCCACAGCAGATGTAGGATATGTTGCTTCTATGGGGGGGGGGGGGGGG
>NC_048426.1:23834969-23836657 GCF_013103735.1 Etheostoma cragini | reverse complement strand
AGGTGTGTTTTTTCTTCTTAACCAGCGGTGCAGGTGTGTTTTTTCTTCTTAACCAGCGGTGCAGTTGTGTTTTTTCTTCTTAACCAGCGGTGCAGGTGTGTTTTTTCGAGAGAAGAACATATCTATCGGTAGTTGTTGTCGCTCTTTTTTTCTTCTGGGCAGAAATCCGTGAAGCAGCGAGACCGCGAAAGGTGATCCGCGATACAGCGAGGGTTCACTGTGTGTATTAGAGCGCCTGGCTGTGAAAGTAAGTGACGCCGCCGACTAAGCGCCGGTGATATCCGCCTGTGGTGACTTTATTTATTCTAACAGCAGCTTTGGCGGCTCACCGGCCCGTCGGGAGCCGGTCCCACTCAACATGCATGTGTTTCTCTTTAAGCCCTTCTGCAGCGTGGCCAGGTTTAGGAATGGGGTATTCTCTCTGCGGGTTGAATTTATTGCAGACGTCACACGAGAGCTACTCGATTGGTAACATGGTTTTTATTTTGAGGGAACTCCTGAGTTCTTAAACCTTTTTATGGGACGATGATTTAGAATCGGGATCTGTGGGAATAACGAGAACCATCCACGGCGGCCGCGCTTTGAAACTCCAGTTACACGTGTGCTCCTTTCTTTGGATTTCTAGGTAGCTGAAGATGTATTTATGGGGGTCTGCATGTGTCTGTGCAGGTGTGTGTGTGTGTGTCTTTTACCTTGATCAAACAGTTTCTGGATGTTGTCCTGGTCGGTCTTGTTCCCACTGACGCGGTACAGACCTTCTGTCGTCAGACCTGCGCACACACAAACACATCAGACACCTTCACTGACGGCTCCGACAGACTTCATCCACGTGGAATTGACAAAGCATTACATAACTTTTTTTTTTTTTTTATGTGCTGAATTTAAACAGATGGACCAACAGGAGCAGAGCACTAGGTCTCTTTTTAATGTGGTTTTCGGTAAACCGCATGCTGAGATTGTTTTGGATTAAGGCTGAAAGCTTTCACGCCATAAATCCCAGAAAGCTCATAACTTTCTCTTTCCAGGGTTAGACAGCCTCTGAAGCAGCACCCGCTGTCCATCAGGACTAATTTAGGCTTTTTATTAACGTTCAAACATGTTTCCCTTTCTGTGCATGTGCAACCTGCACGATCTCTTGGCTTTCATTGCCTTTATTTATAGTACAGATGAACCAAGTGAGCTAACCAGGCTTTTGTATTTTTTTTGGTTTTCTGAAGTGGGATTTGCTTTAAACATCTCATTATTAATGTTTAATTGTGGTTATATAAGATGAAATACAATTTCACTTGCATTCTTGATAGAAAAGTACACATCTGCTGTTTTGCACAGTTTAAAGTTATAAAGTAATTTGTATGATAGCTCATTCTGTTGAAAAAAATCTTGAGAAAAATGTATCGTTAACTCAAAAATCGGGATCGAAAGGTGAGGTAAGATTAAAGTTACGTCCCTGATTAATATTCACATAAAGTCGTATGGTAACAGTTGTCAAGCAAAACAACAATAACAACAGCTTAACAGTGAATAAACCATTTAGTCACTTTGAGTTGGGAGCTTTCAGCCGGACTGTTGGTGTCTCCGATTATATGTACCGCAGCCAGCTGGCACCTGACAGCTGATCTCAGACCAGCACATATGGAGACAGAGTGTGTTAATTAGGGGCTATAATGAGGCTGCATGGATGAACACAC